>NC_047116.1:9992650-10310623 GCF_902500255.1 Thalassophryne amazonica
ACATATACATACACACACACATACACACACATACATACACACACACAACACACACACATACATACACACACACAACATAACACACACATACACACACACATACATACACACACACATACATACACACACACATACACACACACATACATACACACACACATACACACACGCACATACATACATATATATATAAAACTAGTTTGGGAGGTTGTGCAATTTATACCCCGCTGCAACGTCTATACTAGAAAAAGATGTGCATTTGTTATTGATAATAATCATAGTAACTATTTACATAAGGCTTTCCCAGGAATTAAAGCACGAAACAAAAAAGTACACAAAAACAATGCAGAAAAATCCAAATTAAAGAGACGGGGGGAAATGTGGTTAAGACTACAATGATAATGCCCTTCAGTTGGTAAGACTCCAAAGGAATTACGTGTATATATTTGTATAGTTTAAATATTACTTTAACAAGTAATACTTATAACAGTGCGTTAACAATTCTAACATCATTCAGTTCAGTTCCATCTTCACTGTAGACACTGAATTCAGAATAAAAAAGCAAAACATGACATATTAAAAATCGTAAAAACAAGAAAAATGGTAAATAATGGCTTTTCAATAGTGAGTGTAACTAGATCACTTAAAGTTGGTCCAACAATTCTCTTTTCAGTGTACAAGAACTAAGATTTTGGACACTTGCCCCTCTGATTACATCATAAAAAGCTGATAAGCACATTTGTGTACGACGTCACCTCATCCGGATCATTTAAACCGTTCTGGTCTGGCTTATTTTAGATGACTGAGCATATTCATATTACAAAGGTTATGAAAATGAACCCAGAGCTAAATGGTGAGTGATTCTAGGATCTGGCTCCGGATTCTGACCCAGCTAAGCTTTGAAAAAGGACCTTTCTTCTACAAAAATTCATTAGTCATTTTAGAGGAAAAAGGATAGCAGAGGTCTAAAGTGTGCCCATTGGTTAAAAGTGAAATAAAAAAAGTGTTCTGGATCCGTCTGACCTGAGAGGAGACAGTGATCGAAATAGAGACTGACACCCACATAAAAAAAAACCCCAGATGTGGATAATGTGCTAATCGACATGTTACTTAATGGACCGAAATGCGAATCATCCCGGAGGAGCAGACTTGGTTTTGGACCAGGACCTGGCATACAATGTAGATTTCTGTGTGGTTCAATTCTACAGCTACATTGTCTGCTGGGTTTCTGGCAAGCGATACAAACAACGTGCTCCACTCCATGCTCCACACAGTAAGTATCCATCTTTCCTGTCCATATGAGTCAATGCTCTGATGGGTAAATAAAGATACTGCACATGAGAATGAATGAGTGAGTCATGTTGTCATTTTGTCAGAGTGCATGTTGCATCTGCATGGAGATGGGGACGGTGGACCGGGGGGATTAAAAAAAACAATGTAAATTGAGTTGAGTGGGTGTAGCTTTGCAGAGCATTCTACTATGTTAGCATGAAGTATCAATGAGTCTGGTTTTTAATTTTAATTGTGATAATGCTCAAAGTTTCAAGTAAAAAAAAAATAGTTAAAATCTTCTTTAGATGACTGACATTTGGCATGTGAATCTCATCACTGATAACGATTCGATACACACCGATACAATACATATAGCGATACATGACTATACGATGCGATACAATTCACCCATTCCCGATTCTATGCGATTTGATATGTATTTGATGGTGATTCAATTCTTCACAATGCGAAACGATTAGGGATGGGTATTGCTAAGATTTTTAATCGATATCCATGCCATTATCGATTCCACTTATCGATCAGATTCTTTGATTCCCTTATCAATACCTCTTGTGAATTTTCTGTGTATTAAAAGTAGGATTTACAGGTTTTCTAAGTCAACATTGAGCCTTAAAGTAAATAAATATCAAATTGGTCACTGGATCCTTGATCTCTGGACATAATCACAACTTGTATATGGTCGCTGGATCATTGTTGTTTGGACATAAATAGAAATAAAATCTAGTTTTTGTCAAAAGCATTTCCTTTCAGATATTAATGGCACAACTGTAACTCCATAGACTCAGAGCTGAGCTCTTCAGCTGGCTGGCTGCACGTCAGGATGTAATTCATAAGAAACGGAGGATGTCTCATTTTGGGGGGGAAAAAAAAAAACATTTTAGTTCGGTTGTAGTTCTATTGTTTGTTTGCATTAGAACATTTGGAAAGAGGTGTCATTTGATTTAAAACAAATTGGGGGAGGGGATGGTCTAGTGGTTAAGGTGCTGGGCTTGAGTCCAGAAGATCATGAGTTCAAATCCCCGCCTGACTGGAAAATCACTAAGGGCCCTTGGGCAAGGCCTTTAATCTCCTATTGCTCCCAGTGTGTAGTGAGTGCCTTGTATGGCAGCACCTTGACATCGGGGTGAATGTGAGGCATAATTGTAAAGCGCTTTGAGCGTCTGATGCAGATGGAAAAGCGCTATATAAATGCAGTCCATTTACCATTAAAAACTGTGATTCATTCGGAAGTTAATAATTCCGACCGAAATCTGAGTGGCTCTTTGGAGTTGCGCACGTAGTCCCAAAAAACAGAGGACATTATTATTATTATTATTATTATTATTATTATTTCCTTTACAACAACTTCAGTGTATGCAATGGCTGGTGCTCACGCCAGTGGACTTGCTGCTTCTGAAAACCAGCAAAGCAGAGAACCAGCGAACAGCAGGATGAAGCGCTGCTTCGTTACATTAAGCAGACCCGCTACAGTCTGCAATCAACACAGAGAAATATAATTTTCTTGATAAACACCCCCAAAAGCAACATTCACTCCAGTGTCCCAAACAGTCCATGGTGCATTCAAGTTACCTCGGAAAAAAGTGATGCAGGCAGGCAGCAAGCAACGCAACACGATTCAACCCGTCAATTGAATCGATGCATACATCGACACACACACGTATATAATAAATTATTAGATTCTTCAAGACAAAAAAGTGTTTGTTTTAAGACACTTGATGATAATTTATATAATATGGCCTCTTTAATACTAAATACATTTATTTATAATTGCACTTTAAGGAGATAAATTTACAAAGTGCAAAACATAATAAAAAGATTAAAAACAGTTCATATAAAATGTCAAATAAAAAAATTAAAAACCGCAGATATAATTCAGAACAACAATAAAACTAATGATAAAGCAAAGAAACTAAATATGCCGAGCACTAAATGAAGGAGTCTGAAGAAAATCATTTTTGTCCCTGAAGCTTCATTTCAGATTCACTGGCCTCAGCAGTGACGTTCATGTCTCTGCATCCTCAGCCTTTGAGGTGGAGAGACGTCTGGGAAGAGTTTGTCAGAGTCATGAGGTCTCTGACCAGAGCCATTTAGTGATACTGAAACCATTTCAGAAGAATGAAAGTCTTTAGGGTTCTTGGTGCTTCCAGTTTTACTGTATTGTTGAGACTTGAAAGTGACACCTGGATGTCTTTGGTACTCTGTCTCTGCAGATGATTTTCTGTGTTCGACATGCTTATTTCTAGATTTAACAATTGTAATTCATGACCTCTTGTCAAGTGAAATTATCTGTCCATGCAGCAAGATAATGTCCCTCAGATTTAGTGTTTTTAGACACCCCTTTTTTTGAAGTGTACAATTACATTTTATGGTGGAGCTGCAAAAAGGGGGACAGAGCCAGGACATTGTAAAGACTTTTAAAACAGTGTATGACCATGTGCAGTGGGTGGCGTGAAATCTAATTCTGATCTCGACAGTAGTGGCCTTCAGGCCCACAGACCAGGTTCTTCAGAGCCACCCCTCTGGGACGAGCACTGGCTGTGAGCCGCTGTCGTACTGCAGCAGCTGATTTATTGTTGCTTTGATAAACTGTGGATGACGTGTGTGCTGAGAGTTGTGTCTCCATCATACACACAGAGAGAGAGACGGACGAGGACAGAGCATGAGGTGAAGGCGGCGTCTGTGACATCATCACTGTCCTCTGCGACCCCAGCTGTACTAACACACTGAGCCTCAAAAACTTTAAATGTTCTTAGAGGTTTTGTGAGTTTTTTGTTAGTTTGTCTGTTCTGTTTAGTTGCACAAAATTATTTTAAATTATGATCTTGAAAGTGAAAGTGAAAATAAATCTTGACAATTATTTTATTTTATGAAAAATATAAAAACATAATGCACACCCTTTAAAATAAGAACCAAACAGCCACTTGAATGTGACTTTTTCTTTGAATAACTCACAGAAGGAACATAAGAACATTTCCATGTTACTCAGTGGCGGATTTACCTTCAGGTGAGTGCAGGGCTGTGAAATGAAAATTGTGAAATACGAGGAAAATTCGCAGGGGGACTGCCCAGCCAGCCAGCCAGCCAGCCAGCCAGCCAGCCAGCCAGCCACCCCCCAACCCACCACCACCCCCCGAAGAGCCGGGGTCTCCGGCCTTGTGGGGTCTCAGAAACCAAATAAAATTTTCATATACTGATACATTTTCAACATCTCCTGGAAGAACAAATCTCAAAATTAGTGCATATTTAAATGATCCTCGATTCAACCTTGATTGACCATGATTATGTTGAAATAACAGAATATGACGTGGAAGTAGGACCTGGAATGATTTTCCTTTTAATTGTAAACCAAATTATGCATTAACTCAGAACAATTAAACTACATGAAATTCATGAAGACTGAAAAGACTGTTAAAACATGTCTAAAACCACAGCTAAAGATTGTAGAATATTTTAAAAACAATTAGGGTAAAATATCAATAACATACCTAATAATAAAAAGCCACACATTCTTGTGTAAATTCCTGTAAATCCACTCAAAGCCACAGTCTTTTTTCCCATGAAAAAAGTCTACATTAATAAAAACTAATTTACATTGTTGTGTAAATTCATGTAGCCTAAATTCATTCAAAGCCACAGTCTTTTTTCCAATGAAAGAAAGTCTAGATTAATGAAAGAAAAAAGGCACAATCTTTTCTGAAATCCTGTTTGAACAGTACAATGTTTATTTTCCAGAGAGAAAAAAAAATTCTTACCAGTTCACTTTTCCCGTTTACCTTTCAGGTGTGTTCATGAAAGCCAGCAACAATTCCACGGATTCTTGTCCTTATCAGAATTTTTCAAACCGTCTTTCTCGCCATCTTCGCTCTGTCTGATGTCGCTCCGTGACACAGACATGCTGCAAAATTCTTCTTTTCAAAACTTGAAAGTTCTAAAAGTTTGCGATCTCCACATGCTACGTTTAGCTAGCTTCGCACGGGAGCCACACAGCGCCATTGCAGCAACAAACCAGTCCCGCTTTATGACAGCTGTCATAACAGCCACGTTGTGAGTGGCATTTATTTTCCTCGAAACTCCGCGGATCCGAGGAAACTGATTTGTATCGGTAACACACAGATCAGTGTCCGCAGAATTATAAAACTTGCATGATGTCGTAAAAAAAGAGAATGCTTTGCGATAAGCATTTTAAAAACTCAGTAAGGATCACAATTAAAGAGTACAACACTGACACTCCCGCACCCCTGCCCATGATGAAATCCGCGGAATTCCGCGGATCCACTGAGTTTTCACAGCCCTGGGTGAGGGGGGTTTAACCCCAACTCCCCCACCCCCTCCTTTTAGATCCACCACTGTCACAGAATATCTTTTGAAGTCCATGAATAAGAAATTAAAAACACTGTTGTAAGTCTGTCGCCAACAAGCCATCCTCAAAAACTGAGTGGGTGTATCGTGCATTCAGAAAGTATTCACAGCACTTCATTTTTCCACATTGTTTTTTTTACAGCCTGATTCCAAGATGGATGAAATATTTTTTTCCCTCAATGTTCTGCACACAGTACCCCATAATGACAATGAGGTTTTTTTTTTTAAGATTTTTGCAAATTTATTAAAAAATAACACACGTAAGTATTCACAGCCTTTGCCATGACACTCAAAATTGATCTCAGGTGCCTCCTGTTTCCACTGATCATCCTTTATATGTTTCTACAGCTTAACTGGAGTCCACCTGGAGTAAATTCAGTTGACTGGACATGATTTGAAAAGACACACACCTGTCTACATATGAGGTCCCACAGCTGACAGTACATGTCAGATCACAAGTCAAGCATGATGTCACAGGAATTGTCTGTAGACACCTGAGACAGGATTGTCTCGAGGCACAAATCTGGGGAAGAGTACAGAAACATTTCTCTTGCTTTGAAGATCCCAACGAGCACAGTGGCCTCCATCGTCTGTAAATGGAAGACGTTTGGATCCACCAGGACTCTTCCTAGAGCTGGCCACCTGTCTAAACTGAGCAATCGGGGGAGAAGGGCCTGTGTCAGGGAGGTGACCAAGAACCTGATGGTCACTCTGTCAGAGCTCCAGCATTCCTCTGTGGAGAGAGGAGAACCTTCCAGAAGGACAACTCTCTCTGCAGCAATCCACCAATCAGGCCTGGATGGTAGAGTGGCCAGATGGAAGTGTCTCCTTAGTAAAAGGCACCTGAAGAGCTCACAGACCATGAGAAACAAATTCTCTGGTCTGAAGAGACAAAGATTGAACTCTTTGGTGTGAATGCCAGGCATCATGTTTGGAAGAAACCAGGCACCATCCCTACAGTGAAGCATGGTGGTGGCAACATCATGCTGTGGTGATGTTTTTCAGCAGCAGGAACTGGGAGACTAGTCAGGGTTGAGGGAAAGATGAATGCAGAAATGCACAGAGACATCCTGGATGAAACTCTGTTCCAGAGCGCTCTTGACCTCAGACTGGGGCGACGGTTCACCTTTCACCAGGACAATGACTCTAAGCACACAGCCACGATATCAAAGAAGAGGATCCAGGACAACTCTGTGAATGTCCTTGAGTGGCCCAGCCAGAGTGCAGACCTGAACCCGATTGAACATCTGTGAAGAGATCTGAAAATGGCTGTGCACCGACGCTCCCCATCCAACCTGATTGAGCTTGAGAGGTGCTGCAAAGACAAATGGGTAAAACTGCCCAAAGATAAGTGCACCAAGCTTGTGGCATCATATCCAAAAAGAATTGAGGCTGTAATTGCTGACAAAGGTGCATCAAAGTACTGAGCAACGGTTGTGAATACTTATGTACGTGTGATTCCATAGTTTTTTATTTTTAATAAATTAGAAAAAAAAAAAAAAAAAGAGAAAAAATTTTTCATGTCATTATGGGGTATTGCATGTCGAATTCTGAGAGAAAAATTAATTTACTGTATTTTGGAATAAGATTCAAACATAAAATGTGGAAAAAGTGAACTGCAGTGAATACTTTCCAGATGCACGGTACATGAAGGACACCCATGAGGGAAGCGACCAAGACACCCATGACATCTCTGAAGGACTTCAAATGTTAACATATAAGGACTTAGCGATCTGACATTATAATGCTTAGCCAATGTGGAGAAATTATGTATTTTCTCTTTCGCCACAATTAGCTTCCTTGAACCATAGAACAGTATCCATAAATGATGTAACCTGCATTAGCCGACAAATTCACATAGTGATGGTTTCTTCAAGAGGTATCTGACTACATTAATAATTCGTACGAACTATGTATGACCGCGAAAAAGGTTCCTAGCCACGTGGCTAAGCCTAGCCAAATTATTTTAGCCACATGCCATTTCTTTCAGCATTTGGCTATGAAGCTAACAGGTAGCGCTTAGACATCTGCATCCTTTCCAGTTAAGTCCCTCTGTGTAGCCTGTTCTCCTTCCCTTAGTGTTTACCTTCATGTACAGCTCATTACCTTACCTTCCGCCTCCTAGTCACATTCACAGCATCTCCTTGTACTCCTGCTGATTTTTTTTTCCAACCACTTCCTCTTTAAACTTCCAGGAACTTCCTCCTTCCACCACAAAGTCTCCTCGTCTTCCTTCCCAAGACCAAGTACCTTCCCAGCCGTCTCTCTCTCCACTTTTGCAGATGTCTGGTCATCCAGAATCATTTCACGTCCATCCGGTGCCTGTCTCACCTCCTTCCAGAATTTCACACGACAATCTTCCCTGTTTAACTTCCACCATCTCACCTGCTTCCTCTTCATCACCACCAAGTTCATCCTACAAACCAAATCAAATCAATTTTATTTATATAGTGCGAAATCACAACAACAGTTGCCCCAAGGAGCTCTATATTGCAAGGCAAAAGCCATACAATAATTACAGAAAAACCCCAATGGTCAAAATGACCCCCTATGAGTAAGCATTTGGCAACAGTGGAAAATAAAAACTCCCTTTTAACAGGAAGAAACCTCCAGCAGAACCAGGCTCAGGGAGGGGCAGTCTTCTGCTGGGACTGGTTGGGGCTGAGGGGAGAGAATCAGGCAAAAGACATGCTGTGGAAGACAGCAGAGATCAATCACTAATGATTAAATGCACTCAGTGCATCATGGGAACCCCCCAGCAGTCTAAGTCTATAGCAGCATAACTAAGGGATGGTTCAGGGTCACCTGATCCAGCCCTAACTATAAGATTTAGCAAAAAGGAAAGTTTTAAGCCTAATCTTAAAAGTAGCGAGGGTGTCTGTCTCCCTGATCTGAATTGGAAGCTGGTTCCACAGGAGAGGAGCCTGAAAGCTGAAGGCTCTGCCTCCCATTCTACTCTTAAAAACCCTAGGAACTACAAGTAAGCCTGCAGTCTGAGAGCAAAGCGCTCTATTGGGGTGATATATATAAGATGGGACCTGATTATTTAAAACCTTATAAGTAAGAACAAGAATTTTAAATTCTATTCTAGAATTAACAGGAAGCCAATGAAGAGAAGCCAATATGGGTGAAATATGCTCTCTCCTTCTAGTCCCCGTCAGTACACTAGCTGCAGCATTTTGAATTAACTGAAGGCTTTTCAGGGAACTTTTAGGACAACCTGATAATAATGAATTACAATAGTCCAGCCTAGAGGAAATAAATGCATGAGTTAGTTTTTCAGCATCACTCTGAGACAAGACCTTTCTAATTTTAGAGATATTGCGCAAATATAAAAAAGCAGTCCTACATATTTGCTTAATATGCGCATTGAAGGACATATCCTGATTAAAAATAACTCCAAGATTTCTCACAGTATTACTAGAGGTCAGGGTAATGCCATCCAGAGTAAGGATCTGGTTAGACACCATGTTTCTAAGATTTGTGGGGCCAAGTACAATAACTTCAGTTTTATCTGAATTTAAAAGCAGGAAATTAGAGGTCATCCATGTCTTTATGTCTGTAAGACATTCCTGCACATTGGTGTGTGTGTCCTCTGGCTTCATGGGTAGATAAAGCTGGGTATCATATGCGTAACAATGAAAATTTAAGCAATGCTTTCTAATAATACTGCCTAAGGGAAGCATGTATAAAGTGAATAAAATTGGTCCTAGCACAGAACCTTGTGGAACATAATTAACCTTAGTCTGTGAAGACTCCCCATTTACATGAACAAATTGTAATCTATAAGATAAATATGATTCAAACCACTGCAGCGCAGTGCCTTTAATACCTATGGCATGCTCTAATCTCTGTAATAAAATTTTATGGTCAACAGTATCAAAAGCAGCACTGAGGTCTAACAGGACAAGCACAGAGATGAGTCCACTGTCTGAGGCCATAAGATGATCATTTGTAACCTTCACTAATGCTGTTTCTGTACTATGATGAATTCTGAAACCTGAGTGAAACTCTTCAAATAGACCATTCCTATGCAGATGATCAGTTAGCTGTTTTACAACTACCCTTTCAAGAATTTTTGAGAGAAAAGGAAGGTTGGAGATTGGCCTATAATTAGCTAAGATAGCTGGATCAAGTGATGGCTTTTTAAGTAATGGTTTAATTACTGCCACCTTAAAAGCCTGTGGTACATAGCCAACTAATAAAGATAGATTGATCATATTTAAGATCGAAGCATTAATTAATGGTAGGGCTTCCTTGAGCAGCCTGGTAGGAATGGGGTCTAGTAGACATGTTGATGGTGTGGAGGAAGTGACTAATGAAAATAACTCAGAACAATCGGAGAGAAAGCGTCTAACCAAATACCAGCATTACTGAAAGCAGCCAAAGATAACGAGATGTCTTTGGGATGGTTATGAGTAATTTTTTCTCTAATAGTTAAAATTTTATTAGCAAAGAAAGTCATGAAGTCATTACTAGTTAAAGTTAAAGGAATACTCGGCTCAATAGAGCTCTGACTCTGTCAGCCTGGTTACAGTGCTGAAAAGAAACCTGGGGTTGTTCTTATTTTCTTCAATTAGTGATGAGTAGTAAGATGTCCTAGCTTTACAGAGGGCTTTTTTTTATAGAGCAACAGACTCTTTTTCCAGGCTAAGTGAAGATCTTCTAAATTAGTGAGATGCCATTTCCTCTCCAACTTACGGGTTATCTGCTTTAAGCTGCGAGTTTGTGAGTTATACCACGGAGTCAGGCACTTCTGACTTAAGGCTCTCTTTTTCAGAGGAGCTACAGCATCCAAAGTTGTGCTCAATGAGGATGTAAAACTATTGATGAGATAATCTATCTCACTCACAGAGTTTAGGTAGCTACTCTGCACTGTGTTGGTATATGGCATTGGAGAACATAAAGAAGGAATCATATCCTTAAACCTAGTTACAGCGCTTTCCGAAAGACTTCTACTGTAATAAAACTTATTCCCCACTGCTGGGTAGTCCATTAAAGTAAATGTAAATGTTATTAAGAAATGATCAGACAGAAGGGGGTTTTCAGGGAATACTGCTAAGTCTTCAATTTCCATACCATAAGTCAAAACAAGATCTAAAGTATGATTAAAGTGGTGGGTGGACTCATTTACATTTTGAGCAAAGCCAATTGAGTCTAATAATAGATTAAATGCAGTGTTGAGGCTGTCATTCTCAGCATCTATATGGATGTTAAAATCGCCCACTATAATTATCTTATCTGAGCTAAGCACTAAGTCAGACAAAAGGTCTGAAAATTCACAGAGAAACTCACAGTAACGACCAGGTGGACGATAGATAAATAAAACTGGTTTTTGGGACTTCCAATTTGGATGAACAAGACTAAGAGTCAAGCTTTCAAATGAATTAAAGCTCTGTCTGGGTTTTTGATTAATTAATAAGATGGAGTGGAAGATTGCTGCTAATCCTCCCCCTCGGCCCGTGCTACGAGCATTCTGACAGTGTGACTCGGGGGTGTTGACTCACTTAAACTAACATTCATCCTGCTGTAACCAGGTTTCTGTAAGGCAGAATAAATCAATATGTTGATCAATTATTATATCATTTACTAACAGGGACTTAGAAGAGAGAGACCTAATGTTTAATAGACCACATTTAACTGTTTTAGTCTGTGATGCAGTTGAAGGTGCTATATTTTTTCTTTTTGAATTTTTATGCTTAAATAGATTTTTACTGGTTGTTGGTGGTCTGGGAGCAGGCACCGTCTCTACGGGGATGGGGTATTGGGGGGATGGCAGGGGGAGAGAAGCTGCAGAGAGGTGTGTAAGACTACAACTCTGCTTCCTGGTCCCAACCCTGGGTAGTCACGGTTTGGAGGGTTTAATAAAATTGGCCAGATTTCTAGAAATGAGAGCTGCTCCATCCAAAGTGGGATGGATGCCGTCTCTCCTAACAAGACCAGGTTTTCCCCAGAAGCTTTGCCAATTATCTATGAAGCCCACCTCATTTTTTGGACACCGCTCAGACAGCCAGCAATTCAAGGAGAACATGCGGCTAAACATGTCACTCCCGGTCCGATTGTGGAGGGGCCCAGAGAAAACTACAGAGTCCGACATTGTTTTTGCAAAGTTACACACCGATTCAATGTTAATTTTAGTGACCTCCGATTGGAGTAACCGGGTGTCATTACTGCCGACGTGAATTATAATCTTACCGAATTTACGCGTAGCTTTAGCCAGCAGTTTCAAATTTCCTTCAATGTCGCCTGCTCTGGCCCCCGGAAGACAACTGACTATGGTTGCTGGTGTCACTAACTTCACATTTCTCAAAACAGAGTCGCCAATAACCAGAGTTTGTTCCTCGGCGGGTGTGTCACCGAGTGGGGAAAAACAGTTAGAGATGTGAACGGGTTGGTGGTGTACAGGGGGCTTGTGTTTAGGACTACGCTTCCTCCTCACAGTCACCCAGCCGGCCTGCTTTCCCGGCTGCTCGGGATCTGCTGGAGGACAGCTAACGGCGGCTAAGCTACCTTGGTCCGCACCGACTACAGGGGCCTGGCTAGCTGTAGGATTTTCCAAGGTGCGGAGCTGAGTCTCCAATTCGCCCAGCCTGGCCTCCAAAGCTACGAATAAGCTACACTTATTACAAGTACCATTACTGCTAAAGGAGGCTGAGGAATAACTAAACATTTTACACCCAGAGCAGAGAAGTGCGGGAGAGACAGGAGAAGCCGCCATGCTAAACCGGCTAAGAGCTAGTAGCTGCGCTAAGCTAGCGGATTCCTAAAAACACACAAAGTGAATAATGTGTAAATAATTTAGAGGTGATTCAGCAGAGGGAGCGCTTTAGTTAAGGCACGTGAAGATTACACTGTGAAACAAATTGTTATCTAGTTATCTGGATCAATCTAACTACGCAGATTAAACAGCTAACAGATACAGCAAAACACCGCTGTGCTCCAGAGCAGGAAGTGATACAATACCGCAGTGAGAGCCAACCACCACTAGAGGTCACCAATCAGGCGTCCAACCACCATCCACTTCCATTCCTTTCAATAGGAATGGATACTGTATATTTATGTTTGTGTATATATATGTGTATATATGTATATGTGTATATATGTGTATGTATATGTATGTATGTTGATGTGTGTATGTATATATGTATGTGTATGTGTATATATATGTATATATATATATATATTGATATCGGTTTAGGTGTGTAGGAATCTATGTGTATATGTGGCAAAGGGTATTACTGGTTGTGGGGAAGAAGGGGTAGGGATAAATAAGCTGATGCTTCACCCTACCCCTTTTCGGACATGTTGGGTACACAGTAGGAACTTTTTTGTTGTTGTCTTTACTGATCTATCTTGTAATTGTTGTTGTATCAAATGTTCGAAATAAACAGTTTTCATTTATTCATACATAGCATACCCACTGAAGTCCACTCCGATCACCACTCTGGTTACACTCTCCACCACCACATCTAACACCCCAGAAATCTATCTTCTTCTCACAACCAACCTGTGGGGCCTAGGCCGTGATGACATTCATTATCATCCCTTCAATTTGCAAGTTCACACATCATCCTGTCAGACACTCTGTTCGTTCAGGATTACTTTTACACCATTTCTCCTCCCATCCACACCAAGATACAACACTCTGAACCCACCTCCGGCCCTCCTATCCTTAATTCCCATCCACTTGGTCTCTTTTACACACAGTAAGTTGATCTTTCTTTAGTTCTTGCCTTTTACCAGTCATACTGCCAACATTAAAAGGTCCAACTCTCACATCCACACTTCTAACACTCCTCCCTTAACGCTACCTTTGGACAGACTCTCCTCCTGTTTTTCCTTCACTCAACAGCTCCACAATTTCTGGACAACAGTACGGGTGGTTGTTGGTAACCCAAGCCTTGACCAATCTGATAGGAAATTTGACTTGGGCTCTGCATGTCACTTTGGTAAGAATTGTTCCAGATGTCCATCCTGATGCAACCGCCCCCGTTTATCCAGGCTTGGGTCTGGCACTCAGACTGTACTGGCTTGTGCATCCCAGGTGTCTGAGTTAATATTCGTTGCGTTTAAAAATGAAATAAATGATGACACAGTAGTATGTTAAATTGAGCACTTTCTGGGTGTTTCTTATGGGCTTGATTTAAAATGTGGTTTCCTGATCCTCAGAAGACCTCCAGGCTGAGAACTGAGGGAAGGTTTATTACACTGACTCGGACATTTTCATGAGACAGGAAGAATGAGTGCCAAATTCTTTGCTAGCTTTGCTCATGCACATGAAGTGCAAAACAGAAAGATGCTAAATTCAGTTTAAATGTAAGGCCAAAATTCAGAAACCTACTTGGAGGAAAACAAACAAACACGGGGCATCACATGCATGTCTGCCGTACACATAGCCAGTCACTAACAGGGCTGACCCTGAAAGCATCTGACAGCTCGTGACGCATGTTGACTCATCACAGTTGTGTAAATCTGTGAACTGCCTAAAGCCAAAACCAGTGACTAACCAACACTTGGAAGCTGATATCCCAGATGATGGAATGAAACAACCGGTAATTACTCCAGCACAGTCTACTTTACTTACAGAGCCTGTACCAACTTTGGTTTCACCACACTTCAAACTGTTGGTGAGCGGGGCAGATTGAGGCACATCCCGTTATCCCATACCAAAGCGGGTGAGTCATCAGGCGGAGGCAGAACCTACCACAGAGTTTGGTGTGAAAGCAAACAAACAGTCTGACCAGACTGCACAGGTCGGCATGCGTGCAGGTCAATACCCCGAAACTACAACAATCCAAAGATCTGGCATCTTTTTTTTTTGTCATATTACAAATGCAATTTATTGTTCTCCTTACATAAGCTAATCAAACCAAGCACAGCCTCTAAAACATTCTTCAAATAAAAAGTACTTGACGGAACAGTTTTTATTGCTTCAGTTTTTATACAGTCTCAATTTGGAACTTTGGGTTTGAGGTTAAAAGAGGAATACGAGAAGATGGTTGAGAATGTCAGCTTTTATTTCCTGGTATTTATGCCATCAGACCACCCAAATGTCTGCAGAGCAAAAATAGCGGAACATGCGACTGGCAGCTGTTTCTTGTGATTGAAGTATCCTGTCAAATTAACATTATAAACAATTTTACAATTTAGAGATGGTGAAAGAAAGAAAGGAGATAGAGAATCAGAGAAAGACAGATTTAATGATGCCAGGATTTAAAACTCAAGAAGCTGCCAACCATTTATGTTACATGCCTCCATCACCTCAGCTGCCAAATTAATTGTTCAAAGATTATATAATGTTGACTCTGTTTAACACTTGGGTTTTATCCATGGAGACCGTTTGTTTTATAAAGATAAGCCAACATTATAAAAATGAACCATTTTAAAGCTGAGAAAATATTCTAAAATCAACCAGAGGCATCAGACACACACTACAGGATCGTCTAAAACACATTGACTGTAAATGGACTGCATTTATATTGCACTTTTCCATCTGAATCAGATGCTCAAAGCGCTTTACAATAATGCCTCACATTCACCCCGATGTCAGGGTACTGCAAGACAAGGCGCTCACTACACACCGGGAACAACTAGGGGATTAAGGACCTTGCCCAAGGGCCCTTAGTGATTTGCGGGTCAGGCTGGGATTTGAACTGAGGATCCTCTGGTCTCAAGCCCAGTGCTTAACCACTAGACCATCACCTCCCCTATCTGGCTTGTTACGTGTCCCCTGTATATATACAGTGGACAAAGCCTACATGAAGTCACCCGTACGCTTTCTACAGAGACCCAGAGCAGCTGATATGAAGCATATATCTGGGCATCACCATGTTGGCAGCAGCGGCAGCGGCTCAGTGTGTGATGAAAGAAACCTGAACACACCCATCTCTTCAAGTCTGAACCAGCTAAATTAACCGGTTTGTGTTCATTAAATCATATTTTTGAAGACTCTTAACGACATTCTTTGGTGTCGGCATTAATAGTTATAAGCCGCTTATTATCTCAGTAATCACGCATTAATGGGCTTAACAGATCAGGCTACTAATAGCTTTGAAAAGTGCTAATGCTGTTAGCATACAACATCAAATTAGACGAGCGTTTCACCATTAGAACGTTTCACCACACGTAACAAGCCAGACTATTCCAGGTGTTTGTAATAAAATACTCCAAGTCACAGCCTCCACCACAGCTAGCAGCCACTGCCAGCGGACTCCGACTACGGATATTCTGAGATGTGAAAACGCTTGGCTCAGCCGCTGTCACTCAAAGTGTCCACACACCCAATTATACAGAACTTTCTGGATTAAAATGTCTTAAACTCAGAAGTTAAAAACTTACCCTGCCTCCCCCCCCCCCCAAAAAAAAATCCCATGCAGCTGTCAGAGGGGAGGAAATAATCTATAAAGACCAAAACAACCATTTGTCCCAGGCTGTAACATGGCTATTTATTTCTACTCTAAAATTGGACATTTTAACATTGACTCCTGTGAGAACGTGCTTCCTTTTGGAGCCAGCCTCAAGTGGTCAGTGAGATAACGGCAATGCTTTTCTGCATCCAGTAGGGCTTCATCTGAGGTCATCAAAGCTTACCGCTTGTCTAAAAGGCATGCTGCAAGTCCATTTGGGCGTGGCCAATCACATTTTACTATTTTATCCGTGCACAAATTGGGGTGCAAGAAGCAGGAGGGTTGTAGTTAGTCAGCAAGTTATGAGTGTGTTTGGGTAACATGAAATAAACGAATCAGAGTGTCAACTGATACGTCTTTTAAAAGACAAGTGCACCAATAACACCTATCTTGAGTAGCAAAAAGCCTCCCTACGGGTGGAGCTGAGGGTGAGTAAGGTTGCCCAGATGTCCCATTCCACAGTCACATCCTCCAGGTTTCTCCTGAGGCTCCCAAGTTCCTGAGAGAAATGTGATAGATGACACCCCTCAGTGTGTTCTGGGTCTCTTCAACGCAGATGAACAGCAATTTTACTAAATTCCTATCAAATGTCAAAACTCCTCAACTGCTGAGACAACGACAGCACAGAGCTCAGCTTCCCGAGACTGCCATGCAATCAAAAACCTCTTCACCGATTCCTTCATCATGCAGGTGACACACAGAAGCACATATAACCTCTGACCTCTCTGTTGGGAAAGAGGTCAGCGGAGGCATGTCAGCCATTTTGTGCCTTCACATTAAATCTGATCCCAGTGCTCCAGTTGGATTTAATTCCACTGACGACATCAGCGGGAAACCCTGACGAGGCAAAAACACAGCGTGCCCGCTGTCAGCTCGGACAGATGGACAGACAGTAGGCTGACCTCGTGCCTCGAGGCATGTGACAGGATGAGGCAGAAAGTGTCAGGGTTGGACACCGTCAGGGGGCTGGCCCAGCAGACAGACGGGCCTGTGGAAATAAAGAGCGCATGACAAGAAGCCAGACATGTTCAGAGACAGTGCGACTGTGTGCTGAAGAATGTTCACATTGTAATGACATTACGGAGCACCTGACTGCACCACAGCGATGCGCCATCAACATGGTTCAAAATCCCAGAATGTTCAGCCACAGCCCACCGAATCACAGAACGCTCAATTGCAACCCACCGAATCCCAGAACGCTCAATTGCAACCCACCAAATCACAGGACGCTCAATCGCAAATCACCGAATCACAGAACGCTCAATCGCAACCCACCAAATCACAGGACGCTCAACCGCAAATCACCGAATCACAGGATGCTCAATCACAACCCAGGGTCATTCCATGTCAATTCAACAAATATTTGAGGGGCCTCACGCACTTTCTCAGATTTTCTTTAAATTTTAATCCATCAGAAGTAGACTTATAAGTGAAGCATATTTTAAGTGAAGGACTATGAAATGTTTTTCTTTTTTTTTTTTTTAAATGGTACCATGGTAGCCCCGAGTGCTGCCTGTTTTTGCTTTGCATGTATGAAACAGAGCAAAACTGATGCCCTGTAAGATACATAAGATGTACTTTTTCATAGAGAAAAACCTACAGGATAAACTGACAGATTTATTGCTGTAGAATATTATGTTCCCGGATTTCTTTCAATGTCACCACGTATGATGATAAACTGAAATCTGCATGCTTATGTTGCAGAGAGGCCAGTGATAATGTGCTTCTGTCCTAATGAACCAGCAGTGGCAGCCTGTTGCAACAAAACATGTAAAGGAAAGTGTGACTGTAGATTTTCATAACCGTTAAGCAACCATCTGGGCACACTGATAAAGCCGGAAGAGATGTGCTCAGCAAAAAACTGGACTTCAGAAAGTACTACGTTACCACTTTTATCCATGTCCTGTCATTGATGCATTTTGCCACTAGGGACGGTGTTGCATACAATGCCAGGAAGCAGTGTGTAGAAGAAGCCCACAAGAAGAAGAAGAGGTTTTTATTTAAGATGGGTAGCCAAAGAAAGCCTATTTCCAGATGGGCCCATGGCGCACGTCCCTCACTCCTCAGCACTCCTGTTCAAAGTGCCAGTTGGGAGCTTGGCCGCAATGAGGAACCGAAACCGGATTGCTGGCATCTGAGTCCAAAGTGCAAACCATCACGCCACCACCTCCCAAAGTTTTTAGTTTGTTAGCATAACATCTCATTTCTGCTTTGAAATTCTCATGCATCCTGAATATTATTTGATTTTGATTACTTTGTCAAAGTTCAAGCCCGCCATGCAGTCAAGACAACGCACAGTTACGAGTTGTGTGTCAACATGTCAAAAAACCTCCATGCTATCTGAGGACTCAAAATTCTTTTCTCTGCCTTGGCCAAATTGACGGAACGCCTGTTCGGTGCTCGATTATGGATGTTTTCTAGTACAGAACGTAACCCTGCAGGATATTGAAGCTGGACGTCTATCGAAGCAGAAGACAGGCAACTGCGTGTGGACACTTCCTGTTGCGTGGGAGAGTGGCTTCCTTGTATCATCCAGGTCCCTGGTCTCCCCTTTCCTCTGTCCCACTGTACCAGCTTGCAAATGAGGAGTAAGACCCTCTGTTACAAGAGGTTTGGAGTGAGTTTTTCTCCTAGCAACAAGCCGTATAATACAACACCGTTTGTGTGAGACAGCGACTCAGCGTGTGCCCGATGTGTGGACGTGTGTCTCTGTAATCAGCTGCATGGACTTTTTCCACCGTGGTACACTTTTGGTGGGTTCAACCTCATGTGGAAACCTGGTCCGCTCCACGCGGACTGTCTTGGTCCATCCTCCGCCGCATACATGGATTCTTCTGTCTCAACGGACAGGACTTCCTCCTGCGCTCATGTTACGTAAGCGCTAAGAAGCTGAATGGAAAGTGGTGATAAGCTGCTGTTTTATCACGAGGATGGAGGTGGTGACCGTGGGCTTCTGGGCGGGATGCTGAGACTGTGGGTGGACAATCGGTGGGAGGATATTCTCTTCCAGAGAGCCTCGACCCAGAAGGACGCCATGATGTTATCACCACTGTATTACACCTGAAATTTAGGTCAACACCCGGAACACCTCCATGACACCAAGCGCACACTTAGACGGGAAGAATGTAAATGGTTTAACCCCATGAAGTCTGAACCAAATGTCCAAGATCAGACATTGTTTCACTTTCCTATCAGCAACGTCTTGTTCAAAGTTGACAATCTGCAAAAAAAAAATTTAATTAATTAATTAATAATAATAATAATAATAATAATAATATCTGAATGTCATTTAAGATTCAATTATTTGGTTCCTTGTTAATTTACTCGCTGTTTTAAAACTATATACAAAATCGGATAAATCATTTGGCTTCCTGTGCGTCTGTTACCGTACGGTTAATATAAGAAAACAAACCTGAAAAAATGGCCAATGGCGAGAAACTTGCACCTTCTTGTTCTTCTGGGTGGCATAGTGGATCAGCAAGAAAGTCCAGAGTTCAATTCCAGCCAAGCTCAGTGACAGGCTGCTAACACCTAGGCCATGCACTAGAGCTCCAGCTATTGCTTATTTTACTATATGAGTATTCTATCAATTATTCAGGTGATTAATCGAGCAATCGGATAAAAAGTACTTTTGCGTTTTTAAACATCAATAGTCCAGGGCTCTCCCTAAGCAATGGCACAATATCGCTGTGCCATCACTAGGGTTGGGTATCGGGAACCGGTTCTTTTTGAGAATTGTGTGAACCCAGGTTTTCACATAGCACTACTATTATTCTGAACACTACTGTATGGAGTGACATTCATGCCAAAATGTCTGAAAGGAAATGCTTTTGACAAAAACTACAGATTGTTTATTTCTATTTACGAGAATGTCGTAAATAGAAATGTCGTATGTCCAGAGATCAAGGATCCACCATGTAGAGTTTATTTATGTCCAGAGATTAAGGATCCAGTGACCAATTTCATTTTTATTTACTTTAAGACTCAATAAAATGTTGACACAGAAAATCTGTAAAGCCTACTTTTAGTACACAGAAAATTCACAAGAGGTATCGACAAGGGAATCGATAAGGCATCAGATCGATAATGGCATCAACATCGATAAAATCTGATCAAGACCCATCCCTAGCCATCAAGCAGATCGCTTTCTATTTTATGGGTAATTATTCAGCACTCGCGGACCGTAAGCACAGGCAGTCGATGTAATCCTTGGTCACTCAGGCTGCACCTGAATGTGAGCACAGCGGTACAACAATTTACCAAACTGATGCAGACTGACTAATTCCAATAATTTACCCAAAATGACTCCAAATATGACTAAATGAAGTGTTTTTATATATTTTCAGAAATGCGCTCCGTTCTCAAAACAGTACATGAAGCGCTCTCTCTTCCTCCCTCCCTCCCTCCCTCTGTCTCTTTAGAATGCTGAAACAATAAACAAGGGATGCTTAAGTACACTTGCGAGTACTGACAACTTTTTTTGGTGGGGGGGCAATGGACTTTAAGATCTGATGTTACGAGCCCTGACGAGGCAGCAGAGCGTCCCGCTGTACGTCTGCAAAGGCAAGTCCCACTTAAACAACTGAGTGCGGTTTGCTTTAAATGTGCATGCATATTTAAAGCAAACCACAGTCTATTTCAGGTGATCTGTGTGGACCCTCTTTCTCCTAAAAGGCTTTATTTTACTCTGTGTGTCACATTGGGAAGCTGTAGCTTTTGAGCTCTTACACAGCTTATGCACATGCTCTAGTCTTCTGTTTTTTTTCTGGGGATGTTTCAGTGACACACGCAGGCCTGGCATATGTACGACAACAATAAATGGAGCTTCGAGGCAGAATTAGCCTCAAACATTTTTTGTAATCGAATTATTGGAGTTACTCGACTAACTCATTCAGCCCTACCATGTACACCTATAGTGGGTGTAGGTGTATTTGACCCCCTGTCAGTTTTGCAGGTTTTCCCACCTACAAACACTGGACAGGTCTGTAATTTTTATCGTAGGTACACTTCAACTGTGAGAGAGAATCTAAAAAAAACAACAAAAAAAAACAAAAAAAAAACAAAATACAGCAAATCACATTGTATGATTTTGTTTAAATAATTAATTTGCATTTTATTGCATAAAATAAGTATTTGACCCCCTAGAAAAACAGAGCTTAACAATTGGTACAGAAACATTTGTTTGCAATTACAGAGGTCAGACGTTTCCTGTAGTTCTTGACCAAGTTTTCACACACTGCAACAGGGATTTTGGTCCACTCCTCCATACAGATCTTCTCCAAATCTTTCAGGTTTGGAGTTTCAGCTCCCTCCAAAGATTTTCTATTGAGTTCAGGTCTGGAGACTGCCCAGGCCACTCCAGGACCTTGAAATGCTTCTTACAGAGCCCCTCCTTACTTGCCCTGGCTGTGTGTTTGGGGTCATTGTCATGCTGGAAGACCCAGCCATGACCCAAGGAGGTTGATTGCCAAAATCTCACAATACATGACCCCATCCATCCTCCCTTCAATACGGTGCAGTCGTCCTGTGCCCTTTGCAGAAGAGCATCCCCAGAGTATGATGTTTCCACCCCTATGCTTCACGGTTGGGATGGTTTTCTTGGGGTTGTTCTCATCCTCTAAACATGGTAAGTGGAGTTGATTTTGGTCTCATCTGACCACATGGATCATCCAGATGGTCACTGGTTAACTTCAAACGGGCCTGGTCATGTGCTGGCTTGAGCAGGGGGACCTTGCTGCCCTGCAGGATTTTAAACCATGACAGCATCATGTGTTACTAAAGTAATCTTTGTGACTGTGGTCCCAGCTCTCTTCAGGTCATTGACCAGGTCCTCCTGTGTAGTTCTGAGCTTTCTCAGAATCATCCTTACTGTTGTGTGGGCCGCTGAAGAGGAGGTACTGCTGGCCCACCACCACCAGATGGCGCCCTGCTTGAAGTGCGGGCTTCAAGCATGAGAGGGCGTCATAGCAACCGGGAGTGACAGCTGTTACTCGTCATCAGCATCAGCTGTCACTCATCCACATCATCACCACCACCTTAAAGGCCGGACTGCAACTCCACCTCCCCGCCGAGAAATCAACTACCAATCAGGTAATTTTCTCTGCTGAACTAAAACATTGAGAAATAATCTGACCTTTGCAGCCGTTTTCCTGTGGTGTTGCCTTATCTGTGGGATTGGCGTTTGGTGTGATCAGCAACGGCTTCGCTTCACACCCCAACCAGATAAGTGGTTAGACAGGAGCTGCACGAGTGTGTGACTGGAGATGGAGGTGCTCCCTCCTTACTGAATACAGACTGTGGGATTACTGAGTGTGCGACCTCACACTCATCAGGACTGTCTCTGTTCTCTGCCAGCAGTACCGGGTCTGACTGCTGAAGACAGCGGCCACCTGGGGCGCAGGGCTTGGCGGCTCCGGTGTTCTTCAGCTCTGTTGGCAGTGGAAGCTGTGTGGATCCGGCTCTTCTCTCGCCAGGCGTCTTCTATCGTCGAGCCTGCCCACACGTCACCTGGTGTATGATTGACAGTCACTATATTGTTATTGTCTGTACGTCATTGTGTGATTCACAACATTAAATTGTTACTTTTGGGTTATCCATTGTCCGTTCATTTACGCCCCCTGTTGTGGGTCCGTGTCATGACACTTTCACAACACTTACCCCACAAAGTGACATCTTGCATGGAATCCCAGACCGAGGGAGATTGACAGTCATCTTGTGTTTCTAATAAATAATCATAACAGTTGTTGTCTTCTACCAAGCTGCTTGCCTGTTGTCCTGTAGTCCATCCCAGCCTTGTGCAGGTCTACAGTTTTGTCCCCGGTGTCCTTAGACAGCTCTTTGGTCTTGGCTATGGTGGATAGGTTGGAGTGTGATTGATCGAGTGTGTGGACAGGTGTCTTTTATACAGGTAACAAGTTCAAACAGCTGCAATTAATACAGGTAAAGAGTGCAGAATAAGAGGGCTTCTTAAAGAAAAATTAACAGGTCTGTGAGAGCCAGAATTCTTGCTGGTTGGTAGGGGGTCAAATACTTATTTTATGCAATAAAATGCAAATTAATTATTTAAAAATCATACAATGTGATTTTCTGGATTTTTTTTTTTTTTTTAGATTCTGTTTCTCACGGTTGAAGTGTACCTACGATAAAAATTACAGACCTCTCCATTCTTTGTAGGTGGCAAAACCTGCAAAATTGACAGGGGGTCAAATACGTATTTTCCCCACTGTATGTGTCATCAATTTCTCAGTTTCCCATATTATCTTCCTTTGAGCCATCTCTGTGTCCTCTTCATTTCAGTTTTATTTTTAACCATTTCCATTTTTGTCTTCTCCTGTTTTCGCTCAGGGTCAACACAGCCAATTCAAGATGGTTCCACGTGTTGATTTGGCTCCGGCAGACTTAAATCAAGAGCTTCCTCAAATTTCCAACATGTGCAATGGTATGAAGCATACACTGATTTAGCGAGTTTAATCGTGTAACTGGACTTAAGGTTGCACTAGTCTGTGTTGTCAAATTGTTTTTCAGATGACACCAACAAATTCTAACTTCATCCTGACATTTATCCAAATGGGCTGAACTTGTTAAATTCTTTATATTTATCCCTTTCCGGTGTGCTCGATGTTTTCATGGTTTCAGCAACAACATTTAAAGCCAGATGACCCTCCTGACATTAACCCACTGTCTGTAAACGGGCACAGGGCCAGAAGAAGATGTAATTCCTATATGGGCCCTGAGGCCCTGTCCAATTTGATTAACGGCTCTTTGACAAGCAGCAGTGTCAACAATTGATTCGCCAACATTTTGGTTAATGTACAACTCGTTCTCCAGCCTGAGCAGCGGTCCCTCCTGTAACTTAGTGACCTGATGTTGATTTTTATGCCGGCTATACAACAGGTGAGGTTCTGGGATCACCCTGTCCATCTCTGTGCACAATGCCACTGGGTCAGTGAAGAGTGATTTTCCTTGCCATATATTAAGAACTGGCTTGATGACATCATAAAGATGCACACAAATACTAATGGACCTCTTTATAATGCCTTGTTAGTTGGTTGAGACAATAATGTTTACTAATCTCATCTCTAGCATTCTTACCTGACGACATCACCTCACACCAACTTTTAAATTCGATTCTTGTCTTCACTGTGAGGTTCTCTCTTTGAAATTCCTGCCTTATGACATCAACAGAATGCCTATTCTACCATTCTTGCTTTATGACATTACCCAACATGTTCCTTTTATTTTGTTGTCATGTTGAGGTCATTTCTGATACCTTTTCTGATGTTCTTGCTTTATGACAACACTTGACATGTTCCTTTTACTTCTTGTCATGTTTTGATGGTTATCTCTTTGATCCCTTTTCTGACATTCTTGCCTTATGACATCATCTGACATGTTCCCTTTATTTCATCATGTTTAGAAGATTATCTCTAATCCCTCAGACATTCTAGCCTTATGACATCACCTGGCATGCTCCCATTATTTCGTTGACATGCTGAGGCTCTATCAGATAATCTTGCCTTATGACATCACCTGACGTGTTACTTTCATGTCTTTCTTTGACACGTTGAGAAGGTTATTACTGATTTATTCTGCCATTCTTGCGTTATGACAGCATCTGACTTGTTCCTTTTACTTCTTTGGCATGTTGACGTTATCTCTCTGACATGATTGCCTTGCATCATTTGCTTTCTTTTTTATGTTATGCTGAGTCTATCCCTTTCTGACATTCTTGCCTTATGACATCATGTGACATGTTCTGTATTTCTTTGTCACATTGAGGATATCTGTTTGATCTTGTCTCTGAAATTCTTGCCTTACGACATCATCTGATATGCTGGTTTTAAACTCTCATCCGCTGTAAAGCAAGTGGTCCTTAAATCTCTTATATTATTAATTAAAAATGATTATGATCTACATCGGATTAAAGAACTGAAACACCTTATCCTTAATCCAAGACTGACATCTTGGCCCAGTTTCATTAAAATGCATTCATGTTCTTTTGCGATAACCTGCTAACATTCAGCAACGTCGACATAACCTCATTGATAGAGGTAATTATGCAGTCAAAAAAATCTCTTGCTGACATGAACGGAGACTGGTTCTCTCAGGATCTGAGCTGACTGAGTATCTGTGGAGACTTTCAGAGGCTGAAGGATGCTGGAAGCAAACAGTTAAGTTGTTATTGCTGGAACTATGACATCAGAGCTGACTGGTGAGAAAGGAGGAAGGGGAGATTTCTGGGGACCAAAAAAAAAAAAAAAGGAAGACAGAGCACTGCCCTTTGCCCTCCTCCTCTCTGGCAGCTTTCTGCCTCTCTCCCGGGGGCACGAGCTTTCTTCACGTGTTTTGTTTTTCTTCTGTCTTGTCTTCTGAGTGACAGCAGCTTCTTTCTGAACAGCGCCCCATCAGCTGCAGCTGAAACACGTGTTTATGCACGAGTATGCGCACTTGCAACTTTGACGCTAATGTGCGGCCGATTTTGCTGGGGGAATGTTTTCACAGTTACACTGCTCCAGACGAGGTTCTTTCCCTCCTGCTGCTGAAGCTCAGCAGTAAGCGTTTCCCACTTCCTGTGCAGCGCTGAATCAGCCGCCAAGAATGTACGAGCACTGAGTCACACTTCCTCCTGGATATGACAGCGCTTCCTCTCCTTCACCAACTGATTTAGCCTCTCTCCTCCCTCCCTCCACCCATCTTCCTTTCATTCCCCCCACCCACACGTCCACCCGACCTCCTTCCTCCAACAGCTGAATGTTTGAGAGGCAACCACCGAGTGGAATAAATGACTCCGTATGTATGTTTGCCGAGTGCTGACCGACTCCAGCGGAGCACCAAAGACGGATAAGTCACTCATCTCAGTCATCGGGCATCTGAGTCATTTGAGTTTAATTTGTCACGTCTATTTTTAGGATCTTTGATGGGCCTGATGACTGTTCCTAACAGCAGAACAGATGGATCTCTGTTACATACAACAGGTTCAACATCCCTGACTCATGAGCACGAGCAAACAGGAGTTTTCTTCTCACCAATCTAAAAACAATGGGTCGTCAACAACAGAAAGAAAAGAAATTCCTAATAAATATATTTATTTCAGATGTTTACAGCTGCTTTGTTTACCAGCATATCATCAACAATATGACGACTATTCTTCAGTTATTTGGAGACACCACATTGACCCTGGGCTGGGCAGAAACAAGGAGACCCACCAAACACATCCGTGGCAGATGGATGCTCCATGGAGTCTGATTCCCGCTGCTGTCGCCTCGCCGTAAGTCATGGGTCACTGTAAATTATGAAATACAGAGGATGATCTTGACTGGTTCTGTACGTAAAATGTGGTGACATCTGGCGCTACCGTAGAGGACATACATTTCCATATATCTTTGACACCCCACGCCCACCCCCCCAAAAAAAAACTTCAAGCTGGAGCCTGACTGATATGGATTTATTCAGGAATGCGATAAAATACAATACAAATATTATATATATATACATACACACACACACACAAGGTCTGTTAGAAAAGTATCAGCCGTTTTTATTTTTTTTCAAAAACCTGATGGATTTGAATCACGTGTGCTTGCGTGAGCCAACCTTGAACCTTCATGCGCATGTGTGATTTTTTTCCACACCTGTCGGTTGCGTCATTTGCTTGTAAGCAGCCTTTGTGTGAGGATGGGTGGAGTCTCTCGTCATTTTTTCTTTGCAAGGAAATGGCGGAATGACTGGAGCAGCGCGACTGCATCAAATTTTACTAGAAATTGGGCGACAGCCAGGTGGAAACCATGCGGATTATTCAGACGGTTTTCGTTGATGATCCTCTGGGCATCACACAGATTAAGCAGCGGTAGAACTGGTTTAAAGATGGCCGCACAACGGTGGAGAGTGCGCTGCCCTCCGGGCGGCATCAACATGCTGAAATGACCAGATCATTCCAAAGTGAGTGCTGTGGTGATGTGGGACCGTCGAGGTGAGCATGTCACAACACGTCCTGTGAGGCTTCATCACGAAGGCGCTGTTGCTGCACCATCAGCTTCGTGCTGATGAATTTCGCTGCAACTCTTTTCATGGCTAAATCTTTCACAGTGGAATGTGCCGAAAAAGTGCTGATGTCCACCTCTTCCACAATTTCTCGGATAATCACACAACAGTCCCACATCACCACAGCATTCACTTTGGAATGATCTGGTCATTTCAGCAAGTTTATGCCGCCCGGAGCGCGGCGCGCTCTCCACCGTTGTGCGGACATCTTTAAACCGGTTGTATCGCTCCTTAATCTGTGTGATGCCCAAAGGATCGTCACCGAAAGCCGTCTGAATAATCTGAATGGTTTCCACCTGGCTGTCGCCCAGTTTCTAGCAAAATTTGATGCAGTCGCGCTGCTCCAGTTGTTCCGCCATTTCCTTGCAAAGAAAAAACGACGAGACACTACACCCATCCTCGCACAAAGGCTGCTTACAAGCAAATGACCCAACTGACAGGCGTGAAAAAAAAAATCACGCATGCGCACGAAGGTTCAAGGTTAGTTCATGCAAGCACACGTGATTCAAATCCATGAGGTTTTTGAAAAAAGAAAAAGGTCGGATACTTTTCAGACCTCATGTATATATATATACAAGACTACAGATTTTGTTTATTTCTATTTATGTCCAGAGATTAAGAATCCACCATATAGATTTTATGTTCAGAGATCAAGGATCCAGTGACCATTTTCATATTCATTTACTTTAAGAATCAATAAAATGTTGACATAGAAAACCTGTAAAGCCTACTTTTAGTACACAGAAAATTCACAAGAGGTATCGATAAAGGAATCGAATCAATATCAATAAAATCTTATCAATACCCATCCCTACACCTGCCTGTGGAGCATATGCACTGATGACATTCATAATCACCCCTTTAATTTCCAATTTCACAATCACCACCCTGTCAGACACTCACTTAAACCTCCAACACACTCTTAACATACTCTTCCTTTAAAATGACCCACGGTGTTGGGTCATTTTAAAGGAATCCTCACCGTGATACAACAACCTGAATCTACCCCCTGTGCTCCTGGTTTTACTTCCCTTCCAGACACAATATGGCTACCTTTCTCCTCTCCATCATATCAGCCAGCTCTCTCCCTTTGCCAGTCACACTGCCAACATTCAAAGTCCCGACTCCCGCTTCCACCCATCTAGTTTTCCTCTTCTCCTGCTGTCTGTGGACACGATTCTTTCTCTTCTTCTTCTTTGGCCAGCAGTAGCCCAATTTCCACCAGCACCATATTGGGCAACAGCACCGGTGGCAGCCATTGTAACCCGGGACTTGACCAATATCTGTCTTTTCAGGGGAAGCATGGTGGATTAGTGGTTAGCACTGTTGCCTCACAGTGAAAAGGTCTTGGGTTCAATTCCCACCTGTGGCCTTTCTGTGTGGAGTTTGTGTGTTTTCCCCATGTTTGTGTGGGTTCTCTCCAGGTGCTCCAGCTTCCTCCCATATCCAAAAGACACGTGGGTTAGGTGGATTGAAAACTTTAAGTTGTCAGTAGGTGTGCATGCGGGTGAGAATGTGTGTTTTTCTATATGTGGCCCTGCGACAGACTGGCATCCTGTCCAGGGTGTACCCCACCTCCACCTACCCGTAATTGGACTGAGCAGTTGAAGATGTGTGTGTGTGTGTGTGTGTGTGTGTGTCTTTTCAGCTCCAAACCACCTCCAATAGACACAGGGCTGTGAAATAAAAATTGTGAAATCCGAGGAAAATTTGCAGGGGGTCTGGGGAGGGGGTTACAGCTCCCCAGAATTAAATTTTTATCTAATGATACTTTTTCAGCATCTCCTGGAAAAACAAATCTCAAAATTAGTGGATATTTAAATGATCCTATATTCAACCTTTTATTTGACCTGTCAATGATGATGATGAAATAACAGAATATGATGTGGAAGTAGGACCTGGAATGATTTTCTTTTTAATTGTAAACCAAATTATGCATCAACTCAGAACAATTAAACTACATGAAATTTAAGAAGACTGAACAGACTGTTACAGCATTTCAAAAACCACAGCTAAAGCATGTAGAATATTTGGAAAAACATACCTTATAGTAAAAAGTCACATATTCTTGTGTAAATTCATGCAGCCTAAATCCATTCAAAGCCACATGTCTTTTTTACAATGAAAGAATGTCTAGATTAGTGAAAAAAGTCACATAATCTTGTCTAAAATCCTGTTTGAACAGCAGAATGTTTATTTTCCAGGGAGAGGAAAATTATTACCGTGTTTCCTGATGGCAAACTTCACTTTTCCCGTTGCTTTTATCTTACAGGTGCGTTGATGAAACCAGCGACAATTCCACGGATTCTTGTCCTTATAAGACTTTTTCAAACAGTCTTTCTCACCATCTTCTCTCTGTGCGACGTCGCTCTGTGACACAGACATGCTGCACAAATCTTTTAAAAAATCGAAAGCTCTAAAAGTTTGGGATATCCACATGCTAAGTTTAGCGCGTCACACAGGAGCCACACAGCATTGCCGCAGCAACCAACCAGTCCTGCTTTACGACAACTGTCGTAACAGCTATGCTTTGAGTGGCATTTTTCCTCCACGAAACTCCGCGGATCCGAGGAAATTGATTTGTATCTGTAACACACAAATCAGTGTCCGCGGACTTATAAAACTTACACGATGACATAAAAAAAGAAAACACTTTGCGATAAGCATTTTAAAAACTCAGTGATATTCACAATTAAAAAATACATCACTAACACTACATCACTCTCCCCCTGCCATCCCCCCAATACCCCATCCCCGTAGAGACGGTGCCTGCTCCCAGACCACCAATAACCAGTAAAAATCTATTTAAGCATAAAAATTCAAAAAGAAAAAATAATATAGCACCTTCAACTGCACCACAGACTAAAACAGTTAAATGTGGTTTATTAAATATTAGGTCTCTCTCTTCTAAGTCCCTGTTAGTAAATGATATAATAATTGATCAACATACTGATTTATTCTGCCTTACAGAAACCTGGTTACAGCAGGATGAATATGTTAGTTTAAATGAGTCAACACCCCCGAGTCACACTAACTGTCAGAATGCTCGTAGCACGGGTCGAAGAGGAGGATTAGCAGCAATCTTCCATTCCAGCTTATTAATTAATCAAAAACCCAGACAGAGCTTTAATTCATTTGAAAGCTTGACTCTTAGTCTTGTCCATCCAAATTGGAAGTCTCAAAAACCAGTTTTATTTGTTATTATCTATCGTCCACCTGGTCGTTACTGTGAGTTTCTTTGTGATTTTTCAGACCTTTTGTCTGACTTAGTGCTTAGCTCAGATAAGATAATTACAGTGGGTGATTTTAACATCCACATAGATGCTGAGAATGACAGCCTCAACACTGCATTTAATCTATTATTAGACTCAGTTGGCTTCGCTCAAAACGTAAATGAGCCCACCCACCACTTTAACCACACTTTAGATCTTGTTCTGACATATGGCATAGAAATTGAAGACTTAACAGTATTCCCTGAAAACCCCTTTTTGTCTGATCATTTCTTAATAACATTTACATTTACTTTAATGGACTACCCAGCAGTGGGGAATAAGTTTCATTACAGTAGAAGTCTTTCTGAAAGTGCTGTAACTAGGTTTAAGGATATGATTCCTTCTTTGTTATGTTCTTCAATGCCATATACCAACAAAGTGCAGAGTAGCTACCTAAACTCTGAGTGAAGATTATCTCGTCAATAGCTTTACATCCTCATTGAGCACAACTTTGGATGCTGTAGCTCCTCTGAAAAAGAGAGCCTTAAATCAGAAGTGCCTGACTCTGTGGTATAACCCACAAACTCGCAGCTTAAAGCAGATAACCCATAAGCTGGAGAGGAAATGGCATCTCACTAATTTAGAAGATCTTCTTTTAGCCTGGAAAAAGAGTCTGTTGCTCTATAAAAAAGCCCTCCATAAAGCTAGGACATCTTACTATTCATCACTAATTGAAGAAAATAAGAACAACCCCAGGTTTCTTTTCAGCACTGTAGCCAGGCTGACAAAGAGTCAGAGGTCTATTGAGCCGAGTATTCCTTTAACTTTAACTAGTAATGACTTCATGACTTTCTTTGCTAATAAAATTTTAACTATTAGAGAAAAAAATACTCATAACCATCCCGAAGACATCCTGTTATCTTTGGCTGCTTTCAGTAATGCTGGTATTTGGTTAGACTTTCTCTCCGATTGTTCTGTCTGAGTTATTTTCATTAATCACTTCCTCCAAGCCATCAACATGTCTATTAGACCCCATTCTTACCAGGCTGCTCAAGGAAGCCCTACCATTAATTAATGCATCAATCTTAAATATGATCACTCTATCTTTATTAGTTGGCTTTGTACCACAGGCTTTTAAGGTGGCAGTAATTAACCCATTACTTAAAAAGCCATCACTTGACCCAGCTATCTTAGCTAATTATAGGCCAATCTCCAACCTTCCTTTTCACTCAAAAATTCTTGAAAGGGTAGTTGAAAAACAGGTAACTGATCATCTGCAGAGGAATGGTCTATTTGAAGAGTTTCAGTCAGGTTTCAGAATTCATCATAGTACAGAAATAGCATTAGTGAAGGTTACAAATGATCTTATGGCCTCAGACAGTGGACTCATCTCTGTTCTCGTCCTGTTAGACCTCAGTGCAGCTTTTGATACTGTTGACCATAAAATTTTATTACAGAGATTAGAGCATGCCATAGGTATTAAAGGCACTGCGCTGCGGTGGTTTGAATCATATTTATCTAATAGATTACAATTTATTCATGTAAACAGGGAATCTTCTTCACGGACTAAGGTTAATTATGGAGTTCCACAAGGTTCTGTGCTAGGACCGATTTTATTCACTTTATACATGCTTCCCTTAGGCAGTATTATTAGAAAGCATTGCTTAAATTTTCATTGTTACGCAGATGATACCCAGCTTTATCTATCCATGAAGCCAGAGGACACACACCAATTACTTAAACTGCAGGAATGTCTTTCAGACATAAAGACATGGATGACCTAATTTCCTGCTTTTAAATTCAGATAAAACTGAAGTTATTGTACTTGGCCCCACAAATCTTAGAAACATGGTGTCTAACCAGATCTTTACTTTGGATGGCATTACCCTGACCTCCAGTAATAGTGTGAGAAATCTTGAAGTCATTTTTGATCAGGATATGTCATTCAATGCGCATATTAAGCAAATATGTAGGACTGGTTTTTTGCGTTTGCGCAATATCTCTAAAATTAGAAAGGTCTTGTCTCAGAGTGATGCTGAAAAGCCAATTCATGCATTTATTTCTTCTAGGCTGGAATATTGTAATTCATTATTATCAGGTTGTCCTAAAAGTTCCCTGAAAAGCCTTCAGTTAATTCAAAATGCTGCAGCTAGAGTACTGACGGGGACTAGAAGGAGAGACCATATTTCACCCATATTGGCTCCCTGTTAATTCCAGAATAGAATTTAAAATTCTTCTTCTTACTTATAAGGTTTTGAATAATCAGGTCCCATCTTATCTTAGGGACCTCATAGTACCATATCACCCCAATAGAGCACTTCGCTCTCAGACTGCAGGCTTACTCGTAGTTCCTAGGGTTTGTAAGAGTAGAATGGGAGGCAGAGCCTTCAGCTTTCAGGCTCCTCTCCTGTGGAACCAGCTCCCAATTCGGATTAGGGAGACAGACACCCTCTCTACTTTTAAGATTAAGCTTAAAACTTTCCTTTTTGCTAAAGATTATAGTAGTTATGGCTGGATCGGGTGACCCTGAACCATCACTTAGTTATGCTGCTATAGACTTAGACTGCTGGGGGGTTCCCATGATGCACTGAGTGTTTCTTTTTATTCACCTCTTTTTGCTCTGTATGCACCATTCTGCATTTAATCATTAGTGATTGATCTCTGCTCTTTTCCACAGCATGTCTTTTTCCTGATTCTCTCCCCTCAGCCCCAACCAGTCCCAGCAGAAGACTGCCCCTCCCTGAGCCTGGTTCTGCTGGAGGTTTCTTCCTGTTAAAAGGGAGTTTTTCCTTCCCACTGTCGCCAAGTGCTTGCTCATAGGGGGTCGTTTTGACCATTGGGGTTTTTCTGTAATTATTGTATGGCTTTTGCCTTACAATATAAAGTGCCTTGGGGCAATGGTTTGTTGTGATTTGGCGCTATATAAATAAAATTGATTTGATTTGTCTTCTCACCCTGTGGCTATGTGCTTGCACAGTCTCTATGAGCAGGATGAAAACACATACAACAAGAAGAAAAACTTATTGTTTTTGCTATCGGATTAGCTTTTCAGATACATTTTAAAATCATCATCAGACGAATTATCTTCCGATAAATTTAGTTCCAATAACTTTCAGTCCGATAACTTTTTGCTGGTAAAGTGAGCAAAGTTTAATGGTCAAAAACATTTGTGAACCCTACAATCAAACATTTTAGTCCTTCTGTTGTGTGCTTGTAGCAGACTGGCTGCCTGTCTCTTACTGATGACGTCTCCATTAAGCGCAACACATGACTGGCCGGACAATGCAGGGAGTATTGTGGGTAGTGTAGTTCAGGTTCACTTTGGACGTTACAGTGACTCATCCGCTTGACACAACAAAACAGACTAATTTTAACATTTTATTTCTTTGTGGCTGTAATTTGATCGGCAAGACTCGGTGGAGGAGAGGAGCTCTCACGGCACAGCTGTGTGTACAGAAGGGACTTTACGTTTAGACAGTTTTGGATTTTTTTTTTTTTTTTTAAAGGATGCTTTATGTGGATTATTTATTCAGATGAATCCCACTGGAACTAATAGGTAAGAATTTATATTTACTACGTGTCTTTTACTCTGCCAATCAATGCATTAATGGACGTATTTTGGTTGTTTAAGCTGCAGGGTTCAAAGCGTGTGAAAAAGCAGCAGCTTTTAGCTCGTAAATGATGGTGTATCTAATACCGAGATAAACTGTGACTTCAAATACTGTGTTTTACTGCTTTTGAAAGATGATGACAGTGTTTGGGGTTTTATTTTTTATTTATTCATTTTTCATGTGTTCTGTGTGTTTGTGATCCTTGAATTTACCCAGCAGCCCCTGCGGCGCTTAAAGTCAAACTGGTTTATCAGAAGCCGACAGTGTAATCTGATTGTGACAGCGTCCAAATCAATACTAAAAGTTACGAGGTCTGTCCGTAAAGTATAGGTCCTTTTTATTTTTTTCAAAAACTATATGGATTTCATTCATATGTTTTTACGTCAGACATGCTTGAACCCTTGTGCGCATGCGTGAGTTTTTCCACGCCTGTCGGTGACGTCATTCGCCTGTGAGCACTCCTTGTGGGAGGAGTCGTCCAGCCCCTCGTCGGAATTCCTTTGTCTGAGAAGTTGCTGAGAGACTGGCGCTTTGTTTGATCAAAATTTTTTTTAAACCTGTGAGACACATCGAAGTGGACATGGTTCGAAAAATTAAGCTGGGTTTCAGTGAAAATTTTAACAGCTGATGAGAGATTTTGAGGTGATTCTGTCGCTTTAAGGACTTCCCACGGTGCGAGACGTCGTGCAGCGCTCTCAGGCAGTGTCATCAGCCTGTTTCAAGCTTAAAACCTCCACATTTCAGGCTGTGTTGATCCAGGACGTCGGGAGAGAACAGAGAAGTTTCAGAAGAAGTCGGTTTCAGCATTTTATCCGGATATTCCACTGTTAAAGGAGATTTTTTTAATGAAAGACGTGCGGGCGGATTGCAGCGTCGGCTCGCAGCCACCGCGACGCTCCGTCACAGGAAAAACACCTCCGTTGGAAGCCTTAAGGACAAGTTGGAACATCTCCAGCTGATAAACAATTTCTCATATACTCACTCCACTGAAAGCCATCAAAAGCCAACTGGATTTTTACAAATGGTTATCAACACGGAGGTGTTTTTCCTGTGCCGCCGCGCCGCGTCGGCTGCGTCCCGACGCGCGGACCCGTCCGCACGTCTTTCATTAAAAAAATCTCCTTTAACAGTGGAATATCCGGATAAAATGCTGAAACCGACTTCTTCTGAAACGTCTCTGTTCTCTCACGACGTCCTGGATCAATAGAGCCTGAAATGTGGAGGTTTTAAGCTTGAAACAGGCTGATGACGCCGCCTGAGAGCGCTGCGCGACGTCTCGCACCGTGAAAAGTCCTTAAAGCGACAGAATCACCTCAAAATCTCTCATCAGCTGTTAAAATTTTCACTGAAAACCAGCTTAATTTTTCGAACCATGTCCACTTCGATGTGTCTCACAGGTTTAGAAAAAATTTTGATCAAACAAAGCGCCAGTCTCTCAGCAACTTCTCAGACAAAGGAATTCCGACGAGGGGCTGGACGACTCCTCCCACAAGGAGTGCTCACAGGCGAATGACGTCACCGACAGGCGTGGAAAAACTCACGCATGCGCACGAGGGTTCAAGCATGTCTGACGTAAAAACATATGAATGAAATCCATATAGTTTTTGAAAAAAATAAAAAGTACCTATACTTTACGGACAGCCCTCGTAACGTTATCTGTAATAAAGAATTTTAGCAGTTTATCGGTTTATTGTCATAAAAGATAACTTTTCAGTTATTTGATTAATGGTTATAAAAGCTAACTTTTTGGTTAGCTCTGCCGACCACTGGTTATATCTCATGCGCCATTCATCAGAAACAGACTTGGTGCACATCTGAAGTAAAGGAAAGTGTAACTATGAGGATATGCTGGCTGTTATCACTGCACTGGCACTGTGCTATAGAGTAATACCAACCCATGTGGTTTATGATCTGTGTGAATAAAACAGATTTGTTGCTTATTTAAAGTAAATGAGAGTGTTAATGTGGTTTTAAAAACATGCACTGCAGCTCTGTGGTGAACTCAGCAGCAGCACCGACTGCATACTCGCTGCACTGGCCCTGTGCATATGAACCTAAAAGGAAATGCAAAGTTAGCCTATTTTGTGAATCAGCTTTAATCAAGCATGTTTCTGATTGCATTAATCAGATGGGGATACCGCTCCACTGTTTGTTGTCACACATGTTGAATATGTTATTAAGAAGCCACCCAGATGCGAGCAGTGCCCCACTGCTGCCAGCTCATTATTCCACTTCATGGGACATCATCACACAGCATAAGTGACATCAGAGGTCTGAAATATTTGGTTGCTGAAGAAGAGTTTTGCAGAAAACCACGTTTCATTATCTCATCTCATTCCTGACATAGGGTTGTCTTTTAGCTGGAACTTGATTTTCGATGTATAACCATGACATGACCTGTGTTGTGACAGGATAGTCCCTTAGTTTTCTTTGGAATTTCGCTTTGCATTACAACCACCTCTTTCATGTCTGTGAGGTACATACAGGGTAAGATCCAAGGATGACTTATTGACCAAAATTAACTTCTAAGACTGATTAGTATATTAGAAAAAATTTTTCTGTATGTTGTCCCGCCATGGTACCATCCACCCCTCAACTGGGTAAGTACAGATTTAGGGCCTAAAGCTGGGCAGACAAAACCGCAGGGTGTAAAATTTCAGAGCGCATGATTTATGTTCTCACACTTTACGGCCCAATGCTCTGATGCGATCTGTCTACTCACATTGTACATTCAAAAACCACACATCGGGCTTGTGTTTCCAGAAGCAAAACGTAAACAGCTTTTTTTTTCTTTTATTTTTTCAAACTTTATTTACATTTCTTATTTTTATGAAAACTCGATGAGAGACAAAGATTAAAAAAAAAAAACAATACAAGAGTTTACATGAGTTGAAGAATAATGGAGAAAAAAGAAACAGAAGCTGCTCTTCCAAAGAGATGATCACTGTTTATTCTCTCTTCGGTGTTTGCACATGCACAGTGCGAGAGGTAATCAGCGCGTAGACGCTTGTAGCGCTGCTTCAGCAGCGAGACACCCTCACGACGGCCAACCAGAATTATCAAACAGGTTTGAGTTTCATCCGACCATACGATTGCCGATCGGGAGGTGGTCATGAGATGTTAAGCGCAGCTCATTACTCCATGTACACTACACGATGCAGGACGCACAATTAAGCTGAAACTCCGTGCGATCCAAAAAATTGTCGCACGAGTGAGAAATCGGCTGAAAAAGGGGCCAAAACTCACACAGTGTAAGCCTAGCTTAAGAGATCATTTCCTGCTGCATGATGGATAACATCCATACATGATTCTGCAAACAATTCCCAGAGGAACTAAGAGAAAACTTCTTCAGTCAGCCATTCCCCGACTACTCGGGCGTGAGACAAACGTCTTTGACTCTGCTCAGTGGAAAGTTTACCTTGTGACCGAGGTGTGATGCTGTGCTGATTATGCAAACATCCCCCAGCCAGCAGCAGCCAGTACGCACACCCGCAGACATGCACGCATTCACCTGAGTCACACATGACGTCACATGCGACAGGTGCCTCCGTGGACACAACGGGAACTGAAGCGGGGGGAGGTGTCTGTGTGTGTGCACTCTTGAGTTGTTTGTGGTGTTTACATATAACAGCGCAGTCGGTATGGAGAGAGTAGCGCGTCAGAGGAACGGGCAAACAGTGAGTGCTGAGCGTGACTGGTGATGTCACACAGTTCTACACAAGGAAAATGTTGAGCAATACCTGCGTCACTCCGCACCGGGACAACAGGTCAAAGCCGGCAGCCGGGTGGTCAACGTCTAAACAGCATCTGTCATACGGACCCTGCAGTCCGTGCACATCAGGAGCCGGAAAGCACCGAACTGTCCAGCACAACCCGATAATCTGAGGAGCCACTTCAGATCACCAAATGTTTGCATAGCAACGTTACACCAACCAAAATTTACCCTGTTCAAAGTACACACACACACACACACACACACACACACACACACACACACACACACACACACACACACACACACAAATTTACCCTGCTTTAAAAAGAAAACCCAAGTCTGTTCCATACAGCCCATGTGAAGTATACTACCAAGCAAAAATATGAACCCAAAACAATCAAAACAGTCTACAAGAACCAGTTATTTTTTTTCCAGATATACAAACTAAAATAAACAATAATAATATCTACAGATTTAAAGGGAAGTGAAGCAAGTAGTTATCGGAACGCTTCAAAATAACACACTGCCAAGAACTCAACTAAAGGTAACAGTTATCAATAGCAAATCAAACAACGTTCATATCACCCTTTACAGCAGGCAGCCGGTCTTCAAAGTACTTTACAGTAAAAACAAAGAACTCACAAGAAGAATTCACAAAAATCAAACAAAGCTACAATAGGAGCACATAAAACAAAACATGTCACAGCACCACCAGGTATTAATAACCATCTTAAATAAATAAGTCTTGAGCTTTGATTTTAAAAAGTGTTGGTTCAGAAATAGTGGGTAAATCTGGAGGTAACTAAAGCTGACCAGATGCCCGTGATGTCTTACTGTAAGTACAGACAGCCCAAATTTCAAACAAGTAGGAAGGCGCAAGGCCATTAATAGTTTTAAAAAGAAACATTAAAATCAATTAAAAAATGAACTGGAAGCCAGTGGAACTAAGTACAGGCATAATATGCTCACTTCCGGAAGTGTTCCTTAAAAGACGAGTTGCAGCATTTAGCACAAGTTAGAGGCTTGCAAGAGAAGACTGGTTAACACCAGCATAAAGTGTTACAGTAATCAAGTCTGGAGCTGATGAAAGCATGAATGTCCATCTCAAAATCATGTCTACTGAGAAAGGGCTCAACTTCAGCCAGAAGACAATGCTGGTGGGGGACTTGCTTTGACAACTGAGTTTATCTGTTGATCGGACCTCAGACAGCTGTCAAATATCACTCTCAAATCCTTGACAGGTGGTTTTAAATAATTAGCCACAACACCAAAGTTTGAGGCTACAACATTCTGCATGCCAGAATGTCCGAACACAATGGTGTCCGTTTTACCATCATTCAGGTAAAAGACGTTTTGAGACAGCCACTGCTTCACATCATGAATACAATCACTACCTTGATATTTAGGGTGGAGGGAGTGCCAAGATGGTGCTGTTGTGTCTGGCTGCTTGTCTGCTGCTCTCCAGTTTGTTATTTTATTGTTTTTAATTTATGCTGTTTTTGAATCAGAGTCACTGCGGGTGTACGATCGCCAAACACTGCTGGATCTCCAGCCCCTGGTTTGGACTGCGGTGCGGTTATCGGCGGGTGGACAGAACTTTTCGCCCCCATTTTCTATTGGAGGTGCCGGCTTTTCTGCGTCGTGCTCCTGTGCTGCCTTTCAGCCGAAAGCGCGGTCGTTGCCGCCGGAGACGAAGTGGCCGACTGGTGAAGCTGAAGCACTGTTGGCCTGCTGTTTGGGGTCTGGACGAGCTGTGCATAGAATTCTGGCAGGATCTGTGCTGCCCTGGCGCCTTGTGGATCTGGTTAAAGCTCTGATCTGCTCGCACAGATACGACAGTCGGACTCTGTGGAGACTTTTAAAGCTAGGCTGGAGACACACTTGTTCTCCCTGTTTTATCATAGTATTTTATATGATTGTGTGTCTTTTTTATTCCTTATCTATTTTACTACTTTTACTTATGTTTAAATTTTTTTACTGTGTTTTAATCATATTTCATTTTATTCTGCTTTTAAATGGTGTTTGTGAAGCGCCTTGAGGCGATTAGTCGTGATTTGGCGCTATATAAATTAATAAATTATATTATTATATTATACGTGGTGCCGCTGGCTGGTTCTGAGGACTATAGACCTGGCCGTCCACGTCTTCGCCGGATTGATGTGCGCCAGTGGCGCTCGCGGAACCTGGGCTTGCTTCACAGGGTTCCGAACAGTCAGACTGTCATCCCCACTGAGGTTCTTACCCTGGGTCTCCTGAACATCAGATCACTGTCCTCGAAATCTTTGTTGATTAATGATCTAATCATGGATCATCACTTAGATATGATTGGCTTATGTGAAACCTGGCTCAAACCCACAACTCTCCTTCCTCTGAATGAGGCCTGTCCACCAGCGTATACATTTAGTCACATGTCTCGTGGTATGAAGCAAGGCGGGGGTGTGGTTTTTCTTTATAAATCTAGGTTTTCTTTATTAGGTGTTGGGGGTCACAAAAATAATTCCTTTGAGCATATGAATCTCCTTTATACCCATGATGCTAAGTACTGTCAGGGTCATAAAACTGGAGCTCAGCTATTTTATTTTGTCACCGTTTATAGGCCCCCTGGCCAGTACTCTGATTTCTTAGATGAATTTGGTGCGTTCATCTCTAGTTTGTCAACTAGTGCAGATAACATTTTGATTATTGGTGACTTTAACATTCATATAAATAAGCCCTCTGATTCCCTTAGCAAATCATTTATGCAAATTGTGGATGCATTGGGATTCCAGCAAGACCCGACACATTAGTGGAAATACCCTGGATCTGGTTCTTGCACGTGGGTTTGCTGTCACAAATATTGACATCTTGCCTCTCGCATCTATAGTCTCAGACCATTCACTTATGTTTACATTTACGCTGCCACGTTTAGTGGAACAACAACCTTGTCTACTACTGCGGCGTCATATTAAACCCTCAACTATGACTGAACTTGAGGGTAGACTACCTGATATTTTAGCTTTGAATCTGGAGAATGCCAAATCAGTAGACAGCCTTGCGGATAGTTTAAATTTAGCGCTTAAAACCACACTTGATAAGATCGCGCCTCATCTTAAGGCCACGCCCTCCCAAGGCACACACACCTTGGTTCAATGGTTACTTGTGTGACCTTAGGCAGAAGGCCAGAGGTTTGAAACGGAAATGGCGTAGTTCTAAATTAGAGGTAATGAGAGATTTTGAGATGATACTGTCGCTTTAAGGACTTCCCACACAGAGGGATGTCACGCAGCGCTCCCAGGCGCCGTTGTCAGCCTGTTTTAAGCTGAAAACCTCCACATTTCAGGCTCTATTGATCCAGGACGTCGTGAGAGAACAGAGAAGTTTCAGAAGAAGTCGGTTTCAGCATTTTATCCGGATATTCCACTGTTAAAGGAGATGTTTTTAATGAAAGACGTGCGGACGGGTCCGCGCGTCGGGACGCAGCCAGCGCGGTGCGGCGGCACAGGAAAAACACCTCCGTGTTGATAACCATTTGTAAAATCCAGGCAGCTTTTGATGGCTTTCAGTGGAGTGAGTATCTGAGAAATTGTTTAACAGTTGGGCATGTTCCAACTTGTCCTTAAGGCTTCCAACAGAGGTGTTTTTCCTGTGGCGGAGCGTCGCGGTGGCTGCGAGGCGACGCTGCAATCCGTCCGCACGTCTTTCATTAAAAAAATCTCCTTTAACAGTGGAATATCCGGATAAAATGCTGAAACCGACTTCTTCTGAAACTTCTCTGTTCTCTCACGACGTCCTGGATCAATAGAGCCTGAAATGTGGAGGTTTTCAGCTTGAAACAGGCTGACGACGGCGCCTGGGAGCGCTGCGCGACGTCCCACTGCGTGGGAAGTCCTTAAAGCGACAGTATCACCTCAAAATCTCTCATCAGCTGTTAAACTTTTCACGGAAAACCAGCTGAATTTTTCTAACCGTGTCCACTTCGATGTGCCTCACAGGTTTAGAAAAAATTTTGATCAAAGCGCCAGTCTCTCAGCAACTTCTCAGACAAAGGAATTCCGGGGGGGGGAGGGGCTGGACGACTCCTCCCACAAGGAGTGCTCACAGGCGAATGACGTCACCGACAGGCGTGGAAAAACTCACGCATGCGCACGAGGGTTCAAGCATGTCTGATGTAAAAACATATGAATGAAATCCATATAGTTTTTGAAAAAAATAAAAAGGACCTATACTTTGACAGACCTCATATATGGGTCAATATACTTGTAGTTAAGTCATCAGAAATACACTGAAACTTTATTATCGACACCCCCCCTCCCCCCCCACCAAACTTTAAAAATTTAAAAAAAAAAAAAGACCCTTGTCTTGCATTGTTAGAGGGAGTGAAAACATGTATGTGGATAGACCCTGTTATGCAGACCAGTGACAAAAATTGAACAGGTCCGTTCTTGGCCCATGTTCAACAACTCTAGCAATTAAAAAAAAAAAAAGTGTATTCATGCACAGAGAATCCCTCACTGGTATTTTGTCACATGTCACTGAATAGGTTTTGTGCTGCTACTTGATCCCTTTTGTAGATAATTTTGGATGCAAGTCTTTTTTGTTTCTACACTTGACTGGAGTGCCTTAATTGAGAGAGTGGCATCAATTAAGAACATGGCACCATTTTGGGTCCAACTGCGCTGAACTACTGAATGAACCTTTTATGTTTTCAACATTTATTTATTTATTTTTTTTTATCATTTAACCACATACAGCACCACGTTTAGGTAAAGGTATTATCAAAAAATAGTTAAGCTATCAAATTTACATAAATTCACAATTTAGGACGATTTATTTAATTAATTTAAAGCCTGATTTATGCTTCTGCAGCTCTGCAACTCCGTGTCATGCAATGACACGTGTGACCGTTTTAAACCTCTGTCTCTGAACAGCTTTATTCTGGACTAATGTGACCAACAAGCTTTTCTTTCTATATACAATCATCACTTCCAAATCAAAGGTAAGCTGTACAATTTCCTCTTTTTCCAACTTCATGCAGTAAATGTGCAGACTTTTCTGATCCATCATGCGCACTGCAAAAACTATTATAATATGATGGCAGTGAAAGCAGAAAAGTGTCAAATCACAGCCTTTTGTGTCTGATTTAGCAGGTGCACATCAGGCTGCGGGTCCAAGTCTGAGCACTGTGTGAAAAAAATTAACTGTCGGACTTTTAATCACAGAAATAACTCCAGTCCCACTTTCCTCAAATCGGCAAGTGTCAGAGCTGAACTTTAATTTGTACCTCTGTTACTGTGCACATCCAGACTGCTTGGGTTTTTAATGGAAATACAGTGCGATCGGATGGGACATTTTATCCGATGTACGTGAAAAATACGTTATACAAAATCCCACATATACTGTGTTTATTACATGGAAATACATGGACATTGGGACTTTTTTTTGTCTGGTGACTGCGAATATCTGGTTTATACGATGACAGTTTAGGTGAGTTTTACTGTACATGGGACTGAACAATAAATTTACCTCTCAAAACTTTGACGAAGTGGCTTCCATCCTACACAGTTAACTTTATTTTCACAAATGTTTCTTCTGTTCAGATCTGAAGGTAATCTGTACATCTTGAAGCCCTTGTGTCTATTTGTGCATCCAAATGCAAACAACACGGCATTTTCAGCAAATAAATAAAATAGCTGGATTTACACGCAGACACATTAACAGCGAACACTACTTTGGAACCAAGATGGTACCAGGAGTCACGTGACCTTTTTTTTTTTTTACTCATCAAGTCACCACTCTCTCAATTAAGGCACTTCAGTGTTGCCAACCTAGCCACACTACGACATTGGAATTTGGCTGAAGAGAACATTGCTAGTTACACTTCAAAATTCAAAACTAGAAGGTTTGCAATTCATGTAGAATAAATATTAATTTATATGAGGAAGGGGTGGGAGATAAACTACAATAATCAATACTCTTTTCGGTAAAGTGCGCACTCGTTAGGAGGTCTTGGTGAAACCCAATCATGTTCAGATTTAAGCTGTGCAGGTCAAATTGGATGAAAAACAGTTTTGTTGAACATAGTGTGAGCAAAGGAAATAAAAAGTGGGCGGTGCTAAGAGGGCCTTGGTGAAACGTGGGCATGCCCAAATATGAATTCCTTGGAGAGAGACTTGTTTAGCATGTCCAGTTGAAATTCTGTGAAAACCTGATACATTTTGTTCGAGTTATCATAGACACCAGAAAGTGTGAGTGACGCACAGACGCACTTACAGAGTGCATAATCTCTATCTCTCGCTTCTGACCTTACAGCTGGTGGTTGGATTAAAAAAAAAAAAAAAGCAACGATTTGATTTCATCAACTTTATTATATTTGTGTGATGCCAAAGCACAGCAACAATATTAAAGACAGTTAATGAATGAAAGTAAATATGACAAAGTATTATTTGGAAAAATATAGCAATGAAATAGATTAAAGATATAATATGATTAAATAAAATTAAAAAAATATTTCTACAATGACAATTATAATAAGAAAAAATGTTACTATCATTTCCAAATATTGATGCAATATAACAAAGAAAGAGATGGTGGCATATGTCATATACAAATAATGAATGTTTGAGTGCAATGGTAAGAATATTTTGTGAGGTAAAAGAATGTTCCATCTTTTACTGAATGAAATATTCTTTCCAATACATGAATGAAAAAATATTCATTATTTGTTTTATATAACACCTAACAATTCTGTTTGACTGTACATGAGACTGAACAATACATTTACAAAGAAGTCTGTTTCTATCCCACACGGCTGACTTTATTTTCCAAAATTTTTCTTCTGTTCAGATCTGAAGGGAATCTATACATCTTGAAGCCCTTGTTCTATTTGTGCATCCAAATGCACAACCCACATTTTCAGCAAATGAATAAATAAAATAGCTGGATTTGCATGCAAATAGATTAACAGCGAACACTATTTTGAACCTAAGATGGCACTACGAGTCACGTCAGTTTTTTATCCTGACTCATCATGTCGCTACTTTCTGTATAAAGAGAGTGAAAGACAAGTTCTCATTTTCTGTTAAATTTTGGAATTCGGAGCAATTTTTTTTTTCAAATTCTGGAAATAATTGTGCGCCGTCTCCATTTCTTTTGTGTAATTAAACACTGAAAAACTGCAGATCAACCTAGATGTTTGTGTGGAATTTAATGTAAAAAAAACCCACACCCAAATACGTCCGAACCATAATACTAACCCACGATCCAAACTGGTCTCATCTTAAAGGTTTCATTCACAGAGTGACTACTGACACTGTAATGATATTTTGATGCTGAAGGTGCTGAATCCTTCAGCGTGTGTGCGCAAAATAGAAGCAATTATTAAAAATGCTGTGCATTTAAAATATGGAATCAACAAAGAAAACAACTTTCTTATTCCTTTTCTGTTTTCTAGAAGAAGCAGCTCAGGTCAGTCATGAGTCATCCAAAAACGAAGCTGCACTTCATGGTTCGGAAATCTGAGCCTCAGTAGACATCTGGGTTGTGGACGGGTGAGGAGACAAACAGTATGAGATTACGTTCTGTCAACAGAGTCGATTAAAAGAGCTCTTCACGTGAGATGGGGCGGTGGAGTTTCCCCTACAGCCCAGGTAGTGCAGCACCTGGCAGGAAGAACGTTGCTTTTATTACGTGAACAAACAACCTGAACCCAAGACTTTCGTTCACCGTCAGTGAAATACTGTGTCCATGCACATCTACACAAAAAAAAAACAAAAAGCCCAGTCAGAATTGACAAACTGAAATTGCAGAATTTGAGGTGTCACTTGGAATTGCACTTCTTCAGAGATGAGCTAGATACATGTGCAGACAGATTCTTAACTCCCTTTTATTTTTGACATTATCTACAATGTCTACAAGGTGATGCAAAACCTAAATAAAATGCCCTCCTCAGTGGGCGTCTAATGAGAAGAGGCTAAGTGAGCATTAATTTAAATTTATAAATCATGTTATAGTTTAATATCCTTAAATTTTAGGGAGAAATGGAGAATATGCTGTTCTATAAACCAATCAAGACAGCTCTCAGTCAACTGTAAGATAACGCTGAAAAACAAATGCATTTTCCAGAAAGGAGACTAGTCAGCCAGTCTAGCATAGACAGTATAGCTCACTAAAGTGGCTATTTACTTTGAAGTACTTAGCATGTACCTTACTTAAAGCAAGGTGGTTGAGTTAATTTTGGAACAAAGAAATTATTGTACAATGACGTAACTAAAAGCAGCTAACATATTAGCTAGCTGGGTGACATCTCACTATATATTTCTACTATAGTGGAAAAGTGTACAGGAAGTGTTGGAAAGACTAAAATTTATTCCTTAACTTGTTAATTAGTCTAACCTGGTCAGTAAACTGGATCAGTCAGCATGTACCGATCTTGTTGAGACTATTCCTGATTAAATTAAATATTCTCCTTCTTAGTCAGTAACAATATGGGCAGCGATGAAGTTGAAAGCAGCTACTATAAATTACACTCATAGCACAATCTCTGTGGATAATTTCACTCAACTCTAGCCAAAATTCCCAAGTGAAATATTTAAGATCTCCCAAATAACAAGAGCTAACCATTTTAGTTGGCTCCTTTAGCCATAGTATTTATGAAATATGAGTTGATAAACTTGCTTTGTTATGATCATAGCTAATAAATTAAGATCATTAATCTGTTGAATCATCAGTATTTCCTTAGAGCAATTACTGGGGAAATACTGAGAGATTCCAAGGTCCTAAATTATATACAGTTAATCCAGCTGCAGGTCATAATTGGTAAATGCTGTCAGTTGTTTTGTTGCACCATTGTTTCCTTATTTTGCCTTAAAGTCTGAGTCTCTGTGCTGTCTAATTGATTTGGCATTAGCTTGGCACCACATAACACCTAATGTTAGCATGGGCCGATTGCTTCCACTGTGAGCAACAGGATTTACGATGTTCATCCATCGTAGTAGATGGTGACCTCGGCATCTTTACTTGCCGTTGCACAGTGTGTTTTGAGATGACTGGTTCGATTCTGGTACGGAATGACCTGACACTCGGTGGATGGAGGGCTGGCACCTCTGGCTTTGCGCAGTTTCTGCTTGTGTTTTGCACTGGCAGTTCATTTTGCCTTGAGGCCTCAAACTTTCGTTGATACTGCTATGCCAGGCATAGCGGTCCTGTGTAAGGTTTCCCAGGAGGCTACATCAATGTTAACAAATGTCAAAGATGCTTTCAAAGTGTCCTTGGAGTGTTTCTTCCAGCCACCTCTTGAGTGCATACCCTCCAACAGCTCCACATACAGAAGTTGCTTTGGGATACTTTTTTTGTTTTTGGTTTTTTTTTGGGGGGGGGGGCAGTTACAATTTTGCTTAAAAAAAAAAATTCTTACTGTACGTCTTCAGGGAATTCTATATGTTACCTGGGGGGAAAAGTGTGTTCAGGGTCTGACACGGTCAGTGCTGTTGGGTCAGGTAACCACTACTCTGGGTGACACTGATCTTTGCTGAATCCACAGATACCCTGATTGCAGCACGTGAAAAGCTGAGTAAGGAATCGGACTGCCTGGATTTGTGAATGGCCATGTGGTGCATTTCTCAGCATGATTCAGCACGTAGCTAACTCGGTGACAAAAAGGCCAAGACTACGTCCAGATTCCCCTCGACTGTGGTAGACTGATGGCTACTTTCAAGAGGCGGGGATGCACCGGTTGTCTACCTGGAAGGTTTCCATCCAAGACTGTGCTGTAGTGTAGAGTGTGGCCACGCATAGTACCGGCACATGCTCCCACAACTGATCCAATCTGACACCAAAATAGAAGCTGTAAGATTCCCAAAACATTGGCAGTGTACTTATGGTACCAGGTCTTCTACAGGATGACTAGAATTGTTGTTTCATCTTTTGGACGGCAACCTTTCCCCTAGTTCTCTTTGCATGATGCTGTAGCATATTCACAGAATTAATACATGACACTTAAATGACTAAACGGGGCCACAGCGGGTCGATTTAGCCACTGATTCAAATTAGGAATGTCATGTGTCAAATGCTGGATCTTCCAGAACAACATGGTCTGCTGAGGGATGTTTGTCAGAAGAGTCACTGGTGACTCAAACACAACATGGGAAGAAAAATAAAGACGTTGGGCAACTACCCAGCATGCCACCTGCAGTCTGCAGAGGCCCCCATTCAAGTTACAAAGATTTCACAGCACTGCATCATGTTGAGGGCAGTTACCGTGGAAATGGGAAAACCAAGTACAAGCCCGGGCTTGTTTCCATACAGACACTGAGGACGGCTGTCCACCTCAGCCCACTGTATTTGTGGACACTGCCACCATGTGGCTCCCCTCCAACTCCAATATGATGTTTACCAATTAAAGCAGAGTGAATTACGACAGCGGGACAGATGAAAGGTTGACTAAGTTCCAGTTCTCTGATTCCTGGTTAGGTTGGAACTAAGATTACCAGATTCATCTCAAATCAGCAGTGTTTTTCAGTTCTGTCTTCTGTATCTGATCATTTGGTGATTTTTATTTGCAGGATTATTCAAATAGCCATGATCCCATCTTTATAAAACATTTGGGACATTTCAGATGTTACAATTATAAAAAAAAACTTTAAAATTTAGGGATTATTTCAACCTGCACTTAAATTCTTTAAGGTTGCAGTAAAATTAAATAAATTCTTATTTTTGCTCATTAGAGCCCAAATGCTACATGGACAATGGAATTCCTCATGTTTTAAGTATGAGTAGGAAATACATGTACAAGTGAATAATATGAGGCAAGGCTGAAAGGTTCAGCCTCCTAAGGAGCCCCAAATTACAACAGCAAGCATCTCAAACTGCTGTACACAACAAGCAAAGTGAACCACCCCCATGACAAAGGTTAGGGGAAAAGGACAGCAGCAGAACAGAGTCAGTGAGGTGGCCATCTGGCATGACCATTCTATTAAGATAGCATACAGATGGGCAAAATCTCTCTTCACAAAAAAAAAAAAAAGTTTTTCTGTATATAGGCGTTAACCACAACAGCAAGTCAACTTTTGTCCTTTGTCCCACTTTTCAGGTTTGTTTCATCTGAAGTATTTAGGACTAAAAGTAAAATAAATCAAGAAAAACTACTCTGAAGAATAAACAGATTTTTATCATCACTTTTCATTATGCTCAGCCTATTTTCCTAAATATTATTCAGTTTATGGCACAAGTAGGTAATATGGTGGCGCAGGCAGTTAGTGTGCTTGTCTCCCAAACAGAAGGGTTCATGGTTCAAAGACAACATGTGGCTCCACGCAGATCTGCAGTGGTAACCCCGAGCAAAAAAAAAAAAAAAAAAAAAAAAATGGGAGCAGCCAAAAGAAATTACATTCGGCATTTATGAGAACGGCAACCTTCAAGTCTGCATATTTACAATATGGCTCACAGTGGCGTTCCACACCCACTGATTCTTCAACAGGTTAATCATTTAAAACAGGACTAAATTTTTTTTTTTTTAATTTATCACAGTCAGTCTTCTCTGCATCATGCTTGGACACATAACTCTGCTTTATAAGTATATCAGTATTTACTGTGCAAACTGTGACTAACGTGTGAAAAATAGTTTGGGTTATTATTAAAAAAAAGTATGTTTTGTTAGTCATCCAACTGAACTTGCTTTGTGGTTCCTGATTATCATCATTTTATTTATTTATGTTTAATTTTTTTAAAAAAGCTAAGTGAATGTCATTTAATATTTTTTTTTAAAGTCACACTGACCTTTTCTGGAGAATTCCAGTAAATCATTAAAAAGACGATTGCAATATATAAAATGTCCATATTGGACACAAAGATGACAACATGTTATTTGAAATATTTTGTGCAAATTGAAAGTTTTTAAGCAGCAGTTGAGTCACTGTTATTAATGATGAAGACCACTTATGTTTAACTTCACAAACAAATGTAAATTTAACAAAATGAGATGCTGCTAGCTTAGTGCAACGGTAACTGCACTTTTAATGTGTGTAGGGTTTCTTCTCTTTTTTTGGCCATTTCAATAACAAATTCACAGATGTCTTATTTCAAGCTTTAATAATGTTTACATTTCTGCAGAGACTCAGTTGATTATTGATTAGACCATTGAATTAATTTGTTACTTTGAAATAATCAGTTGTGAATGGTAACAACACCTTAAAGGATTTTACTGAAGTTAAAAAAAAAAATTTAATATGCAGCTGTAAATAATAAACTGACTTTGCTGAAAGCAGACTGTTTGGACTCTGCTCAACACTGGTTACATTTTTTTTCCTCTCCGTGAGAGGCTGTTTATTGCTGATGTATAAGGCGATAATAAAATGATTTACTGGATAAAGACATTTAATGATGAGCTTCAGGAGCTGACTGGTTTAATTTGATGTCAGATTATTAATTTGTCTTCACACCTGCAGACTTCAAATATTTAGACAGTGAAGCCGACAGAATCTATACAAGTTTCAACTGGAACTATTTCAGGCTCTCATGAGAAAAAAAATGACTCGTCCTGTCAGGATGAGCTCCAAAACTACAACAGTTTGGTTTATAATAGAGCAAAAAAGACAATTGTTTTATTTTTTCATAAGCTTTAAAATAAGTTAATTTTCTCTGTATAAAAGAGCTAAATACATAGTGCACTTTAGTGAAATTTTCATATTTCTATTGTAATATTCTGGATTTTCCAGCTTCATGTTCCAAGGAAGAGAAACTTACTTTTCTTTTGTCTGAAATTACTACACCATGTAAAATAACATTCTGCAGAAGACGATTTTCTGCAGCTGTAACAGTTCATGTAACTATCCGTAAAACTATTTCTGCATCAATTTATGAAGAATTTTTGTTTGAAGGCTCTGTAAAGCATTTGTGTGTCAATTTGGTTCTGGAAGTGGTTTTTGCTTCATTTGTTCACTCTGGCGAAGCAATGTGTGGCATCAACATCAGGATTATGACTGCATACTGATTTTTAAAAATAGATTTTTTATTATCTCAAATTCTGTCCCTCATACACAAGTAAGATCTGGTGCAGCTCCAGACCAGGATCCAGACCTTTGGCGTTGGTGAGATTACGGAAGCTGCAGGATTGTTCCAGGATCGTTCTGCCTGGCTTCTGATATTAGAGTTCCTGGTTGGGGCAGAAATCCTGTAGAACGTGCGTGTGTGCAATAACAAAAAGCTCATGGATCTGACCCACTGCATCCTGTGACTCAGCTTCTAAAACATCAGAGTCATCTCTGAAGAATCTGGGGGACTTTCTACCACACAGAATTATTGATGTTCCACTGGAATCTCTCTAAAAATACACAGCTGTTAGTATTGTGCACTGGACAGAACAGAGGAACATCTGCTGTCAGGGTATAAAGACAGAGGCGACGCCAGGTGCCGGACCAAAATCAAATCAGACTGGGAACCCCCATCCAGGCTCACCTTCAACTGCAGGCTTCGAAAACAAGTGGACAGCATTGGGCAGAAGGTTTCCTCTGTCGTTTTGTGATTGCGTTCACGGACTGTGTGCAGGAGGAATATCCCATGTCATTCATAAATAAATATTCCAGGTTTAATCCCATTTGGTCCATTTCACATCTGAAACCTGGTTAGCTTAACCAGACCAACAACAGTTAGTGGACCCGGGGCTGCCTGGATTCTGAACACATCATCTCAGAGACTGTCATGTTTAAAAGTTGAAAATACAAAATTTCAATCAAAAGACTAATCTGAAAATTGTTAAAAATTTGAGGGTGAGGATCTAGTGGTTAAATGCTGGGCTTAAGGCCAGAGGATCCTTGGTTCAAATCCCAGCCTGACTGGAGAAAAAAAAAAAAAAAAGAAAAAAAAAATCACTAAGGGCCCTTGGGCAAGGTCCTTAATCCCCCAGTTGCTTACCGTGTGTAGTGAGCTCCGTTTACAAATTTAGAAAATACAAACTTACAGGAAAGACTTCGCAACATGGAAGACCTCTCATGCCACATAAAACAACAGTAATACATTTAGTTCTTGGAAAATGTCAAAATCATAATATAAAATAAATTAGCAATAAGAAGTAACCATTGTCAGACTGTAAATTGCAATTAATAAAAGTGTAACTTTAGACTTCTAAAATCAGATTTAAAAAGTAAAACTAATGTTATGTGTCGGACGCAGCCCGGAGAACCGACCAGCGTTTGAAGGACCCAGTATAAAATAAGCAGAGCACGGTACAAAGGATAACAGAGTTTAATGAACATAACAGTGCTGTGAAAAATATAAAAGTGCGCGGTCTGGCGTGGTGGATTGCGGTGCGCTCCCAGCAGCGCTAACGGTCCGGAGCCAGAACTGGTTCGGACCCAAGGACCCTGCCGACACCCCCCAGGTGGCCGCGACAAACCGAGTCTGAAAGAAGGAATCATTATGTGAGTCCACACTCAACACACAGAGAGAACGCTCAAAGGTGCACAAACAGCAAACACTTCCTGGCTTAATTACTAATCAGCTTCCCACCCTGCAGGCATGGAACATCCTGTTCACAAACTCACTGCAGCGGAAGCTGATTTAAACGACCAACATACAGCTCAATATAATAAGGTGTGAGGGACACCACATTTACTGACTGTATAAACGTTAGTCACAAAATCTAACGTACCTCAGGAAGTGTGCTGACGAGCGTGAGACCTCACCCTCTCCTCTTTCACAGACCATGCATCAAACCTGGACGTTCTCTGCATCCACTGATGATGAGATGGCTCCCAAGACGACGATCTCACCCGTCTGGTCACAAGGTCGAGTCTCTGGCAAATACACACTGTGTACTCCAGTCTTAAATGCCACCATGTTCCAATCCATGTAGATGCACCACAGCTGTGAGTCCTGATGAGCCGCAGGTGATCAGCCTCAGGTGATCAGGGTGAGGTCCTGATAAACTCAGCTACACAGCCACTCAGTCCCAAATGCAAGCCACCTGGAAGGAAAAACAAAAGACAGAAACAAAAAAGGCAGCCAGGCCCCCCAGCCATACAACAACTAATTTATTAAAATATGCAATCAAGTCAATAGTTTCACATTTTAAGTCACAAAAGTTCCAAAATGTATCAAAATTCTGACTTTCTAACTGATAATCAAAAAATTAAAAAAACTGAGTCAAAATGTTGACATAAGATTTAGTCAGTTATAATCATGGCCTTTAACAGTCAAATTTCATTATCATGAACAAGTCATTAGCTTGACATTTAAGCACCAAATTTCTTCATTTTAAAATTTTAAAATAATGATAAAAAAAAAAATCCTATTTTAAGCGTAGCATCTCATAATTAAATTTTGATGCATTTTCGTAATTTCTACTGTCCATGGACTTTTTCTGAAATTATTCCATCACTATCAGACGTTGGGTTTTTAGGAACAAATCAGCATTTGTTGGGAGAATAATTGAAACAGTCTAATATTTCAATATAAAATGCAGATAATGGTAAAGTTGTATACAATCAAGTTCATGAAATCAAATTTAATTTTTTTCTGAAATGAATCTTTGTTTTTCCCTAATAAACTGTGCGTCCATATGGAGTAATGAATAAAAACTAAATATTTTCTTCTGACATGTAAAGCTTGTACAGTTGGACTCGTATATATCTGATCATTGATGATGCTTTTATTACAGCCACTGTTGGGATATTTTGTGCCGCCATCCCAGAAAATTTCAACTCTGCATGATTTGTCAAAGACATTGCAGACATTAAAAATTAAACACGCAGTTGAAAAATGAATGAAAATATTTTCACTGTTGCATTTCAAACGTCGTTTTCTGTAGCCACATTTGTTCAGACATTCTTCTCAAACCCGACACTTCCATTACCACGATTTCCTCCTGACTGCATAAAGCTTTGACCCGCACACTTTGAAAAACATAATTTTGCCCTTCAGTATGTCCACTTCCTGTTCTAAAATACTTGCATATGTTTTCCCTGTCAAATAACATGTGAGTCACTTGGTGTAAGAGTGAAAACAGAGGAGCGGAACAAATACAAGCTGACTCACATGAGTGACTAAGGCATGTGGAATACACCTTCAGGATTTAGCTGCTGCTTTGATCCCCTGTATTTGTATGTAATGTTACAAAGTTAGCGACACTCTCATACCTACAGTGACACCTGCTGGCTCACAGTGACAGTGACTTATGACAAACCCTTTGAACTTTATGACAGATATTTACAAAAGCATTTTTTGGTAAAGTTACAGAGAATAATAATTGAGATGTTTCTTATTTAGCTTTGGTTAGTGAGAAAAGTTACATGAATGAACAAACAATTTAGCAATAAGCTAACAACATTGTAACAGTGTTTGGCAATGTCGATGCCTTTGCAGAAGCATGGAGGTTGAGGTTTTTAGGTTCTTGGTGCTTCTGGCTCTGCTGCATGGTTCTGAGACTTGGACACCAACCAATGAGTTGAGGTGACAACTGGATGTTTTTGCTGGTAGGTGCCACCAGAGCATCCTTGGGTACTGCTGGAATAATTGTATGAAATACATGGCTGCTTAGCGCAACTCAGATGGCGCATCATATTTGCATTTTGATGTATCCTCAGTCATGTGCTTCCCCACAAGCATAATTCATTAACAAAGGTACATCGGTGCTAAGGAGTCCTAAGACTGGACAAGGTCAATGACATCTGCACATATCACAGTTAAAGCTTTTCTGGATGAAGAGCAAAACGTCTTCAAGGAGCTAACCAAGTTGAATTGACCAAATTCAACCGACTTCGATAATATGATATGGATGACTTCACAAAGATATATTTGGGAAACAACCACAAAGTAAGACAGGAAGAACTAAAACCCTAAAAATGTGGACTCTTTGTACTGACATCACGAAGAATCATCGTCCAATAACCTCATAACTCCAGAAGCTCTTCCCGAGTCTCTCAATCTCAATGGCCGAGGACCCAGAGACATGAATAATCACTGCCAAGTGAGTGTTTCTACAAGTTCAACACTTTCACCGCATTCGAGTCCAGGAAGTGACTGAAAGTGGGCGATCTAACAGAAATGAGCAATAAATAACTAAAGAGATTAAGAACATGGGGAGCCATAATTCGAATTCAAGATACCGCTCGCAGCACATGATCATGCACACGATTACGAGTCATAACCATAGCGACTTGTTTGAAGGTTAAAGAGTTCAAGGAACTTTGAGATTTTTTTTTTTGTAAGAAATATTCAGGAATGCAATTTTTAAAAAGCCAGTGTGAATTTATTTGGCTTACACTGCAAGAACAAAAGGTCATTGATTCAGTGCAGAAAACATTGTTTGCAGGAAAGAAAAATGATTGAATAAACCAACAAAATAAACCCAATAGTGTCAAAGAAGGAGGTGGGTAATGCTCGACCTTACACCCGTGAGGCGTCATGGGGTGACTGATGTTGCAGTTTGGTTCAGTATAAATAAATGTAATAGAACTGAAAACTATCAAGCTAAAAATTGACAAAGTGGACAAATTCTAACACACTTGAAGGCATCTGCCGAACTCATTCTTGCAAATTTGCAGAAGCAGCATTCATGATTATTCATCGTGTTCACAGGAAATCATTTCATTCAAATGATTTTGGTTTCACACTTTTCTCCCTCACTCATTATGTCGAGTCAGAATGTATTGCTGAGTGGAAATCTTCGCCATTATTTTGTCAACATCACAGCGTAAATTAGCATCTATTTTTCACTTTGGATGTCACTAGTTATTTCGGCCAAGGCCATAATAAAATCTATTTTTGTCTTTTTTTTTTTTAGGAGGATTATGGCAAAAATACTGTACAGATTTTCAAGAAATTCTCACCACAGATAGATACTAGGGCATAGAAGACTCCACTGAATTTGGGAGGTGATCCAGATCTGGACTGACTGATGTCAGAAATCTTGGATTGCCCCGGTTTTGGTATCATTTCCATTTATAGACACTAACAGTCCCAATACAGCCATGACAGTGTCGTGTAACCTCATCATCACCCACTACCACTGGTTCCAAACAAAGAGATATGGGGTAAGTTTTTCAGAAGAAAAATTCTTAAATGCATTGACATCCAGTTGCTTAGTAGCATTTTCAAACACAGCCAAGAACACATCCATCAACAACAAGGTCCAAGCCAAGATAGAACAAAGTCTACAGCTTTAAGGTAAGGTTGACCTTTAGTACTCAAAGGGCTTTGATCAAACTACTGGTACTACTCTGGTGCAAAGTGTATTTGAAGATTTAATAAAAAAAAAAAAAAAAAAAAACATCTTTGGACTAACTCTGGAGACCAGTGACTGCAGGAAAAGACTGCAAGCTGGAATCCTTTCAAGGCCAACAGGTCAATTAAGAGCTCGCTCGGGCAGTGTCTGGGGTGGTATCACTGAATCTTACCAAGGCTCATTTCCCAACTAGCCATGTCCCTTGTCGACTTATTGGGGTGGGGGGGGGTCCATGTGTCTTCAGTCTTGGAACACATCAGGGTGGTGCAGGGCCGCTTAAGTACCTTAAAATATGTGATGTTGTATACCATTTTAAAGGGTACTGTCTGGAGTATTAACCTGTGAAGTTTCTTGCTCAGTGTGGATACACAGCTGAATCAACATTCACATCACCTCGCCGCACGGGAAAAAAAAAAAAATGCATTTTTGAAGATTCGTGGAACATACTTTGAGTAGTCTACTTCCTTAAAACTAATACTCTTCCAACGGCACGTCCGTGTTCCCGGTCCAATACGTGATACGCAAACATGTGACGTGTGTGACATTAAAATGAGGCCATCATGTTTCTGAGCAAGAAACATCTCCTGGATGCACTGGGGCACTTCAGTGATGTATCCTGGGGTCAGAGTGTTTTGGGTCTCACAACATCAGACACCCTCGCCCAGGTGACCCAGCCAGGGTTGATCAGGCTCTAGCTAGTGTCCCAGTAGCAACCCACAGATCAGCCCTCTTCAACCATAGCCACCTAGTGGCTTTCTCTGCAGCCTCACTTGCAGCACGAATGGCCTTCTTCTTGGATGCTCCGGTGATGCCCAGCCGACTGAAAACTTTGCAGAGCGACGTCCTGCAAACCCTCTACAGCTAACTTCTACAGGTTCGTAGTAGGTCCTCCAGCCTTGGTTCCTGCACTGGTCCACCAGCTCTTGATACTTGGCCCGTTTCCTTTCGTTTGCTTCCTCTATGTGGTCCTCCCAAGGCACTGTGAATTCCAGCATGATAAGATGTTTTGAAGCTTCAGAGCTGATGATCAAGTCTGGTCATAGTGATGTTATGGCAATGTGCTGTGGGAACTTCAATTGCTTTCTAAGTTCAGCTTGCAGCTGCCAGTTAGAAACTGTGTGGAGGAGGCCTGTTGTTTTTGCCTATGCCTGGGGTTTTTCTCCTGCTCTGATGAAGGTGACTTCCTTCCTCTTACAGTGGTGTGGCCCACAAGTGTTAATAGCTGAGGCTAGGCTCTCAGAAACTGATTTGAGCACCTGGTCATGGCGCCACCGGTAACGACCATCCGCCAGGGCTTTGGGGCAGCTGCTGAGAATATGCTCTAATGAGCCTCTTCTAGTGCAGAGTGGGCAGGAAGATGTTTTGTTCTTCCCCCAGGCATGAAGGTTTGCTGGGCTTGCACCTTAGACTGCTTGCACCAGGAATCAGATGCGGAAGAAGTTTGCCTGCATGATGTTTACCCAGGTGATCCTGTGCTGCAGTGTACTCTCCCACTTCGTCCATGCTCCTTGCTGCCAGAGTCCTACTGCCCTGCTCACCATTCCTCCTCCACCAGGATCAGCTGGTGTTTCTCCTTACCCTTGGGCTTGCTGACCTGGGCTTTTGGGAAATAGTCCAATCCTGCTCAGCCAGTTTCCAGGGTGCCCACCAGGGCCTTCTATCTCAGGTGTGACTCCGCCATCTCCACTGCCATCTCTGCTCTCCATTTCCTTCCTGTTCTCACCTCAATGCCTGCTGATGACACCTTTCCGTCCTTGAAGTCCCTATACTGTAGCGCTTCTCGTGTGCATGCCACCTTAAACTCCTCAGTGAGACCACTGAACGGTAGCTGCAGAGTGTTGCTCATCCCATACAGTGCTGCGCTGGTGAGGCTGCGTGGTTGTCCCAGCCACTTCAGAAGAAAGCCACTGATCCTTCTTTTGAGGGACTCAACTGTTGTAACTGGGACGGCATAGATCAGCAGAGGCCACAGAACTCAAGGCAGAATGAAGTGCTGATAGATCCAGGCTTTAAATCTACCAGGCAGGCCAGACCTGCCAACCTTACTGAGCCAAATATCAAGATCTTGGATGGACTTCTGGATGGCGGCGGTGTCTTTCAGGGTCGAGTCAAAGAGCTTCCACAAACTCTTGACTGGCTGTTCAGTGATGAATGGAATGACAATTCCTGAGATGGTAAATTGGATCTTGTTAATCACCTTACCCTTCTTCAACACCATGGACCTTGACTTAGAGGGCTTGAAACTCATCCTTGCCCAGCTGATGAGTCTCTCGAGTCCTTGAAGGATCCATCTACTCCCTGGAACCAATGTTGTAGTAACGGTCAGGTCATCCATGTAGGCTCTTATTGGGGGCTGCCGTACTCCCGACTTGGTCAGGGGTCCTCTGCATTCCACTTCCGCAGACTTCACCACCATATTCATGGCAAGGGCAAAAAGGATGACAGAGATGGCACAGCCTGTTATAATAATAATACATTTTATTTGTTAGGCGCCTTTCTGGGCACTCAAGGTCGCCTTACAACAATACAACAACAATATAAAATGACATTAAAACAAAGTTAAAAACAGTTAAGGTTCAAATTAAACAGGACAAAGCAGTTATGGTTGTAGTGAGTAGGCTTGTCTAAACAGATGAGTTTTGAGTTTAGATTTGAAGTCAGTGAGTGAAGTGGTATTGCGGAGGTCTGGGGGGAGAGCGTTCCAAAGCTGGGGAGCAGAGCAGCTGAATGCCCTGCTCCTCACAGTGACAAGACGGGTGGGGGGGATGAAAAGTTGGAGGGAGGAAGCAGAGCGGAGGGAACGGGCAAGTGAGTTGATGTGGATGAGGTCAGTCAAGTACAGGGGGGCGAGGTTGTGGATGGCTTTAAATGTGAGGAGCAGAAGTTTGTAGTGGATGCGGTGTGAGATGGAGCCAGTGAAGCTGCTGGAGAACCGGGGTGATGTGATTTATGGTCGGTGTGTGTGTGATGATGCGGGCAGCAGAATTCTGGACCAGTTGAAGTTTATGAATAGTTTTGTGGGGGAGACCAAACAGGAGGGAGTTGCAGTAGTCCAGACGGGAGGTGACGAGGCTGTGGACGAGGACGGCGGTGTAGTGAGGACTGAGGAAGGGACGAAAGCGGTGGATGTTTCAGAGGTGAAAGTAAGCGGAGCAGACAATGTTATTTATATGTGCGGTGAAGGAGAGGGAGCTGTCGAGGATGACACTCAGACTCTTTACCTGAGGGGAAGGGGAGACGGGAACGCTGTTAATGAAAATGGAGAATGGTTGAGTTTTGTTAAGGGTGGATGTGGTGCCAGTGAGTAGGAATTCAGTTTTATTGCTGTTTAATTTAAGGAGGATTGAGGTAAACCAGGAGTTGATTTCAGAGAGGCAGTTGGTTAGGGATGATGGTGGGAGAGTGGTGTTGGGTTTACTGGAAATATAGAGCTGGGTGTCATCCGCGTAGCAGTGGAAATTTATTTGATGCTTTCTGAAGATGTGGCCAAGGGGGAGTAAGTAGATAATGAACAGGAGGTGGCCTAGGACAGAACCCAGAGGAACACCAGAAGTGAGGGGAAAGGGGTGTGAGGTGAAAGATTTTAGCTGGATAAACTGCGGTCTGAGAGCTAAGAATGGAACCATGTAAGGGGTGTGCCAGTAATGCCAATGGAGGCAAGACGGTCCAGAAGGATCCCTTTTCCAAGACGATGCCAATCTGATGTTTCTGAACCCGAAGTGACCCGTAGCCTGAAATTATTGTAGTAATCCAGGATCAGGTCCTTGATCTTACCGGGGACGTGATGACGGTGTAGCACCAGCTCAACCAACTTGTGTGGTATACACCCATAGGCATTAGCCAGGTCTAATCACAACACTGCTCTAATGAGCTGTGTGACTACCCCTGTGTGCTCCAAACAACCTGGGCCTCCTGGGATCCCACCCTTCTGGACTGAGGGGTCAATGTAGCGTTCCTGAGGAGGAACTCTGTCAGTCTCAGAGAGATGAGGCTGAAAAACACCTTCCCTTCTACACTCAGAGATTATCCAGAACTGGTCAATGTGCCTCGAGTTTTCCTCTTTGGGAATCCAAACTCCCTCAGCGCACCTCCACTGGTCGACCACTTTCCCTCTTCGCCAAATCACCTTCAAGATCTTCCACAAGTGCCGGAGAAGCTCTGGGCAGCGCTTATACACGAGACAGGGTACACCACTGGGGCCTGGAACAGATGATGATCGGGTAGCCTTGATGACCTCCTCAACCTCCTTCAGGCTAGGCTCCTTCAAGCTGAAGTCTATTGTTGGAAGCGCAGGGTTGATGAGTGCCTTGTTGGTATCCAGGTCTTGTTCCTTCACTGGATCGCTCAAGCTGTCTTGGAGGAAGCGATTCACTTCTTTTGAGCACTGAAGACGCCCACTGCACCTATCCCCCAGCAGTTGTTTCACAAAGCCAAAGGGATTGGCGATAAAGGCTGCTCACTTCCTGACTCTCTCTCTTCCCCTCCTCCTGTGCAACTCTGCTTTGCGAAGAGTCATCAGCTTCCTCCAGAGGATGTTTTGCAATTCTGCTAATGCGTGCTTCTCTTCATCAGCAGCTTTCTTGTACTGCTTCTTAAGGGTCCGAAGCTCTTGACGCAGTGTGTGTATTTTAGTAGCCCTGCGGTTTCTAGTGTATGAAGTGGGCTTGGTGTTACCTTTCTCTAACAAGCCAAATCTCTCTGAGGCATAGCTGTTGATGATGGTGGTCATTGTATGGAGTCTAGTGTCAGCATCGCCTTTGGCTGTTACTTGAAGGATTTTGGAGACATCCTGGTCAAATAGGAGCCACTCATTTCGCTTGCTGGCTGGGGGCCACTTTATCCACTGCTGTGGAACTACTCTGTTGGGGTTAGGAGGATCTGGTACATGGAGGGACTGGGCACTGTGGGTTGCCTCCTGGCCGGGCTCCTCCTGCATCTCACCAGGTCCAGGACCTGTGCGTTGCACCATACTCTCCCGCTTCAGACATTTCATTCTGGCCTGGTGGATTCCTAGGCCATGTTGGTTCTTGCACAGCTTTCCGCAAATGCATGTTATATTCGTCAGTTCATCTGCATAGGTCGTTAACCTTTGGGCCATCCAGCTGGAGATCTCATCACCCCCCCCCCCCCCCCCCCCCGGATCTCCTGGGGGTATATCTCTTTAGGACTTTCTGTAGCTTGTAGGGGTTCTTTCTTACGAAAGACACAGGCTGGGGTGCTAACCCATACTGTCCTGGATGCCATCTTTCCGTGCTGTCAACTGGCTTTCCAGTGGTCATCAGCCTATTCCTGGAAGTCACCTAGTCTATTCCTAGGAGTCACTGGGTCAGGGTTTCTAATTGTTTCTAATTAATCCTTTTGTTTTGTTGATGGTAAATTAACTGCATTTATATAGCACTTTTCTATCTGTTCAAAGCACTTTACAATTATGCCTCACATTCACACACTGATGTCAGGGTGTTGCCATGCAAGGCGCTCACTACACCGGGCGCAATTTGGGGATCAAGGACATTGCCCAAAGGCCCTTAGTGATTTTCCGGTCAGGCTGGGCCTTGAACAGAGGATCCTCTGGTCTCAAGCCCAACACTTAACCACTAGACCATCACCTCCACATACATATATACACACATATAAAGTTATTAGCTTTATAAGATTAGCAAACTGCAAATCGTATCTTTATGGTGTCTTTAAAAAAAAAAACATATGTTCCTACACTTTCTGAAAAGAAAAAAATGCTGTGAAGCAGCAGGTCAGGAGATCAGGCTGCTTCAAGTAAAATCCACCCACAACTACACAAAGAGTTTCATATTAATGAGTGTGTGTGTATACAGGTAATCAATTAAATATTGAGTGGAACTGAATAAAACAATATTTGTTGCTGGAAACCAGTTTCTAGCGACACACACGTGGCCCTCAGGTGAGTCCAAATTAAGTCTGACTATTTTTTGCAGTCCACCTTTAGGAAAAGTAGACATGCCGCTGATAAGAAAGCTGGAAAATTGTCAGGTTACGGCTCATTTTGCAGCTTTGACATTTTAGAAAATGCCAGCCTCCTCCACCTTTTCTCTTTTGAATTTGGAGGGTGAAAAAAAGCCTGCCTGCTACCTGCTGCTTCTTAAAAATGTAGGCGTAATGGTGGATTAATTAAGGGATGAGGTGGCTGTCAGTCTTCTCGTTGCGCTGCCACCTGTGGTCATGACAATAGCATGCAGGCTGTGATCTCGATGAATGATCCCGCACTTTACTTGCACCGGAACAATGAACGTCTGGCAGCGAGCGCAATCAACGTCACCAATCACACCACTTCTGAAGTTTGAAGAAAAAGAATCAGGTGGCGGGCACATTGTTATAAGGTTTTGGCACGACAATGAACTTTAAAAAAAAAAGAAAAACCATAATCGCAGTGTGAAAAACATTATTCATGCACTTCAGACATGGAAGCTAAGTGCCTACATAAAGATTGTCACACCAGCACAACCCACACAGTCGCTTGTCAGATTATTTACATTTCCGCTCTGTGTTCCAGTCTGTCATCTTCACAATGCCGCATTAACGCACCTCAGAAAGCAATCAGGGAAAGAAAGTGACAGACGCAAAGTAATAAACTCATTTACATGTTTTATCACAAAAGTTTCATTCTTCAGGAAACACATGCCAACAGGTGATTTCTGGACGTCCTCTTCAAACATGCATCAAAAAGGTCCAGACAGACTGGGTCTGTTTGTTCACTAATGATAATGCCAAACTGAATCGTGCTGATGATGACAATAGGGCTGCAGCTAACGATTATTTTAGGAATCCAGCATTCTACTGATTATTCTGGCGATTAATCGAGTAATCGGATAAAAAGTACTTTTACATTTTTTAAACATCAACAGTCCAGGGCTCTCCCTAAGCAATAACACTGTCACTGCGCCATCACACAAATTGTCAAATGTAGAGTATCCCTTTCTGTTTTCCTGGGTAATTATTTTTTCACATCTTTACAAGTTTTGGATCTTTCCTGGTGTCAGGGTCTCAGCCAAAGTCAAAGGCTTGACATTTTGCTGAAATAGCGATGGAATGTGGTGTTCTGTTTTTTGTTTTCCTCCACTTGCAAAATTTAATCATTTTTAAGTTTTTTTCTTTTTAATTATTATTTTTTATGTGGGTGGACTAGGTACTGAGTGCATTTTTTTTAATCTGTCTTTCTCTGCGATTCAGCAGATGCATTTCAGCTGTAGGTTGAACATGCAAGCCTCACAATCACCTTTTTGATTTATTATTATTATTTTATTTAAGTTACCGTGTTTGTGAAGTGTTGTGTTGCCCAAAAAAGCAAACCAGTGCGAGTCTGAGCAAAAGACATAAGAAAGAGTGGATTTCTTCCAGAAACTGTCAGTGTGTCTGGACGGGAGTGCTGAGTCGCTCACACAGGGAGAGAGAGGCAGCAGCCAGCCGGCATGCGAGTTGCCACTCCCCATGGAGAGCAGCCAGCAGACGAAACACTTTTTTTTAAAAAAACACAATGCTTCACTTTAAATGCGCAGTAAGCTATTTCAGATTATCAGAGTGGACCCTCTTTCTCCTAAAAGGCCATATTTTACACACACATACATACATATGGCTTTGGTTGAGCTGCTGCCCCTGCGACCCGACTCCGGATAAAGCGGAAGAAAATATATATACACACACACACACACACACACACACTAGGGCTGGGCAACGTTAACACGCTAACGCTGCGTTAATTATTGAGGTCATTATCGTCGACAATTTTGTTCCTCCCCTTAATGCTGCGGGGTTTTTTCCTTTTTTTTGCCTTTTATGACTGTTCGTTGCCTTTTATTTTGAAAGCGTCAGTCGGGAGCAAGCTTCTGTTGCTGCTTCCTGCTGCTGAGTTCACACAAAACAACACGAGGATCAAGAAAAGTACAGGCTATGCAAGGCACAACAAAACAAAATGCAGAAAGACGCCGAACTTTTGAATGGACATTTTCGGTACAAAGTTCTACAGGATCAGGCCCGAATCCAGACCGTTTTGGAATTTTTTTTTTTTTTACGCATCGTTCGTCATCGGTAAAAAGAAATCTTGAATAATCCCGAATAGTGCCGAACGTGTCCCCGCGGTGAACACAGCTTTTCGGTGGTTTTCATGTCAACCTATAGTCCGTAAATTATACGGATTGTTCCGAGTTTCAGAGTCATACGACGTACAAATAAAGTCGGATATTCAGGGTTTGGTCTGTAATCAACCATTTCTGCAGCGCGGCTCCACTTTGAAACCATGAACCATTGAAGCAATGCTTCAATCCAGTGGCTCGTTGGTTCTTTGATTCACTGCTTTTCAGAAACGGCAAGTCTGCTTCTTAACCTCTCTCAAAGCCATTAAAATATCGTCAGTCACTTTTGTGTGAATTAAAGTCACTAACTGGGACTCTTGTCTTGTTGCAGTCAAACGAGAGTCGTCCTCCGTTCCGTTCACACAGCTCGAAACGCTGCGCAGCCGAGACAGAGTCCGGTCGGAATTAACAACTTCAAAATTAATCGCTGCTTTAAATAAAATGACACCTCTTTACAAACGTAATACAGACAAGAAACTACAATCGATTAAACCGTTTTTTCCTCCCAAAATGAAACGTGCTGCATTTTCATTTCAAATTACATCCTGAAGTGAAGCACAGTAGCAGTAAGAGCTCAGCTCAGATAGAATCGTCCTCCGTTCCGTTGGCACAGCTTGAAACGCTGCGCGGCTCTCTGCCGAGACAGAGTCCAGTCGGAATTAATATGAGGTCTGTCCATAAAGTATAGGTCCTTTTTATTTTTTTCAAAAACTATATGGATTTCATTCATATGTTTTTACGTCAGTCATGCTTGAACCCTCGTGCGCATGCGTGAGTTTTCCATGCCTGTCGGTGACGTCATTCGCCTGTGAGCACTCCTTGTGGGAGGAGTCGTCCAGCCCCTCGTCGGAATTCCTTTGTCTGAGAAGTTGCTGAGAGACTGGCGTTTTGTTTAAACAAATTTTTTTCTAAACCTGTGAGACACATCGAAGTGGACACGGTTAGAAAAATTAAGATGGTTTTCAGTGAAAATTTTAACGGCTGATGAGAGATTTTGAGGTGATACTGTCGCTTTAAGGACTTCCCACGGTGCGAGACGTCGCTCAGCGCTCTCAGGCGCCGTCGTCAGCCTGTTTCAAGCTGAAAACCTCCACATTTCAGGCTCTATTGATCCAGGACGTCGTGAGAGAACAGAGAAGTTTCAGCATTTTATCCGGATATTCCACTGTTAAAGGAGATTTTTTTAATGAAAGACGTGTGGACGGGTCCGCGCGTCGGGACGCAGCCGGCGCGGTGCGGCGGCACAGGAAAAACACCTCCGTGTTGATAACCATTTGTAAAATCCAGGCGGCTTTTGATGGCTTTCAGTGGAGTGAGTATATGAGAAATTGTTTAACAGCTGGACATGTTCCAACTTGTCCTTAAGGCTTCCAACGGAGGTGTTTTTCCTGTGGCGGAGCGTCGCGGCGGCTGCGAGCTGACGCGCGGACCCGTCCGCACGTCTTTCATTAAAAAAATCTCCTTTAACAGTGGAATATCCGGATAAAATGCTGAAACCGACTTCTGAAACTTCTCCGTTCTCCCACGACGTCCTGGATCAATAGAGCCTGAAATGTGGAGGTTTTCAGCTTGAAACAGGCTGATGACGCCGCCTGAGAGCGCTGTGCGATGTCTCGCACCGTGGGAAGTCCTTAAAGCGACAGTATCACCTCAAAATCTCTCATCAGCCGTTAAAAGTTTCACTGAAAACCAGCTTAATTTTTCGAACCATGTCCACTTCGATGTGTCTCACAGGTTTAGAAAAAATTTTGATCAAACAAAGCGCCAGTCTCTCAGCAACTTCTCAGACAAAGGAATTCCGACGAGGGGCTGGATGACTCCTCCCACAAGGAGTGCTCACAGGCGAATGACGTCACCGACAGGCGTGGAAAAACTCACGCATGCGCACGAGGGTTCAAGCATGTCTGACGTAAAAACATATGAATGAAATCCATATAGTTTTTGAAAAAAATAAAAAGGACCTATACTTTATGGACAGACCTCGTAACTTCAAAATGAATTGCTGCTTTAAATAAAATGACACCTCTTACAAAATGTTGTAATACAGACAAGAAACTACAATCGACTAAAATTATATTTTTTCCTCCCAAAATGAGACGTGCTGTATTTCTTTATAAATTACAACCTGACGTGCTGTAAGAGCTCAGCTCAGATATATGGAAAGACATTCATGCCAATGTCTGAAAGGAAATGCTTTTGACAAAAACTACAGATTGTTTATTCCTATTTATGTCCAGAGATCAAGGGTTCACCATGTAGAGTTTATTATGTCCAAAGTTTAAGGATCCAGTGACCAATTTCATATTTATTTACCTTAAGACTCAATAAAATGTTCAATTTCAATTCAATTTAATCAGCTTATAATGTGCCAAATCACAACCAAATCTAAATATATTAAAACAAATATATCACAATTGTACACATATCAAATTGTGGTATGTGTACAATTGTGATATATTTGTTTTAGTATATTTAGTCATGGACATGAATATTGTTACCTGCTGGACTGTTTCTAATTTTGATTGGTATCAGTGGAAAATGTCTTCTGTGAACTGTCTGTATCTCAATATATTATTAAGAATATATGCAGTCAAATTGTTATTGATTTTATCAGTTGGAAAAAAAAAATCATATATAGATTCAGGTATAACTGAAAGATTTGGGCAATAAATTTGATCCTGTTTACAGTCAATTTTTGTTAGTGTTTTTTTGGGGGGGGGGGACATCATATTTATACAAATAAGCGTTCACTATGGTCCATGAAGTATAATAAATATATTAAAAGAAGTGTGACAGTGTATGTTGCACACAAATAAAAGAATGAGGATGATTGAATAACAAGACGTGTATGATTTTTATTTTATCATTGGGCAAAATGCATCTGTCAGATTTTCAATCTGGATCCAGCCCTGAGGATGGCGCATTGGAGAAAAGCAAAGTTATCTGTAATCATTGCAACGCAGAATTTGCATTTCACCAAAGCTATACAAGTCTCAGGTACCACCTCAATGGTTACTGTTTTTTTATTTATCTATTTTTACAGATTCTCATTTTTATATGAAACAGGATAACAAATGACCTGCCAGTGGTTTTATATTTGATTTCATTAGAGTGTTTCAGTTGAAATTTACATTTTCAAATATGCAACGTTCATTTACCTTTTCAAATAAAACTGTGCTTTTAAACGGCTTTTGAATTCATTTTTGGGTTTCACATATACCATGCGATTAATCATGATTAATCACAGAAAATCATTGAGTTAATGCGATTAAGATTTTTTATGTTTGCCCACCCCTAATATATACATATACGAGGGCTGTCAATAAAGTATAGGTCCTTTTTATTTTTTTCAAAAACTGTATGGATTTCATTCATATGTTTTTACGTCAGACATGCTTGAACCCTCATGCGCATGCGTGAGTTTTTCCACGCCTGTCGGTGACGTCATTCGCCTGTGAGCACTCCTTGTGGGAGGAGTCGTCCAGCCCCTCGTCGGAATTCCTTTGTCTGAGAAGTTGCTGAGAGACTGGCGCTTTGTTTGATCAAAATTTTTTCTAAACCTGTGAGGCACATCGAAGTGGACACGGTTCAAAAAATTAAGCTGGTTTTCGGTGAAAATTTTAACGGCTGATGAGAGATTTTGAGGTGATACTGTCGCTTTAAGGACTTCCCACGGAGCGGGACGTCGCGCAGCGCTCCCAGGCGCCGTCGTCAGCCTGTTTCAAGCTGAAAACCTCCACATTTCAGGCTCTATTGATCCAGGACGTCGCGAGAGAACAGAAGTTTCAGAAGAAGTCCGTTTCACATTTTATCCGGATATTCCACTGTTAAAGGAGATTTTTTTTAATGAAAGACGTGCGGACGGATTGCAGCGTCGGCTTGCAGCCGCTGTGACGCTCCGCCACAGGAAAAACACCTCCGTGTTGATAACCATTTGTAAAATCCAGGCGGCTTTTGATGGCTTTCAGTGGAGTGAGTATCAGAAATTGTTTAACAGCTGGGCATGTTCCAACTTGTCCTTAAGGCTTCCAACAGAGGTGTTTTTGGATTTGGAGCGGCGTGTGAATGAGTTAGAGCAATATACTCGCATGAATAACCTGATCATCACTGGGATTAAAATCAAGCTAAGCTCATATGCACGATCGATGGCTGCTGACGCTGTCAGCGGGCTGCCCAGCGAGGAGTCGCCGCGGTCAGTGGAGCAACAGGTGGCATTGTTCCTCCAGGAGAAGGGGATAGATATGGATCTGGCGCACATCGAAGCCTGTCACCCGCTGCCCTCCAGGAATAACGAGAGACCGGTACCTGTCATTCTGAGGTTTGCCAATCGGAAAAACAAAGTCACACTGTTAAAACAAGGTCGCAAACTGAAAGGAACTAATGTCTTCATCAATGAAGATTTAACAAAAAGGAATGCTGATATTGCTATAAAGGCTAGACAACTCAAAAAACTTAAGATACAACAAACGTGGGTTTCCAACTGTAAGATCTTCATAAAACTGAACGGGAGCCCTAAGGAAGCCAGAGTGTAGACATATGACAATGGTGCTGATAAGGTAAGACAAATCTAACATTGTCCTGAGACCTTATGAACAATATGACAACTTTAAATATGCCTTCATCACCAAACAGCAAGGATTTGAGTATATTACAGACTATTCTCTAACACAAACAAATGGAACTGAAAACGTTTAATTACATGGAGTGCAGCATACTTGATCAACCTGAAATAGACTCTGATAATAATTGTCTTTCTACCTTGGTTGGTGACTGACTATTTCACACAAGATCAATTTAACAATAATATAAATTCTGAGGGGAAAATGTCCACAATACACTTTAATAGTAGAAGTATGTACAGCAATTTCAGCTCTATCAAAGAGTTTTTGCTCAAATTTAATTTTCTTTTTAGTGTTATTGCAATTACAGAAACTTGGATTAACAATGACAGAGATATGCCATTTTGTCTTGATGATTATGAGCTAAAATGTATGAATAGAGAAAGCAAATCAGGAGGTGGGGTAGCACTTTTTATCCAAAAATTTGTACATTATCAAATTTTTCTTTCACAATAGAGGGGATTATGGAATGTATTACCATTGAAATCTGTAATGGGAAAAGGAAAAATATGACCGTAAGTTGTGTGTATTGATCACCTGGTTCAAATATTGAAACTAGTATTTCTAGTGTATGAAGTGGGCTTGGTGTTACCTTTCTCTAACAAGCCAAATCTCTCTGAGGCATAGCTGTTGATGATGGTGGTCATTGTATGGAGTCTAGTGGCACTGCAATTTTCTTCGTTCAGCCAAAAAATGTTATTCATTTGCGGTGACTTCAATATTGACTTGCTGAATCCTACCAAACTGAAAGCAATAGATGATTTTTCTGATACAATGTACAGTTTGTCTCTTTTCCCTACAATAACCAAACCAAGCAGGATAACCTCACACAGTGCTACATTAATAGATAATATCTTTACCAATAATATGGGTGTTCCAGCAACAAGTGGTTTAATATGTGACATCACAGATCACTTGCCCGTGTTTACTCTGTGTGACTGTGAATTAAAGAAAAGCTATGAGGAAAGGAAGATTACTTACAAACGAATAAGAACTGATGAAACCATTAATGCTTTTATCAACAGTTTAAAAGAACAGGACTGGAGCTCAGTCATTTCTGAAACAGATGTTGATACAGCATAAGACAACTTCCTGCATATGTTTGTCTCCCTGTATAATAATTATTGTCCAGTTAAAGAATATTGTATAAAGAAAAAAAAAATCTACAAATAATCCTTGGCTTACAAAAGACATTGAATGCATGTAAAAAAAAAAAAAAAAAATCTGTACAAAATGTTTATTAAGCTTAGAACTAAAGATGCGGAACAAAGATATAAAATTTACAAAAATAAATTAACAGATATAATTAGAACTGCTAAACAGCTGTATTTTAAACAAAAACTATTTGATAAAAACACAAAGAAAACGTGGGACATACCGAATGATATTAAACAGGGATCAACAAAATCAGAATATCCCAATAATTTTGATAACAGTGGTGACAATCACTGCATGATTAATATAGTTAACAAATTTAACTAGTTCTTTGTGAATATTGGTCCAGAGCCATCTGCTGAGATTCCAGACCAACCCAAAAGTCAATTTAATGCAACAATGATTAAGAATACTCACTCAATGTTTCTCTCCTCAACCAATGAACAAGAAATCAAAAGGATAGTTCTTTCTCAATTGTATAAGTAAGTATTCCACTGAATGTCATGCCATTGACATGTCACTTGTTAAGCGTCGTGTTGATTATATTGTAACTCCTTTCACCCATGTTTGCAACTTATCATTCCAGTCCGGTTGTTTCCCAAGTAAAATGAAAATTGCAAAAGTATTACCACTATTCAAAAGTGGGAATAAACACAGTTTGTGTTGTACCTTACGATTCCTTACCATTGTTGGTATGTGCTTTATCTTGTTACCATTGTTATTTTTGTACTTACCATTGATGGTATCTACCTCTTTGTTGCAAACAAAAACTTTGAATATGTATAAATTGCTGTTTTATGTTTTTGTTTTTTTTATTTTTGTTTTCAGTTGAACTGACAAGGAAGTCATTATGATTTATTTTGTGTTAAAATGAATGATGGGGATGGGATTTAATAAGTTTTCTTCTTCCCACTCCTTTTCAAGCTAAATGATAAATTTATTGCATATGTACTGGATATATGTATTATTTTTCCTTTTTGTATTAATCTGCTCGAAATGAATAAACAAACACACATATATGTACGTACATATGTAAGTACATATGCATATATAAACATGATTGGATTGAAAGAGATAAGAGCATCTTATTTACAATATGTGAGATGGAGTTTAGATGTGGTAAGGTGACATTAGTGCAGGGATTTGTAAACGAGTTGTTATTGCACATGATTATTATATTACTGCATGTGGTTATTATACAGTGTTATTGTACAGCCTGACAGCAGCAGGGAGGAACGACCTGCGGTATCGTTCCTTCTTGCGCTGAGGGTGCCTCAGCCTGTCACTGAACGAGCTGTTCAGCTCCACTACAGTCCGGTGCCGAGGGTGAGAGGAGTTGTCCATGATGGATTTGAACTTGGCTAACACCCTCCTCTTAGCCACCTCCTCCAGAGAGTCCAGAGGACAGCCTAGGACAGAGCTGGACTTCCTGACCAACTTATTCAGTCTCTTTCTCTCACGCTCTGTGCTGCCCGGGGCCCAACAGACGACAGCATAGAGAAGAGCTGAGGCTACAACAGAGTCATAGAAGGTCTTAAGCAGAGGCCTGCTCACTCCAAAGGATCTCAGTCTCCTCAGGAGGTGGAGGCGACTCTGGCCTTTTTTGTACAGGGCGTCAGTGTTGTGAGTCCAGTCCAGTTTGCTGTTGAGGTGAACACCCAGGTATTTGAAACTGTCCACGGTCTCTATGTCCTCCCCCTGGATGTTCACCCGGTGGGTGGGGTGGTGGTTTCCTCTTGAAGTCAATCACCATCTCCTTCATCTTACTGGTGTTGAGACACAAGTGGTTGCGCTCACACCAGTCCACAAAGTCTGTGATGACCGACCGGTACTCCAGCTCATTCACCTCAGACACGCGACCCACAATGGCAGAGTCAGAGAACTTCTGGAGGTGGCAGCTGTCCGTGTTGTAGGTGAAGGCCGAGGTGTAGAGGGTGAAAAGGAAAGGCAAGAGGACTGTGCCCTGGGGGGCCCCGGTGCTGCGCCTTACCACCTCAGACTGACAGCCGCGCAGCTGCACGTGCTGCGGGCGGTCAGTGAGGTGGTTGATGGTCCAGGTGGCGAGATGTCCATCCACACCTGCGTCCTTCAGCTTCCCCCGCAGCAGCGCCGTCTGATGGTGTTGAAAGCGCTGGAGAAATCAAAGAACATGACTCTCACAGCGCTCCCGCCAGTCTCCAAGTGGCTAAGCACTCACTGCAGCAGGTAGATGATCGTCATCTGCCCCGATGTTGGGCCTGTAGGCAAACTGCAGTGGGTCCAGGATGTCGCTCACCACGGTGCAGAGGTGAGACAGGATGAGCCATCCCATGGTCTTCATGAGGTGGGAGGTCAGGGCAACTGGTCTGTAGTGGGCTGGTTCCTTGGCGTGCAGTGTTTTGGGAACCGGGACCACACAGGTCGTCTTCCAGAGGGTGGGGACCACCCCCAGGCTGAGGCTCATGTTGAAGATGTGGCTGAGAACCTCACAGAGCTAATCTGCACAGGTCCTCAGCAACCTCGGGGAGATCCATCAGGTCCTGCTCCTTTCCTCTGCTTCAGCCGCAGGAGCTGACCTCTCACCTTGGTTGGAGTTACAGTGAGGGGGGAGGGAGGGGGAAGCTGAGGTGTGAGCTGGGGTGGGTTGGTGCTGAATACAGTCCCGGGGGAGGAGGGACAAGGTCTGGGGTGCAGTGGAGGTGACCGGGGGTAGAAGGTGGGGGGGTCGGAGGGACTGGAGGACTAGCTGCTGAAGACGTGTGGAGGGCCCAAATGGTTAAAGCAGCTGTTTAGCTGCTCTGCGAACCAAGAATCTCCATCTGCAGTCCTGCTGGTACTCTGTCCAAATCCGGAGGCGGTACTGAGGCATCTCCACACGTCTGACGTTGTTCCTGGACAGCTGCTCCTCCATCTTCTCTCCATACACCTTCTTGGCTGCACGCATCTTCCACTGGAGCTCCTGTTGAACTCTACGCTGCTGCTCTCTGTCTCCCATGTTGAAAGCCCTCTTCTTCTGGTTCATCAGGACCTTCAGCTCAGGGGTCACCCAGGGGTGGTTGTTGGGAAAGCACCGTACCCTCCAGGTGGGCACAGTGCTCTCCACACAGAAGTTCATGTAGTCAGTGACACACTGGGTCAGGCCGTTGATGTCTTCACCATAAGAGTTTTGAAACATGCTCCAGTCTGTGGTTCTGAAACAGTCCCTCAGCGGCCTCTTCAGTCTAGAGTTTCACTGACCTTTTATGTATTGGTTCTTTCCTCACCTTGGGTGTGTATTGGGGGAGCAGATAGACGAGATTGTGATCCGAGCGTCCCAGCGGGAGGAGGGGGGTGGAGGTGTAAGCGTCCTCCACATTAGCGTAAAAAAAGGTCCAGTATTCTGTTGTCCCTGGTTTTACACATGACGTACTGGGTGAATGTGGGGAGGGTGGCAGAGAGGGAGGTGTGGTTAAATTCCCCGGTGATGAGGAGGAGGGCTCGGGGATGTTGTGTCTGCAGCCGCGTGACTGTACTGTGGATCCGCTCACAGGCAGTGGCGGCGTCTGCAGAGGGAGGAATATACGTGCAGAGCGTGATCACACTTCCAAACTCCCGTAGGAGATAGTACAGCCAAACTGATAAACTTTTTTGTTTTTGTGCAAATATTTGCGCATTTTGAAATGTATGCCTGCAACACGTTTCAAAAAATTTGGGACTAGGAAAGTTGATGAAAGCTCAAACACCACCTGTTTGGAACATTCCACAGGTGAACAGGTTAACCCTCCTGGGTCTAAGGCCTTTTTTGGCCATTTCTCTCACCTGGACCTTTTTTTATTACGCTGTTATAACACCACCTTATGAACCACAATCAAGTAGTATATACCCTTTTTTCAGGACAAGCTGAATTTTAATATAAACACTTTGTTCTATTTGCATGAAGGTTAAAAAAGTATAGAACAAGAAATGCAAAGGAAAAATTTAGGTGGAAAGTAAATCTTACAAAGTTTTATTGTAAAAGCACACTAAACACCAATGAATAAGCAAAGTCACAGCTGAAATGTGATATCGGAAGTCTACCTGACCAATGTGCAAAATTTTGAGATTCTGGAATAAGTAAAAATGTTTTTTTTTTAAATAAATAAAAAAAAAGTCACTCATCCTGACTGATTAGGTGTGGTGGTACTCAAAAAAAAAAAAAAAAGTTCCTGTCAGCCACCAGGCACAGAGGGACATCACAAAGGAAACACTTCCATGGTGTGGCCTGCTGTTTCTTCAGTTTGTCCAAGCACAGGACACACTTCCTTCTCCCATAAGAGGCACACTTGCTGACATCCTCCTGTGGGGCACAAGGCACTGGCAAATGCTCCTCTGGTGCTTTGGGTCATGCCACACAGCTGAGCACACAGGTTGTCCAGGAAATCCCTGTGTGACAGGAGTATCTCCTTTCTCTGTCACAATCTCCTTGTGCAAAATGTAGGCATTTGTGGCAGCAATGTCCAGGAAATGGCAAAAAAGTGTCCGGTACCAGTGCATGGAGGAATGGTGAACTGTGTAATACTGAATGAGCTGATCCAAAAGATCAACTCCTCCCATGTGCTTGTTGTACTCGACAACAGGTGTTGGGCAAGTAATGTGCTCTGTCACCCACTGGCCATCATCTCCTTTGAAGCGACGTTTCACAGTTTCTCCAGTGTATGCATGGTGGAGGAGACAGATACTTCCTGAGAATCCAGCCATTTGACAAAGACGGTTAGGTCGTCCCTAATCCAGCAAATGGTGCCTCTGGAATCCTTTGTCAAAGAATTTTCTTTTGTGCGGGGGCAGTCTTTCCCGTATGTACCACAAGCACCAACACTGTTATTGAAAAGGTCTCTGAAGAGCTTTGGACTGGTATAAAAATTGTCAACAAATAAACAGTATCCTCCTCCCAAGAATGAAATGTCTATCAGACACACAGAGCTGTAGGCAAGTCCCACTCCAGCCGAAAATTGCAATTATCCAGTGTAAATGCAGAAGTCCACAGTGTAGCCATTCGAACTGTCTGCCAAAATGAATAATTTGAACCCCCACTTTGTAGGATTGCTCTTCATGTACTGGGTCATCCCAGTATGCGCCTTTGTGGCAACCATTCGTTCATCTATGGCTATGTTTTTCCGGGGATGGTAATGGGTCTTACATGCCATGGTCAGAGTGTCCAGGAAGGGCCTCAGTCTAAACAGTTTATCGTATTTGGGTGTGCCTTTTTTCCCCCTGTCATTTTCCAGGTCTTTGTCTGGGTCACTCATATGTATTTTCCACATAATGGTGGAGAACCTGTCTCGGGCCATGACAGTGGGTGGAAATGGTATGCTGAAAAGTGTACTCCGTCTCCAGTACTGCTTTACAGAAGACAAAAAATGTGAGCCCAAGAAATTTATACATGCCCGCCTCCTGGACTGGTGCCCATTTATACTTTTTCCCCTTGGCAATGTTCTTGGCAGCTTGTTTGTTTGTGCAAAGAATATTTATTGCAGTTCTGTCCACAAACAAAGAAAAAAGGTCAAAAGCTGTGGTCCAGCTGTGGTCCTGGTTGTCTTTTGGGGGTGAATCGTCTGTGGGGAGGAGCGGAGTCTGGATCCTCAGCACTATGCCAGCCTGTTTGGTAAGATGGGTGTGAAGTTTCGGGGCGTGGCGATTGTCCACGGTCTCCTGTGGAAGCACTCCTGACTCCAGCTCTTGCTCTGCCCCTCCCCCTCCGTGCAGGAGTGATATGGGTGCGAGGTGTAGATGGTCCTGGAGTGGGGTATGAAGTGGAAGGACCAGAAGAAGGAGGAGGAAGGGTGGGGGATTCTTAAGACTGGACAGGAGTTGGAGGAGATTGTTGAGGCTGATCACAAACAAGAGAGAAATAAGTTACTTGTGTATCTTGTAATACCTCCCATTATACTATTATTATAACAATATACCATTTACAATGTAATCTCAAAGACAAGTCAGCAAATTTATTGACTTCACCATCTCCCCAGGCCAAAGGTGTGAAAAAGTGAGAGACAGGAACAAAGGAGCTCCAAGTAAACTCCCAAAGTAAAACTACAATCTTAGCTTTTAAAGTCAGTACACGTACATTACAGTATGTGTGCATACTAGTGTAGAATCACTAAAATGTGAGTTTCACATAGTAAATAAATAAATAAATAGATGCACATGTTCATATTGTTTACATTGCTGAGCAGAGGAAAACTGCATATTCTCCATAGAAAAAAAAAATTCATACACTACAAAACAACATAATGCACTGCTGTTTATCACAATTTACTATAGATATAACAGTTTAACTGCACTTATTACCTATAATAATATGGATACTTGCTCCTCAACTGGATCCAAACACACGAGATAGTCCAGCTCAGGGGTGGCCAAGTTCGGTCCACGAGAGCCACATTCCTGACACTCTTAGTTGTCTCCCTGCTCCAACACACCTGAATCCAATGAAAGACTCATTAGCAGACTTTTAATGAGCCTTTCATTGGATTCATGTGTGTTGGAGCAGGGAGACAACTAAGAGTGTCAGGAATGTGGCTCTCGAGGACCGAACTTGGCCACCCCTGGTCCAGCTCATCATCGGTGTAAAAACTCTCCTCACCCGACATCGCTGTCGGCAAAAAACTGCTGCAAAGCTTCCTCGACAGTGAAAGTTTTCTGTGCTATTCTTGCTCCTTCACAGAAAAAGTATATCCGATGGTTGCATGCAGGTCTGTGCGTAAAGGCACTGGGGAGCATGGAGACGCCTCCTTATTTATCACAGCCGTTTCTGGCTAGTGACATCATTTTCATCACCGCATTGTGTTTGTGCCGTTCTGTAGTATATCTGTTGTTTGTGCAATGCACGTACGTAATTGCGCACGATATACTTTGATATAGCGTCTAGCCCCTGGACGCTATATCAAAGGGGTTTGCAGCCCCTGCAAACCGCCCCTCTCCACTCGGGCGGTTTGCAGCCGAGTGTGAAGCGTCCGGAATGAAAATCAGCACCTCCAAATCCGAGGCCATGGTTCTCGACCGGAAAAAGGTGCTTTGCCCTCTTCAGGTCGGTGGAGTGTCCTTGCCTCAAGTGGAGGAGTTTAAGTATCTCGGCGTCTTGTTCACGAGTGAGGGACGGATGGAGCGTGAGATCGATAGACGGATCGGTGCAGCATCTGCAGTGATGCGGTCGCTGTATCAGACCGTCGTGGTGAAGAGAGAGCTGAGTAGGGGGGCAAAGCTCTCGATTTACTGATCGATCTACGTTCTGATCCTCACCTATGGTCATGAGATTTGGCTCATAACCGAAAGAACGAGATCGCGAGTACAAGCGACCGAGATGAATTTCCTCCGCAGGGTGGCTTGGCGCTCCCTTAGAGATAGGGTGAGGAGCTCGGTCACTCGGGAGGAGCTCGGAGTCGAGCCGCTGCTCCTCCAGGTCGAAAGGAGTCAGTTGAGATGGCTCGGGCATCTTTTCCGGATGCCCCCTGGACGCCTCGCTGGAGAGGTGTTCCGGGCACGTCCCACTGGGAGGAGGCCCTGGGGAAGACCCAGGACACGCTGGAGGGACTACATCTCTCGGCTGGCTCGGGAACGCCTTGGGGTTCCCCCGGAGGAGCTGGAGGAGGTGTGTGTGGATCGGGAGGTCTGGGCGGCTTTGCTTGAGCTGCTGCCCCCGCGACCCGACTCCGGATAAAGCGGAAGAAAATGGATGGATACTTTGATATAGACTCATTTTCATGATTTGATCATTTTTATAGCCATAAAAAGTGTCAGCCGAGTGACAAGTGTACAGACTTGAAGCAGATCATTCTCTTGTTCACAAACAACCTTTGTCATGAGTATTTTGCGCTCTGATTGGAGAACCAAGCGTCACATGTGTAAGGCGCACGCTGCCGTTGGACAGCCATTTTAAGAGCTTTAGAAAAACAGGTTGAGGAGGGCCAAAATGGAAACTGAAGACATGCACTGAAAGCTTAGAATCTCAACTTTATTCTGCAAAAAAAAAAAAAAAAAAAAACACAAAACAAAACAAAAAAAAAAACATAAGTTGATAGCTTCTATGGATCAAAAGATATAGACTAGACAAGATGGCGCCTGTGTGTGTTCCGGCTGCTGCTTGCCTGTTACCATGTCGTTTTTCTGTTATTTTCCTGATTGTGTGTGCTGTCATATCAGCTTTGACGGATAGCGATTGCGTGAGTGCAATACAGATTTATGATCGCGACTCTCTTTTTAAAATTAAAGAGACAATGGAATGCCTCTTTCATGACTGGGATAGCTACAAGCAAACTTTCCCGCCTCCGTTTGTGTGTCCCCCCTCCTCCCGGGAATACCTGATGTGGCGACGTCCAGGTAGTCCGAAAAAGAGAAGAGGCTGCAGAGCGGGTGTCCAGGTTCAGATCAGACGAGGAGTGTGGCGTGCAGCTCGTGGATACTGAAGCTACAGGTGGCTTCGTCCAGTTCCACTCTTGCAGGGCCATACGGCTGGCGGTGCGGCCCTGTTCATGCATCCCACCACTCCTCTGTGTTGCAGGACTCAGCCTGGACATCACTGGGTCCCCGATTGACGAGTCGCTTGGGTCCCGGGTCCGTCCCTGTTTTCCGTGTTTACATCTCGGGAGCAGCGTGGGTTTCGCCGGTACAGTGGTGCCTCACGTGACCGTGGGAGATGTCTGCAGCCTATCCCGCTGTGTTCAGCGGACTCGACTACCGCCTCATTGTTGAGTCGGATTGGATTATTGAATGCGCGCTCTATTTCAAATAAAGTGTTTTCCATTAATGAGCTTTTTGTCAGGAAAAACTTGGACTTTCTTTTCCTCACAGAAACGTGGCAGAGGGAAAATGAATGCATCCATTTAAATGAGCTCTGTCCTGCGGGTTGCTTAGCGGTGGGTAAGCCCCGCCCCTGTCGTGCGGGGGGAGGACTGGCTGCTGTGCACCGGGACCGGTACACATGCAGACTGTCAGATACGAGCCACGCCCCCTCTTTTGAGGTGCTCATGATGGAAGTTGGTTCCTCACATAAATTTTATAGTATTTTGATCTATCGACCTCAAGGCCCTGCTGGGACTTTTCTTAAAGCTTTTACTGACTTTTTATCGTCTATAATTAGATTGGAAAAGGTCTTAATTTTGGGTGATTTTAATTTCCAGATTGATGTTGATTCTTCTACTTCAGCAAGAGAGCTTATAACTATAACAGAGGCTTTTCATTTTAAACAGTATGTGTCAGGTCCCACTCACAACAAGGGTCACACGTTGGATCTGGTTTTTGCACTGGGAAATTACCAATGTATGTGTGGAGGATGTTCTTCTGAGTGATCATTGTTGTGTTTTCTTTGATTTGATGGTGCCATCTGAGCCTCGACCTGTTTCTACTAAGGCAAAAAGGAGAATTATCACAGAGACAACAGCTACGCTTTTCTGTGATAAATTCAACCCTTTACTTTTTAGTAATCTCACTGAAACTGATTGTTTTATGAATAGCTTTAATAGCCACTGTGCCACTATCTTGGATCAAGTGGCACCACTAAAGGCTAATAAAGCTCCTCGTGAAAGTTTCTGTCTTTGGATAAATGATGGGATTATGACTCTAAGGAGAACATGTCGCCAGATTGAACGCCTATGGAAGTCAACAAAACTGGAGGTTCACAGGCTACATTTAAGAGACTTAATATCTTCCTTAAATAAGACGATAGAGGAGGCCAGGACGAGTTATTTTAATTGCCTGATTGCCTCCAATAAAAGAAATCCTAAAGTGCTTTTTGACACAATCAGCTCTCTTGTGTCACCTGCTGCCATCACTCCTGTTATCTCTAAAACTAGCTGTGAGGAGTTCCTGGATTTCTTTATTGATAAGGTTAGAGTTATAAAGTACAACCTGCCTCCATGCCATGGTCCCCAGCACTGGGAACCTCCCACTCAGTGCTGGGCCTCATTTGAGCCTGTTACTGTAGAGGACATCTCAACCATCATGAATAAAGTGAAGCCATCCTCTGGTATTTTGGATGTTCTTCCGTTTAAACTTTGTGAATGTATTTGACTCCATTGGGCCCTACATTGCTAAAATGTTTAATATATCTTTGTCAAGTGGTGTGTTTCCCTGTTATTTTAAACATGCCATTGTGGAACCACAGTTAAAGAAAGCTGGACTGGATTCTACAGAGCTCAAGAACTTTAGGCCAATATCTAAAACCCCTTTCTTGGCCAAAGTCTTGGAAAAGGTAGTCTGTGCTCAATTGAGATTGTTTTTGCAGGCTAACAACATCCATGACACTTTTCAATCTGGGTACCGTGAGTTTCATTCTACTGAAACAGCCCTGTTGAAGGTGTCTAGTGACATGATGATGGCAGCTGACACTGGCAAATGTTCTGTGCTGGTTCTGTTTGATCTGTCTTCGGCGTTTGATACCGCTGACCATGGCATTCTGATAAACAGATTGCAGGATTTGGTTGGAATGTCAGGTTGTGTTTTAGAGTGGTTTACCTCTTACCTGACTGGTAGAACTTTTAGTGTGACGGTGGGCAATGCAGTGTCGGAATCTGCAGATCTTCTGTGGGGTGTGCCACAGGGATCGGTCTTGGGACCTGTTTTGTTCTCGTATCTCCTTCCTCTCAGCAAGCTGATCCAGCAGTTCAGTGATGTGTCCTATCATTTGTATGCCGATGATCTGCAGCTGTACTGCTCTTTTAAGACAACTGAGCCACAGAAACTCTGCTCTCTCACAAATTGTTTGGCCAAAATTAAGGAATGGCTCACTGAGAACAGTCTGCAGTTAAATTCCAATAAGACTGAGACTCTGATTGTAGCACCAGATAGTGCTGTACCTGGAATTAAGCAGCATCTCGGTAGCCTAAGCTGTACGGTCAAAAGCAGCCTGCGTAACCTGGGTGTCATTTTGGATGGAGGAATGTCTTTGGAGCAGCACACAAATTACCTGGTTAAGAACTGTTTTTTCCAAATTCGGAACATCTCTAAGCTCCGTAAGATGGTGACTTTAAAAGAGCTTGAGATGATTGTTCATGCGTTCGTCTCATCGCGTTTGGATTATTGTAACAGTGTCTTCACCTGTCTGAATAAGAAGGAGTTGGCCCGCCTGCAGGTTGTGCAAAATTCTGCTGCGCGCCTGCTTACCCGCACCCGCAGGAGGGACCATATTACTCCTATTCTTAATACTTTGCATTGGCTGCCTGTCTCCTACAGGATTCATTACAAAATCCTGGTATTGACTTTTAGAGCTCTGCATGGACAGGCACCGGAGTACATCAGGGACCTGATCCAGCCTTATGCTTCCTCCAGGAGCCTCAGGTCGTCCAATCAGAACCTGTTGATGGTTCCTCGGACCCGTTTTAAAACTCGCGGGGACAGATCTTTTAAAGCGGTGGCGACTATCCTCTGGAATGAGCTTCCCTGTGCCCTTCGTTCTCTAGATTGTATAGATACTTTTAGAAGGCAACTAAAGACACATTTCTTTAAGTTAGCTTTTTAGCCTAATATTGTATTTTATTGTTTTCGTATGTTATTTTTAGATTATTTTTGTATGCCATGTGCAGCGCTTTGTGACCCTGGTCTGTGAAAGGCACTTTATAAATAAAGCTTACTTACTTAAATATGCAAAAATGTAAAGTAAACTGAGGTCATATATGACCTCGTCTCCTCCGAGCGTTAATTGGAAACAGTCGAGTGTCATGATTGGGTTTAAAAGGAGCATCCCCAAAAGGCTCAGCCATTCACAAGCAAAGATGGGGCGAGGATTACCACTCTGAACAGCTGCGTGAAAAAGAAAAAAAAAAAGAAAAAGAAAAAAAAAATAGTTCAACAATTTAAGAACAATGTTTCTCAACATTCAATTGCAAGGAATTTAGGTGTTTCATCATCTACAGTCTGGAGAACTTTCTACACGTAAGCGGCAAGGCCAAAAACCAACATGGAATGCCCGTGACCTTCGCTCCATCAGGCGGCACTGCATTAAAAACCGACATCATTGTATAAAGGGTCTTACTGCATGGGCTCAGGAACACTTCAGAAAACCATTTTCAGTTAACACAGTTCGTCACTACAAGTGCAAGTTAAACTCTCCCATGCAAAGCGAAAGCCATACATCAACAACATCCAGAAACACCACCGCCTTCTCTGGGCCCGAGCTCATTTGGAATGGACAGACGTAAAGTGGAAAAATGTGCTGTGGTCTGATGAGTCCACATTTCAAATTGGTTTTGGAAATCATGGACGTTGTGTCCTCCGGACAAAAGAGGAGGAAGACCAGATTGTTACCAGCGCAAAGTTCAAAAGCCAGTATCTGTGATGGTAAAGGGGGTGTGTTAGTGCCCATGGCACGGGCAACTTACACATCTATGATGACACCATCAATGCTGAAAGATACAGGTTTTGGAACAACACATGTTGCCATCTAAGCAACATCTTTTTCAGGGTCGTCCCTGCTTATTTCAGCAAGGAATGCCAAACCACATTCTGCACGTGTTACAACAGCGCAGCTTTGTAGTAAAAGAGTGCGGGTACTAGACTGACCTGCCTGCAGTCCAGACCTGTCGCCCATTGAAAATGTGTGGCGCATTATGAAGTGCAAAATATGACAACGGAGACCCCGAACTGTTGAACAACTGAAGTCGTACAACAAACAAGAATGGGAAAGAATTCCACCTACAAAGCTTAAACAATTAGTGTCCTCAGTTCCCAAACGCTTATCGAGTGTTGTTAGAAGGAAAGGTGATGTAACACAGTGGTATGTTTACCACTGTCCCAGCTTTTTTGAAATGTGTTGCAGGCATCCATTTCAAAATGAGCAAATATTTGTACAAAAACAATAAAGTTTATCAGTTTGAACATTAAATATCTTGTCTTTGTGCTGTATTCAATTGAATATAGGTTGAAGAGGATTTGCAAATCATTGTATTCTGTTTTTATTTACATTTTACACAATGTCCCAACTTCATTGGAACTGGAGTTGTAAATGGGAATGTGTTTGTCTCCATCACCAAGATCAGTCATATTTGTTTGTTTTGTTGGTAAAGCAGTTGTTGCACACTATCAGGTCTATTCAATACTAAAAGTTGCCAAAGGAAGCGACATCGTTCCATCATGATGTCATCACGTACACAAGCGTAGAACAGAGGCAGTTGGAAAAAAAATGAAAAGCATAATTTAAAAATTGGTTGATTGTTCATCACATTTTTTGTGACGTTTCTTTAACCCCACTTCCTCCATGCTGTGTCTCCATGATGTTGACATTACGCAATGACATCATACCTTTAGCAGCAAAAAGGCCTGAAAATGTGTCCTAGGATATCTGCGCCCCAGCAGCCATTATATCAGTATATTTGGTCCAAATATTTTTTTGCAGCCATCAGCTCATCCATACTTAAGAATGATCTAAATATTTGACTGAGTTTGAAAATGGACTTCACATCTTCGTTGGTTAAACAAACATGCCTTTGTGACCGTCACTCACAGTGGACTTTACGGAACTGAACAGAGGTACAGAGCCGCTTCATTATCAGTGGTTTGAAAATTTTTCTTTACAGACAAAGATGCACACGTGTAGCTCAACAGCTAAGTGCAACACGCTTCCCTGACACGTCTAATTTTAGTGTATTCAGTGGCTCAGAGAAACATTTTACTGTAGTGTTCACAATCGCCCCAAACACTTTCTTGGTTTTAACAATGCAATTTAAATGTTTAACCCCAAACAATTAAAAAAAAAAAAAAAAAAAAAAAAAGGATTTCTCCTTTAAGGGACCCATGCAGTTTTTCCAATGGGTAAAATCAGCATGACAACCACTTTAATTATTAATTACACTGTTACTATTAAAAAAAAACTGCAGGAAGCTTTTAAACAGTATTAAATTAAATCTAAGCTAATTAACGTGAAGCAAATTAATGTGTCCTGTGTCTTCTGAAAAATAATTCATATTCAAATTTTGCATTCTGTTTTTGTTAGAATTGCAAACCCAGAAATAAAAACACTTTAAAATTATTTCAATTGCACACAGATGATAATCAAAAAATATCCTCAGCGATGTTCTTTGCATCCTTCTCTCGTACTCAGGCTGCGTGTCAACCGTCATATTGATGGTATTTTGGAATATTACTTGTGTAATGTTGTGGTTGTGCACTTTAGATTTGAACCAGAGGAAATCCTGCGATCATTCAAGATATTTGTCACCCCCCCCCCCACACACACACACACTTTTTGGGCCACTGGTTACCAGTGGAGGAAGAAAACAGTTTGTTCCTGTTTTTCAAACTGCCAGTTGTCAAAGTTCCTTTTTTGTGTCCAGTAAACTGTGATCCAATCAGCAACTTTTAGAAGAACTGAACTATTGACCACAGACTATAAAGCAGCAGGGAGGAAAAGCTCTGAAAACCAGACAGACTAAATAAAAACAAGCCTGATGTCGATTTGTGACAGAAACATGTGAGACACGTTTGATTTTTATTTCACTTTGTTCTGCTTCATTTTTTTCCCCTTCAATACTCAGACTGAAAAAAAGAAAAGAAAAAGGCTCCCCGCCAGAGCAAAAAAAATAACAATCCACCACGGTGACATTTAATGAGCCACTGCAAAGTGCAGATCTGACTGTGGTGTGTGCACAGTCAGATCTGGCTGGTTAATTCAGGGAATAAACCGGAAAGAGAACAGCGGCCAGGCCGACCAACAAATACCGTGTAGACAACCACCACGAACTGCGTGGGACTTAAAAACCTGCTTCTGTTTCATGAGTCACATGGTTGTTGGCCATCGAGCATACGATGTTCAAATCTTTAACTTGTTAAAATCTGTGAGCAAAGCTTTTTTTAACGTCCAGTCACCATGAAGCTCAATGACATGTTTCAACATTATTATTCTCACATGCGCCACACCAGAACGATTCCCTGGTACCATGCTGGTGCACAAACCTGAGGTGGTCTTAACAGTGAACAGTCTGTGGCCATAAGGGTGCATTCACACTATGAAGATTAGCCCAACGTTCCCAGATGAAGAACAAAAAAAAAAAAAAAAAAAATTTGATTACCGCCAACCAACGCTGAAGTCCAGACTCCACAGGAGCTATTTCAAAGTTAGTCGGACAATGCTGAAGTTTGTTGTGGTCCCAGAAAAATTTCCAACACACATACAATCTTCAACGTAAAAACTAAAATCCTCTGCTACGTCACCACCGCGAGTATGCCGTTACTGCTCCATTCACCTCTGCTGACCACAACAATCATCAGTGTTGCCCAAATGACATTGACTTAGCTCTTGCAGAGCCTAGCGGACATCAGCACTGGTCAATGTTACGGGGTCTATACAGGATCATGGTACAAGATGCCCGGTAATCTCAATATATCAACCCACTTGCCATCGACTTAGCGCCTGTGGAGTCTGGCAGACCTTTGAGGTGGTTAATCAGCTTTTTACTCTCCACTGGCAAACATCTCCAGTGTTTCATAAAGATTTTTCAGAAACTGCTACATCAGCCACTTCACATCACAATGTGAATTAGATATTAGACGAGACATGGTACTTTTTCTAGTCATCTGCCAGGGGCAGATTTCTTTGCACTTGCCAGAAATACAGATAAGCTCATTCGTTGCATCCATACATAACAGCATGTATCACCATTGTGGGCCAGCAGGGGGAGACACACACCATCACCACAGGATGTATGCGGGAGATAAATGATGCATAACTATGAGAATACAAAGTGCTGGAAGCTAAAAGTTAATTGGACAGCCTTGCTAGCCTTGTGTTAACGAGGCAATGCAGCTTTTATAATTTTAGCGTAGAGATAACTTGCCATTATTTGATGATCATGTTTTTTTAAATTATGAGCATTTTGTTGTTGACTACAGCAGCCTGACAAAAGAAAAATCACCAAGATGAATGCAATGAAGTTTACACCTGCAGAGTGAGACTCACAACTGATCTTTTATCCCTTGACACACACACACACGGCTTTGAAATACTCACTTGTCATATGAAATATTAATCCTAGCTTCACTGCAGTTGATACAACTGAACCAAAAACACAACTTGGGCATGTTTACACACAAATACACGAAACTCACTGTGACGTCAATATGATCTGTGTATACTGGGGTTATAACTTGCTAAACCTTTGTTTTGACGGTGCCATCATACAGTCACATACTGTAATAACTCTGCCCTATGCCACAAACAACTCTGATTGAAAGCAGCCAAACACACCGGTGGTAGGCGGAGCCCAATGACACCTTAATTTGCTCCATGATTTGTGAGTAAGAAAAGTGATTTTAGGTGGATTTGCTGCAGTTTCTGATTAAATCTTGTAAAATTTCTGCTACTACTACTAATAAACAAAATTAGTTATTTGCTGCATATTAACTTTACAAATTATCAGAATGTGTAAACTTTCTCCTTGACCCTCAGGCCATCAGACTGTTCAACTCCTCACTTGGGGAGGAGGAGTAACAGGAAGACTGAGGATGGGAAAGAGGGGAACAGTAGTAGCCAGCAGTATTTCTGGTATTTATATTTTCAAATTGTTTTTTACTTTCACTTTTGATATTCTGTGTGCTTCTTACCCTGTGTGCCGTTATGCAAAGCTGTTGGAACCTCAGTTTCCCTGAGCGAGTCTTCCCAAGGGATTAATAAAGTTCTATGTAACTCTTTGCCAGCAGTTTAGTTGGGCGCACATACCTCCGCTGAGTTGAAAAAAAAAAAAAAAATTCTCATATGGAGTTAGCCACGTACAATTTCCAGGTTTCAGCAGCGAATGGTGTATTTTACACCTCGGCCTTCTTTGCGATCTTTCCCGCAATTAAACAGCATTAAATAACTTCACAGTGACACTGAGCTGTAGCCTGGTACAATAAAGTGATAGAATACAACGCCTATAAGAGTTACAACACTAATGACAGACACACTGAAACTAGGAAGGACGTGCCGCAGTAGGACGTCACAAAAGCATATGACCAAATATGGACAGATGTCACAACTCTGTCTTTGCGAAGGATGGTACAGATCTGCACAATTGGAAGTTCATAAAGGAGATGAACAGCAACCTCACTGTGGAAATACATGTGCAATAACTAGAGCACAATAGGTGCTAATTAGAGCTATTGTTTAGTCACCAGCCTATAGCAGTCTGCCTCTCGGTAGGAGGGGTCTGGTTAGGTTTAAAACTCCAGCTTTTGTGACTTCTTGATTATTCTTCTCTACAAGAGTCAAGACAGAAGTCAGACTACCAGAGCAAGAATTTTAGCTGAGGAAGCTTCTGCGATTTGAAGCGAAACGTCCTCGCGTCAAGCAACCCAGTCCAGTCGAAGATTCAAGCTTCTCTACTATGGAAACCACCTGGACAACTGACAGCCTACACAGAAACATGTTTCAATGTTGTTTTATGGCAACTCAGTACTTTGATAAAGCAGTGCCATTTGAAATAATTATTTTTGTTCTTTATTATAAACTGTTTTATTCTTTATTATTTTATATGTCAACAGCCAAGGGACATTTGACAATTTGTTGATTTTCAAGTATTTTAAGTTTTCAAATAATGTTCTGTTGTTAAATAAAGTGATGTGGGGGTGGTGGCCAAGTGGTTAATGCGCTTGGTTTCAGTGCAGAAGGTTCCGGGTTCAAATCCCACCCCGGCCACATTTCTCCATGTAATGTGGAGTTGCGTCAGGAAGGGCATCCGGTGTAAAACCTGTGCCAATTCAACATGCAGATCCACCTTGGATTTGCTGTGGCGACCCCGAGTGCAAACAAGGGAGCAGCCGAAGGGAGTTACAGTTAAATAAAGTGATGGAAGGAGAGAAAAATTGTTTCCCTGGCACATTTTTTTTTTAAATTCCCCGCTAATCCGATTAATCGTGTCGAAACCCCATCAGATTAATCGATTACCCAAATAATCGTTTGTTGCAGCCCTAGTCGCTACCAGTTAAATTTTGCCACCAAAGTCTGCCAATAAAAATGTTTATTTTAAAAGGAGTTAAACTGGTTGTTCATTAAACTGACTTATTTGCTCTGTCAGGTATTACTGTTAAATTAATCTTAAGTAAATTAATGAAATTAAATTTTTTATCAGATTACTCGATTAATTGCCAGAATAATCGATAGAAGACTCATTGACTAAAATAATCGATAGCTGCAGCCTTAGTTTCTGATTTGTAAACTGTACAGAACATAGACAGATAATGTGACATGATGCACTGTCACAAAGAGACATCACATTTATCCCAAAATCGCTGTCATTGCCAAACAAGAGAAAACTCACAATGGCTACATTTACTCAAATGACCACCAACCAAGCAAAAATGGCATGAACACAATCAGAATTCAACACCAGCCAAGCTGCTAGGTAGTGTGTTCCTTGCTGTATATGATCCAGGACATTCACAAAACAATTTTTGCACTCCCACACCTGAACACCATTTCTGGAAAGGCACTGTGCACTGGCATGCACTAAAACCTCAGGTCTCAGTTGCTAAGCAACTTTGCAAGTTATTTTATCTTAAATATTTTAAATATTTTCAGGTTAAGATTATGATAAGGGTTAAGGTTTAATTCTGTGAAATGCATAAAAAGTTTGGAAATCAGAATGACAGATCTTTTTCTAAATTATGAATGTGCACATATCCAGGAGTCTGGACAGTTTGGGAGCACAGTGGCATAATTCCAATATGGTTCAGGTCCAATTCCAGAATATCTGTGATTTTTAAACTGCGCGGAGTATAGACACACACAGTATGGTACGGCATGATGCATTATCACAAAGAGACGTGACATTTATCCCAAATCACTGTCATTAAGGAAGAGAAAACAGCAATGTTGTCATCTGACCACCAAAAAAGCAAGAATGCCATAAACACAAAACAATCAGGCATAGATTCCAACCAAGCTGCTAGAAGTGTGTTCCACGCAATATGCAAACCGGGATATACTCTGAATTTTTTTGTAGTCCCAAATCTGACTTGTCTTTTCTGGAAGAACACTGTCCTTCCAAAGTTCAAAGCCTGAAACCTGCATTAACTAGCATCCTAGCAAATTATTTTACCTGAAATGTTTTAGGGTTCTAGTTTAGTTTTGGTAAAATACATAAATATGCTTTCTGTTCATGGTTTGTGCACTTCTGGGAATTTCCCAAAGTAGGAGAATTTTGATGGTTCAGGTCAAATTCAGAAATATTTCTGATTCACAGACTGTGGAGAACACGTGCACTTGACACACACAATGACATCATTCACGCCACAGCAGCACCAACCATCTAAAGTAATCAACAAACAGCAAATAAAGACACAAATTGATTAAACTTACCAAAGCTGCTCTTCAAAGGCAGTTGGTCCTTTCTTTCTTCATAAAACCTACAGGCCACAGGTGTGTCCTAGTAAATCCAACAAATGTTTATTCTTTAGCCACTGAACCACTGAAGAAAAAAAAAAATACTACTTGACACAAAAAATAAAAAGCAACCCACTACATATAAAACCTAAATGTAGAAAGAAAAAGAAAAAAAAAGGAAGTTAAATAAATAAGAACTTCAATGCTGTTAGCCTAGCTCTCTTATCAGGCCACACCCTGCTGATGTAACTGCAAGGTAAGTGGGTAGCTGGGCGGGGAGTGTCCAAGAACACGCCCATTATAGCAAACTCCAAATGTGATTGGAAACTCCGAAGGCTTCAGAGCTTTTCCACCTGGAGACAGCGGGGAGAAACGATTGGATAAAAGAAAGTTCTCATCTGCACAGCAACAAAATAAGCACAATTAAATCGCAAACAAATGATTGGAAAGTTTCATTAAATACACATGAGTTGGGGGGAAAAAATATTAAAATAAAATTTTTAAGGGCAATATCTGGGCCAACACAGAAGGCCATACTGCTGAGACGTTTTATCAGTCACTTCTAATTTAAAATTTATTCACATTTGAAACACTGATTACAATATGTTAAAATCCCCACTATTAACTACGTCTGAAATGTTATAACACGATCCATGAACGCACATCCTGATCCCACTCAACACTATAAGCTTTGGATTCTTCAAAGTTCAACATCAAAGCCAAAATGTTAAAAACAGCTGCGTGGTCTTGGAGGACAAAAAGACAAATGGAAAAGTCATAAATTAAAGGAGAACTCAGATGATTGTACCTGGGGTCAAATTTAAGGTTTTCATTTATTTAATTTATTCATTTTTGGTTGATCGTTTTATTCAAGACAAAAACAATTCTAATCTGTCCAATATTTAGTTTGAACAATGAAACCCTCATGGAATAAACAGGTGTACAGGGTAAGCAATAAACATGACAGTAAGACATGTATGAATATTTGTCATATTTACCCGAGTAAAGAAAAAATTATGACCAATTACAAGGCTGCGGCTGCTTACCTTAGCATTCCCCGTCGCAGTGCTCCATGAAGTCCGACAAACCGAATGTTGAGTGACGCGTTCTTGTTGTTAATCAACATAGTGAATTTTCACAAATTCATGGCTGAATATTTAGAAAGTAGCTTTCTGGTTAGCACTGTTGCCTCACAGCGAGAAGGTCATGGGTTCAATTCCTGTGGCCTTTCTGTGTGGAGTTTGCATGTTCTCCCCGTGTTTGTGTGGGTTTCCTCCGGGTGCTCCGGTTTCCTCCCACATCCAAAGATGTGCGGGTTAGGTGGATTGGAATCTTTAAAATTGTCCGTAGGTGTGTGTGTGGGTGTGTCTGTGTTTGTTTGTCTATTTGTGGCCCTGTGACAGACTGGCGTCCTGTCCTGGGTGTACCCCGCCTCGCGCTCTATGACTGCTGGGATAGGCTCCAGCCCCCCGCGACCCTTAATTGGACTACGCGGTAGAAGATGAATGAATGAATGAATGATCGTATAGAGGCAGCATGGTGGATTAGTGGTTAGCACTGTTGCCTCACAGCGAAAAGGTTGTGGGTTCAAGTCCCGTGGCCTTTCTGTGTGGAGTTTGCATGTTCTGTTTGCGTGGGTTTCCTCCGGGTGCTCCGGTTTCTTCCCACATCCAAACACATGCAGGTTAGGTGGATTGGAATCTTTAAAATTGTCCGTAGGTGTGTGTGTGGGTGTGTCTGTGTTTGTTTGTCTATTTGTGGCCCTGCGACAGACTGGCGTCCTGTCCTGGGTGAACCCCGCCTCGCGCTCTATGACTGCTGGGATAGGCTCCAGCCCCCGCGACCCTTAATTGGACTAAGCGGTAGAAGATGGATGGATGGATGATCGTATAGATCAGCTATTTAAATTTGAAGGATGTCCCTATTTATTTGAACCAGACACACTGACGAAGATCTGCACACAATTTAAAAAATAAAAAAAATATTTCCAGTGCAAATGTCCCCTTTTTGGACAATATAACCACGGTTCTCTGTATGCCGGATTATAAATAAGGGTACTGAGTTATATTGTCTGAGACTCCAATTAGCATTTCTGAAGTGAAGTCCACTGAATAATTTCAATTAAACTTAACTCAGCTTTGGTTTAATTTGCAGATTTTGACAACACAATTCCAAATTATAACAGACCCGTTTTTCGCGCCCGTTGCCCCATTTTAAGCTTTACTTTATTTTGGTAACTTGGGCAAAGCATTTTATGTTGCACTTGCTAACAAAACAAGCTTTAAACCACCAGATCTAGGCTTTGGAAATGAAAGAAACCAATAAGTTCATTTGAAGCTATGTGTAACATTAAAACATGTTGAAAGACAAGGGAAACTTATTTGCTTTGACTACCTTCACACAAAATCTTTTCCACAGGATTGCGTGGACTTATGACGTTACAGTTTTATGATGATAAACAATGACAAAGTAGGTAATTTCCCTATTTTAGTACATTTCTGTCCAGCTCCTATTCATTCCAAACCTTGTTTGATGACGTCTCTCGTTATTTTCTAGCTAAATTCATACAAAATCCTTTCCAGAGGATTGTGCAGACTTGTGAATTGGGTTTTAGAACATTACCACTATTAAACGAGAAAACATTTAGTAACTTCCATTCAATCCAAACCTTACTTGACCACTTTTTTGTGCATGTTGTCACATTCATATGAAATCCTTCTGGCAGGATGGCATGGGGGTATAGCCATATTCCATTTTAAAACGTAACTGCTGCAAAACAATCATTAAATGTTTACATCTCTGAGTCTATAGGTTTATTAGAAGAAAGTCTCCCCTTGTCATCCACAACCACACCTGCTCCTAATTTTCCATCAACTGTTAAAACCATGCAGCCGACAGCAGGCATGCATGCAGATTATGTAAGCAAAGTTATTTCAACTGATCTGGTGCATCAACAATTACCATATTTTAATCAGTTTAACTTGATTATTTGCCCTTTAAAGATGATAGCATTTATTGTTAAAGTGGAGGGATTTGATTAGTTTATTCTCTCCATAAAAATCATAGAGGGATATGCTTTCCAAACTTAATACCCATTACTATATTGGATGATGTTGAAATTGAGGATGGCCCAGTGGTTGTTCCAGCAATAGCATAGATTTCGTGTCTGCTACCTTCAACGCGCGTGGAACGTCTCAAACCTAAACCTACTTCTAGGCATCTTATATATGCTACTCTGGAACCACCCCCAAACCCAAACAGTTCAACTGTCAACCCCACTGAGGTCCTTAGACTGGGTCTCATTAACATAAGATCACTGTCCTCAAAATCATTGTTGATCAATGATCTATTGATCATCACTTAGATATGATTGGGCTATGTGAAACCTGGCTTAAACCTACAGCTGTCCTTCCCTTAAATGAGGCCTGCCCACCAGCATATACATTTAGTCACATCCCTCGTGATGCGAAGCAAGGCAGGGATGTTGCTCTTATTTATAAATCTAGGTTTAGCTTATTAGCTTTTGGGGGTTACAAATATAACTCATTTGAGCATTTGATTCTCCGCTCTGCTCAAGATATTATACATTGCCGAGGTCAGAAGAATAAAAATCAGTTGTATTACTTTGTCACTGTATATAGGCCTCCTGGCCCATATTCTGAATTCTTAGATGAATTTGGTGCGTTCATCTCTAACTTGTCAACTAGTGTAGATAACATTCTGATCACTGGTGACTTTAACATTCATATAAATAAGCCTTCTGATCCCCTCTGCAAATCATTTATGGAAATTATGGATGCATTAGGATTTCGGCAATGCATTCGGGATTCGACGCACATTAGTGGAAATACCTTGGATCTGGTTCTCACACATGGTATTGCTGTCACGAATATTGACATCATGCCTCTTACATCAGTGGCGTCTGATCACTCACTTAAGTTTACAGTTTCGCTGCCGTGTTTAGTGGAACAGCAACCTTATATATCATTATGGCGATGCATCAAATCCTCAACTAAGACTGAACTCGAAGCTAGACTGCGTGATGTCTTAGCTTCACATTTGACAAATACCCAGTCAGTAGACAGACTTGTGGATAGTTTAAACTCAGTGCTCAAAACTACACTCGACATGATTGCACCACCTGTGTTAAAACCGTGCTCCCCCAAATCACAGTCACCTTGGTTCAATGATTATCTGCGTGACCTCAAGCATAAAGCAAGAGGTCTATAACGGAAATGGCGTCGTTCAAAATTAGAAGTATTCACCTTGCGTGGCGTGATGGTATCTTAGACTATAAGCATGCATTATTGGCTACAAAGCGGACTACTACTCTGATTTGATCAACAAAACAAGCATAACTCAAGGTTCTTGTTCGACATGGTGGCAACACTTATGCATGGACAACCACCTGTAGTTCGCTCTCCTTTTACAGCACAAGATTTCCTGGATTACTTTGGGAAGAAAATAGAAGACATCAGGTTAAACATATCCCAGCATGCCTTAACCCACCCACTACACCCTGCTATTGAGGTGGGCACCACTACTGAGGTATTACCTAGATTTACAGAATTTTATAGTATCTCACTAGGCATGCTGACAAAACTCGTAATGTCAACAAAAAGCACAATCTGTTTATTTGATCCTATACCAACACAACTGTTTAAGGACCTGTGGCCCACTCTTAGGCCGACTGTGCTGGAAATTATTAATCTTTAACTCTGGATCTGTTCCTAAATGTTTCAAATCTGCAGTGATTAAACCATTACTTAAGAAACCTAATCTTGACCCTAGTGTATTGAAAAACTATTGGCCGATATCAAATCTATCATTTTTCTCTAAAATTCTGGAAAAAGTGGTGTCACAGCAGCTCGTAGACTGTCTTACTGAGAATAATCTCTTTGAGCCACTGCAGTCTGCTTTTAGAAAATATCATTCCACAGAGACGGCTCTCACTAAAGTGGTGAATGATCTTCTGCTTACAATGGATTCGGACACCACCATGGTTCTGTTGCTGTTAGATCTCAATGCTGCATTTGATACAGTGGATCATCATAGTCTACTTGATAGGCTGGAAAATCATTTTGGGATTACTGGGAGTGCCCTTGCATGGCTGACGTCATACTTGAGCAGTCGTTCTGTGTTTTGTACAGTGACGCTACCTCTAACTTTAGTGACATGAAATTTGGGGTTCCACAGGGGTCTGTCATAGGCCCCCTGCTTTTCTCCCTTTATATAGCACCACCTGGGCACATATTGCGGCGTTCTGGGATTACCTTTCACTGCTATGCAGATGATACTCAGTTATACATGCCGATAACTGCTGGTAATCTCATTTACATAAAATCATTAGAAGATTGCCTTGCAGCAGTGAGAAGTTGGATGTCTAGAAACTTCCTACTTTTAAACTCTGATTTGAAATGGTTCTTGGTCCAGTGAGACATTGACATCAATTTGACCAGTTAACGCTCAGCCTCGGCTCATGTGTCATACATCACACTGACAAAGTGAGGAACCTTGGGGTAATTTTTGATCCTTCATTATCCTTTGGCCTCCACATTAGAAATATTACTAGGACTGCATTCTTCCACCTGCGAAATATAGCGAAGACTCATCCCATCCTGTCTAGACCCTGATCCATGCATTTATCTCTTCTAGATTGGACTATTGCAATGTTGTATTTTCTGGTTTACCGCAGTCTAGCATTAGTGCTCTCCAATTGGTTCAAAATGCTGCAGCCAGACTTTTGACACGAAGCAGAAACTTACATTACACCCATTTTGGCATCCCTTCACTGGCTTCCTGTCCCAGTGAAATCAGATTTTAAGGTTCTGCTACTAACCTATAAAATTATTCATGGACTGGCACCTCCCTACCTAGCTGACCTAATTAAACCTTACGTACCAGCCCGGGATTTACGTTCTCAGGGTGCAGGACTACTTTGTGTCCCTAAGGTGAATAAGAAGTCTGCGGGTCACAGAGCTTTCTCTTATCGTGCCCCTGTTCTGTGGAATGATCTCCCTGCATCAATAAAAGTCAGATTCTGTGGAGACTTTCAAGTCCAGACTTAAGACGCACTTATTTTCCCTTTCATATGGCTAGCATACTGGTACAGTTTTGTTTTATGCTTTTTACTCTTTTAGTTCATTTATTAGTAACTGGAGTGGGCTGCGGCCTCAACTTTACCTAAATTCTGGGTCTTTTAGTGAAGTTTAGGGCTAGTGGCCGGTAATCACCTTAGTATTTCTGTTTTTCTTGTTGTTTAATGCTGGCAAATTATATAGTATTTTTTGTCTTTCTGATGCCTGATTCTGTTTTTTCTCTCTGTTTAAGGTGTAGCTCCATCCGGAGATGGTAGTTGTATTTGTGTTGGTGACCCTCCTGTCCTGTGCGCCAATAGCATTTCTTGTATATTCGTCCGTGAATTGTTCTGTAATTTATGTTTGTAGCATGACCCAAGCAGAGGGTCACCCCTTTGAGTCTGGTCTGTTTGAGGTTTCTTCCTCAGAGGGAGTTTTTCCTTACCACTGTTGCTCTGGGGGTTGGTAAGGTTAGACCTTACCTGTGTGAAGCGCTTTGAGGCAACTCTGTTGTGATTTGGCGCTATATAAATGAAAATAAATTGAAAATTCTATTGCTGCATTAACAGGGTATGATATGCCAAGAGTGAAAATAATTGGTTAAAAATGTTTCAAACAAGTATAACAGATCTGCAGATGTAAATAAAGACAGTTTGTTTATTGACGCATAAAACATCCTTCAAACAATAAAACCATTCTGAAGTAAGGTCTCTGTACAATGCTTACTAAGCAAAATTATTTATATAGAAAACGTACGAGGGGCCGAGCGTAAAATGACAAGGCTCCGTCAATTTGATGGCAGGTATTCTGGGAGGGGAAAAGTACAGCATTCCATCAATATTTTCAAGCAATAAATATGCATTTATAAATAGTGTAAATTTACATCAAAATAAACAAAAATTAAAAGTCCACTCATTTGTCCATGTGCAACGCATTTTCCTCTGTGACTTGGCCGCTGTTTCTCTATAAATGATTTCTTCCCCAAATCAAAGTAGCCAACATCTCATCATGATTCCAGTAAAACACAAATTTAACCAAAACGTACATTTCAGCAATTTTTTTTTTTAAAATTCAAGGAAATGTAAAGAATCTCGCTCATCTTTTCACATTACAAAACAAATTTCTTCTTTTCCTGACCAAGGAGGTGTCTAACATACAGAAGACCAGCTATGCTCGATACTCTTCAGAAGGAAAGAGCAAACAGAAGCATCAACTCACAAACAGAAAAATGGAGGAGGTGGGAGAAAAACAAACAAAACCTCAGTAGTCTTTGTGTTGCACTGCCACCAGGTGGAACATCATATATACAAAAAAAAACATTATGATGACATTTGTATGTGGGACTTTGTGTTTCCGAGAGAAGTCCAGCTGGTCCAGCAGTAGAACAGTCCGGTCTCGGGGAGAAGAGATGCTGCCGCCCCCTCCAATCCACCAGGGGGAGGCACACCACTCTGGGCAGGTTGCATAGACACACACAGCTTTCACACAGCTGCCTTATGGGATAGCTACAGAGCGCAGGACTGCCGACTTACTTCCTGAATATCAGAAAAGAAAAAGGTTCCCGGAGAGGTTCCAATGTAAGTCCACTGTGGTTCTAATTGTTCTCAGAATGACAGAATGTCACCATCAAGACAAGGAAGGCAGAGGACTCACCTGGGGAGAGACAAAGAGGAAAAAAAAAAAAAAAAAAAAAAAAAAAAAAAAACACTCATTTCCCTGCACAATTTTAAACAAGGAGAACAAGGATTTGATTTTGATTGTCCCACACCATTTAGTGAACATTGGTTTCCCGAGTGCAGGCCACTTTAAAAGTTCTGGCTGCGTAATTGTGTCACCAAGTTTAATCTTATTACAAAGTTTAGCTCAAATGGAATCCCTCCTGTGCTACAGTAGAAATAAGCCAAAATTTGCCCCAACAATATAAATTACAGTTATGATTTTCTCACGTTTGTTGACAGTTTATTCCCCCCTAGCTTGTCATGAACCACGTTTTGCCTTTAAATCTACTATCTCAATTTAAGTTAAGTTATGCTCAAGATTTCCTTTAATTGTTTCACAATAAAAGTCTATCAGGGAAGTAATCAAGCTGCTGAAAGCATCATTATGTGACAGAAACAGAAATGTCAACTGTTCAGGCGCCGGATACTTACAAGGGTGAACTGGTCGTACACCTGCATGAGGTCCTCTATCCTGTACTGCTCTAGCACCACAAAGCTGTCCAGGTTGGCACTCCCCCTACGGGCACAGTCCTGGCAGTGCACCACGTACGTTTTCTTGCTGTTGCTCTCGCTGGTGACAAACAGCAGGTCAAACACCTCCACCTGAGCACGAGAAGAGCAGCAGGTTAAAACAACAAAAAAAACTCAGTAAACCAGGACAGTCACAAAACATAAATAAATAAATAATGGGGAAGCAGTTTGTGCAGAGCGCCTGCTTCCTGATGTCGCCTTCCCTCGCTCTGAGGTGGAAATCCCCAAAATGCCCAGAGGTGCCACGGTTGCCAAACAAAGTGGAATTCACTGCCAAATTAAGCAAAAGCAGATACTATCCGTTTGCTCAGTTTTCCTCTTACCCAACAAAATGTACTAAACTCCATCTGGCAGCCAGTGTGGCAGAGAAAAAAAAAAGATGCCATTGTCCTGTGACTACTACTGATTTAAAAAAAAAACAAACAAAAAAAAAAACTGTGTGCATGGGTAAAATAATTAATTTTAATAGATACACAATTAGTTACCCATGGAAAACAAGGGTAGTTGTGCGTCACCTGGTACATTTATGGAACTCGGGAAAGACGAGTGTGCATTGTCACAGGTAGGGATTGTTATCGAGAACCGGTTCCTTTCGGGTATCGTTAAGAAATTATTCGATCCACCGACATCAATAACCTTTTTGCTTAATGATTCCCTTATTGGTACTTCAGAGTGACCGTTGTTTTTGGGGGTGTTTGTCAGGAAAATGATCATTTCTCTACATTGATTATAGACCCTGCAGCGGTTCTGTAATCAACTTTTCTGCAGCGCGGCTTTGCTTTGAACCAATCGAAGCAGTGATTCGCAGATCAAAGCAGTGGTTCGATCTGGTGCTTCATTGATTCATTGTTTTACTTCACGTTATCTTCATTTTCCCCGCTAAAACTCTAAACAGCATATGTCTGTGAGTAATATTTACCTTTTATATGTTAAACCGACCTGTTATGGTCTTCTGAAACAGTTGATAGATGTATTTTATAACTTAAAAATGGGACCGATGCTAAGGCGTCAGCATGTCTATGGCATTTTCAATGTTAAAGTTAGCATTAAGCTGTTCACATCACAGCAGGTTGTGTGCACATTTGTTTTCTGTATAATTGCTCAGCATTCGTTGTCGTAAGAGTCAAATTGCATTTTTGTTTCTTTTTTTATTCATATATTAATAATAGCAACAACAACAATAATAATAACCAATAATACTACAATACAATTTTAGTGAAAGAGACAAAAAGAACCTGATAAAACAAAACAGAAAAAAAGATAAAGCCAACTAACAATGAAAATAAATAAATACATATAGAAATAAATAAATGTTTCCTGTGAACACCTAGTGACTCTTACACCTCGACTTAATCCGTTTTATTGACAACTGGTTTCAGTGAAACCATATTTTCAATTTGTTAATTTCTTCAGTGTGCCGTTTAAATCAAATGACACCTCTTTCCAAATGTAATACAAACTGCGATCGATCAAAACGTTTTTTCCTCCCAAAACGAGACGTCCTGCGCTGACGTGCAGCAGCCGGCTGAGCTCAGCTCAGAGGCACGGAGTGACATTCATGCCAACTTCAGATTTTATTTATTTATGTCCAGAGATCAAGGATCCAGCAACCAATTTAAAATGTTGTTGACATAGAAAACCTGTAAAGCCTACTTTTAGTACACAGGAAATTCACAAGAGATATCGATAAGGGAATCGAGTCAATAAGCGGAATCGATAGACAAAATCTTAATACCCATCCCTAGTCACAGGCAATACACAGAAGCAAAGAGGAAAAACATTATGAAAACTCTTACTTTTTATGATGTGTTGGGGGCCACAAACCTCATTTATTTTAGGGTGGGCCTTTAACCAACTTTCACCATAAAAGGAATTAGGCTCATGCTTGGGGGGGTACCAATGTGCGAATACAGTCATAGCTATTGTGTTGTATGAAGGTGTTTATACTTGAACCTTTTCTACTGAAACATGTAGGTGGTATCCAGCTTGTATTAGGAGCTGTTTGGGAAATATTTGTTTTCTTTTCATTGTAATTATGAGCTGCTGTTGTTCAGATTTTGTTTAGAAATGAACATTTATGAAAAAGCACATATGCCTGGTTTTATTTGACTTCATGGAGGGGTGTAGGCATTGATAAGCGTTTCTTCTGCCCACGCCTTTAAGCACCATGTACATTTTTATATTTTTTTTCTTAGAATTTGTTTATGAGTTTTGCTGTTGTACACGAGTGAAATTTTGTTGCATGGGTGTCTAATAAATTAAAAATTCAATTCAATAATGGAAAAGCACAAGATAAGAAAGCTCAATACAAATGAGTGGATATTAAATAAACAGGCCACTCACACGGCCATTACCCCTCACGTAATTATGAAGCTTCTTCCAAGTTTTTCTTTGTTCTCACATCTGAAAGAATGGATTAATCTCTAGTCTCATTCTCATTCTCTTGTGTAGCATTCAAGTTTTCATTTTTATTTATTTATTTTAAATTTGGCTGTATACGTTCTGGACATTGGTGCATGATTATTGAGCCCAAAACATAGCAGGTGGTCAGAACTTCATAGGCACAAAGAGACGTGTCCAGTCCCACTGACTTATTTTTTATCTGCTTATTTTTTTTATCTGCCTCCATGCTTGACATAAACTGCAGAAAACTATTTCAATGCAGATGCAAGTGTTCTGAGAGCGCAATATCTCCTGCTGACAAATGCCAGATACCATTTGTTCGACACACATCAGCTATTTGCACTTCTAGCAAAACCTGTAAAATGAGCTAATTTTAGTGAAGGAATTCTTTCATAAATCAAGAGAAATATTTCTTGCTAACGAATCACAGGAAAGAATAATAAATACATCAAATGACAGCAGAATGTGTGTATAATCGACACATCGACTTCTACCAACTGTCAAGAAATGCGTCCTAAAAACATAAGGAGTTTATTTCAGAATGTAGACACCAACTCATGAAACTGGCAGTGTCTAGATTTGTAAATCAAGGGCCACAGGTCTGGTCAAATGAGCCCAACTCAAATGATATGATAATATAATTCGATAATATGCTTATTACCAACCCATAAAAAGGACAAAATTCCTCCTGAAACTGAGAGGAGTTGATTTCGGAATGCTTACACCCTTTTTGGGGGGAACGGACAGAAATCGCTACAACATAATTCCCTTCGAGCCTTTGGCCAGCGGGGGATAAAAAGCACAGGGACACTGGCATGGATGAGTGCCAGTGTAAAACTGACAGAAATGGTGCATTCAGGCGCAACCAAAAACTCAGGAACTCCAGGAATAATTACTTCACCACACCTACCCATATAAGGCCTGTCCCATCTGAATATATTACGCACTACAGGATTTAATAGCCAATCACACTGCACATATGACAAGATATTTTTGGAGACAGTGGAAGCTTCACAAGGATTGCAAACAGTGTACCCATGGAGTCCACAAAGATCACAGCATTGTCAACAAATTCAAGGCCAGTGAACCCTTCCTCATTGAGAAAGCGAGACATGGGGTCTGCTACCAAATTTTTGGGTTCTGTACAAATACATTTCTGATAAAAAAAAACAAAAAAAACACTGAGTGGTTTATGAGCTAGAAGAGAGCGGTGTCGGTGAACATGCTCCTCATTTCCTCACCTCACAGATGCTGCAGTAGTGAGCTGGCTCGTTCTGGGTCCTCCCGTGCCAAACCAGCTCCTTCCCAGCAGCCAACAGAAGCTCCCGCTGCGTCTGACACAGCTTCAGAGTCCGCAGCAAACAATACCTGAAACACACGTCAGCATCAGTGACGTGTCAAACATCAGAGTGGAGGAGCGGACTTCACAGTTTAAAAGTTTGCATCCTCACTTGATCATCTCAAAGAGCTTGTGGTCGGACACTTTGATGTTTCTGGCCATGTTCCAGGAGAGGTGGATCATGGGAACGATGGATTTGACACTCTGCAGTTTGTTCCACTCATAACGCTCCACCGCCAGCTTGTACTGATAAGCTGAAGACAGAAAGACAAAAAAAAACCACAGTTCAGGTCCACATGTGGATCCATGGAAACCACTTTCAGACCAAATGCAACATTTTACTATTTCTAAAGAGCAGAACGAGACAAGAGTCACTGTCTTCACAACACAACCAGCGAAATGCATCATAATTTGTTAAAATACACATCGGGAAAGGTGAAATGCATTGTGGGAAATGCAGTTTGTTTGGGTTGTTCCCCTCCCCGGCATTCATATCCTGAAGAAACGTTTTTATTTTGTTTAAGTTTGGCTTCAGACATTTCAGCGAGAGAAGTAACACTGAAAAAATGATTAATGATGCATTACATCAGTTAAGTATTTAGAGAACCGTTACATCTTTTACAACCCCCTCAAGCTGTAGCAGTCCAGATTACCTACCCACCACAACACTACACTGTAACCGGGTTTAGTCTGCCCTAACTCACAACTTAGCCTGGGGTAGGAACAGCCTCAGTCAATTTATACACTGGGACATATTTTAGTGATGACAGATTATACCCCTCGAGTCCAGACTATACCCACTCATGTTCTTTTTGTTTTCATGTTTTGTTGGCGTTTTTTCTCCCATCATAATAAAAAATAAACTTACAGTAATACAGAAGATCAACAACAATCACAACACAGTTCCTTTAGGCCACACACACAAAATTATACTATGGAATGTAATATCTTTGGTACATTGTCAATTGGTAATTTGTAACAAGGTAACATCATCATCAGTGTGTGAAATAAAATCAAAACTGAATACTTTTTGTTCATTAATTGTGTGTGTGGGGGGGCTGAAATCATGAAATAGCCTATTCAAAATAATATGACAGGTATGAAGTGGATTAGCCCAGATTATACCAGCGATATAAAACAAGACAGACCATTTTAAGCCCAGGTATCGTCCGTGCACAGGGTGTATCTTTAAGATCCTTAAACTGGTCTTAAATGCAGACACACAGACACACATTACATTCAGACTTCATAATTAAAAGGATTTTTTTAAATCTTTATTTTTTGGAGATGCAGAAGAAATGTTCCTTCAGTATCCGTGTGGGTGGGTTGACTGTGATCGACTGCTAAGCCAGCAAAAACACCCATGCCCAGAGCCATGTTGCCACACACACTTATTATAAAGGTACACTAGGTTTTGGAGTTGAGTATTTTAAAAACTGATGACCTCTTTGGACTTTCACACCCAACATTTTCTGCAATTAACCAATAATATGAAAGGAAAACCAGAAGACATCTGGTAAAAAGGAGTGATGACAATGAAAACTAGCTATTGAGAGGCAGGCGGCTTTAGGGAGGTGACAGAAACCACAGTGTCCTCAGCGTGCACCACATTTCAGACTGGGTTCACTTTAGTAATTCCATACAGGCATCAGTTAGCAGATGAAGATATCACTCTGGGTTAGTCGGCATTAATCGTCAGTCCTCTGACATTTTCTGGTTAGAGGGTGACTCGTGCATCAGCGTTTACAAAGAGTCTGCCCCCTAGCATTTTAATCAGGTACTAACACGCTGGCACAGGGTCATGAACGCAGAGAGATTAATGTACCCAGTGATGACATGAGACTTAAAAGCAAAACACCTGCTTTAAAAGTCATAAAAAACCCCAACAGTTTAGTACAGAAAGGCGCTTGTATGTGCCTCCACCCAGAGGCCGCTTCATCTCAACAGGTGGCGCCATCCATCAGACCATTTTCTCAGTCTTTACCTGTGAGGGGTCCGACGTTCCACGCAATGTTGTTGCACCAGCCAATGGCCTGGACCCAGTGGACTGTGCCCGTGTTCAGCCACACCAAGTCTCCAGGACGCTGAATAAAGCGGTAAACAGGCACATTGGTCTCGTAGAGGTCCTCCAGGTTGGGCCACCAAGAACCCATCAAGAAGTTGATGTTGTTCCTGCAACAGAACATTCGTGTTAACTTCTGCCATGCAAAATAATAAATAAAAACTTTAAATCACTGCGAAGCTTTGAGACAGACATACTTCTCACAGAAGTCGTTGATGACGCCCCAGTACGGCTCTGGAACAGCGAACCACTCGCAGTCCCCGGGACCAATGTTGACGTTGACTGAGCAGAAGTTGTTGTTCTCCTGGTGGCCTGAAAAAGGACAGAAGATGGGTAAATATGACTTGAAAAGCTGATAAAAAAGAACTCTACAACAATGCACAAAAAAATAAATAACATTAAAAAAAAGTCACAAATTAAAGAGTTTTCCTCTGCTAGAGGCATTTTTTTGACAGGTGTGACTGAAAATTTTTGTTCTTAGTAGCGCCAACCCCTATATTCCTGCCAATACTGCTCTTTAAGTTGATCCCATCTTAATGAAGTGAAACAAAGATCTCAACACGGTGGTGGTCACCTGGTGTCCTGCTCCCTGGCACCTTCATGTAGAGCTGGACGGTGTTCATGCCCAGGATGGTGTGTCCCACGTGGCTGAGGAGGTTTCCGGCAGACACCACCCTGGCAAAGGCCGGCAGCTTTGTCAGCTCCTGAAGCTGCTGCTTCCACCTGCGAAGGTCAAAAGGTTTAATCCCGGCTTTCACTCTCATGAATACGCATCTCATAAGGGTCACAGTCTATAACCAAGGCAAACCGGCGTGGGAAGATCACAGCTGGCCAGGAACGTGATCAAGCATGCAGTTTGAAGACGCAACACACCGGAATAACTGGAGTGTACCTGTAATATAACGTCGGCACATTGGAGCTGCTTCTGGAAAACCTCCCGGTGATGTCACAGGATGTGGGACAGCATGAGGGTTTCCACAGAATTGAGACTACCACAATACGTCAAAGTTTAAAACAAAAAAAGGAATTTTCAAACACCTTGAAAATCACGTCATGGTCAACCTGCTTGATCCTCTGATTTCCAAAACATGGATCAGGTTTCAAAGCAAAAACGTCTGGGATGCATATCCACAAAAATGAGAATGGGGCTTAGCCATTAGCAGGAAACAAAGGTTTTTGCACAAACACATCAACAAGAACATGTTTTAACCTTAAACAACTAAACAATTCACTTACTTCTTCTCATCGGAGAGGTCAATGTTGGTGCCAAACTTTATATGTTTGAAGGGCCCTTTTCTTCGTCGTATTCCACTGAGAAGATACAACAGCAGAAGGTTCATGGTACCACATGTGTTTTTTTTGTGTGTGTGTGTTTATTTCAACAATCCAAGCTGGAGGACAAATCAAGCTCTACATGTATAAATCTGTACAGATGTTTTTTGTTTGGATGATCTGATGTAGTTGTGTGGACATTAACTCTGCAATGTGTTGCTGGAAGCTAACAGTTAGCATGTTAAATGACAGTAAACGTGCATTGCGCCCCATATTTTGTTTTGTTTTATAGTTGTCAGGATTTCTTTGCTAACATCTGAACACCGAGGTGGAACTTAACTCCAGTAATCCAACACAGTGCAGATGCCAGAATCCTGTGTGTGCACAGTGAGGACATGTGAAGTTCTACACTCCCAAACTGTGTCACACTGGCTAAAACCAGGACCGCGTAGCTCCACGCGGAAGCATAAATGAACCTTTTTATTAATTACTGATTGCACTTTGAGGATATGCACTTGTCTCCTCGTACTGTTTCAACTGTTTGTTTTATTTAATGGTGCTGTAAATATAGTTTTGTTCCTCTGAACGTGATTCTTTACAGATATGACTGTCAGGGCAAATAAACGAAACTTGAACCTCGAGCAGACAGAAATGTAACTGACCTCTCTGAGGCGCCAGCATCTGCTTCCATCTCCTTCTTCTTCTCGCTCTCCTCCTGTTGCAAATTTCATGACAGTCAAAAACCAAATGCTGAAAAAGCCTCAAAAGTATTTTAAACCAGTTTTAGACAAATCTGACTTAAATCACGAAGCACTCAGAAAGTTACTGCACTATTTTACTGCATGGATTACAGCAGTCATTCCCAACGTGCTCTGCCAAAAGCTGATTAGCTCATTCTGGTGTGCTCAGCCAATCAAGAGCTTGCAGAGACCTGACTGAGCCTATCAGCTCGAGATACAAAATGTGCAGGTTGGGGGTCCTCAAGGATCAGGGTTAGGAACACTGGATTACAGACACCACAGACAGGTTTGTTAGCAGAGTACATGTAATAACTATGTGACGGGCAAATGTTCACCAGCTGATGGCCTCAAACGGCTCAGAACTGAACCAGACCCACTGACCCGCAGAGACTCCTGGAAGGACGAGGCCTGGTACTGGGCGTATTTCATGATGGTGGTGTGTGAGCGGCTGCTCTCACAGCGCCACATCTTCCTGCTGCCGCTTGGATCCCAGTTCTCGTCGGTGGGTTGGGCCAGCTGAGTCCGCACCTCAACCTGGTGGTCTGGATTTGCCTCCACCAGCGTCTTAGTGGAGAACAGTCCCAGGTCTGCAGACATGAAACACTGGAGATCACTTCCTGGACAACAGAGGTCATTTTTAAAGTTTGAATCTAAATCACAGATAATTTGTTGCTGGTGAAAGTCCAGAACTGTGATCTGAGTCAAAGTAAGCAGTGTCATTTTAGAGGTTACAACAGGACTTCAAGAAATTGATTTACTTTTACTCCTTCCAAAAAATTCAGACTGAAAACACAGACGGATGATGTGCAAAGCTGAAGTGAAACTAAAGGCAGCGTTTTACTTCCTGTGATCAAGAATGACGTTTGCTCAGAGATGGACGTCCGGCGTTACTGTTCTTGTTTCATGAAGAACGGATTTCAACGACAGAACATTTGGTGGTGCAGCAAAGCAAAGTCAGTCTGAATCTCACCCAGGGGCAAACATGTAAGTCCACACAATTACAAACAAATACAACAAAACAGATTTTTATTCTTCAAAGTGTCAAAGTCCAGACACACGGGCCTGCTAAAGCATGTCCACATAAAAGGAGGCCGGGCCAAAAAAAACTGCTAGCCAACAAAACCATCAAGCTGATCAAATTAAGAATCACAAAATTTCATACACTTTTTTTTTTTTAATGATACTTTGCGGCTCAGATGTCTGGTTTCAAACGGGAGTTATTGAGAAAGAGTTTTAATGGCACCAGTAGACTGCACAAATGGTGAGAGCATGTGATAAAAAGGAAGAAAAAGAAGTCTGAAGCCGGAATATATTCCACGGTGGAGGTCAATATCCAACTTTTGTAAAGTCTGACACCTTCAATTAATGTTAACTTTAATTGATGCTGACAGCAGAATAGTCAAAGCGAATTTTTAATGTCACACTGCCGTCAGCTGACCGCCAGTAAGACTTAGCGCACATAACATATGTGCGCCGAGTCTAATGAAATCGTTATCGTAAATGTTAACATTTACAGCTGTCAATGTAAGTAAGTAGTTCACTATAGACGTTAATGTTAGCGGCTAACTAGCCAATTAGCTTTCAGAGACGACTGTCCCTCTTTGTCAGAATCAGCCACAACGTGTTCCTTCTCGGATGCTCCTGCTTCGACGTTGTACTGCCGTGCAATGCAGAATCTGCAAGGCAGAATTTGCATTGCATGTTTTTCTCTTTAATTTAGTTAAAATGCTCCCAAACATTTGAGCTCCATTGCCGATTAGCCATGATATTGTTTGAGCATAACTTTTCAGGTGACATTACGGCTGACCAGATTACCACTACTGTGCTTGTACGTCAAGGACAGAAATGCAGCGGAAGGTACAGCGGCAGCTTTGAGAGAAAAGCAAAGCTTAAAAAAAAATAATAAATGATGACAATTATTAAATTAGTCACTGACTAGTTTGATAGCTGACTAATCGTGACAGCACTACACGTACTAGCGACGATTTTGTGACTTGCGATGAAATATTTGAACACCTGGAAAATTTGACCCCAATTTCAAAACTGGTAGCGTTGATGGACATAACGACTACGTATAACAAGGTTGTCCAAGATTGGCAAAGATGGATCAAGAAGTTACTATGATAATTGAAGACATGCCCCAATTTGCTATTCAAAATTAAACAGCAAGGAATGACATTCTGTGGAATAGCCCCATAAAGTACTTGCCGTGTGCCTTGTGCAAGTATCCATTTTCCATAGAATTAGGAATCCAGAGTTAGGAAAATACAAACATCAGATCAAGACTCTGTATCCACCGGGAAAAGGTAACATAGAGGCCCAATCTCAATTCTCTTTTGTACCCCTTCCCCTTACCCCTACGCCTAACCCTTTGAAACAAGGGGTAAGGCAAAGGGTATGCCTCTAGTCCTATGAACTGAGACACCCCTCCGCCTTAGGGGGGGGGGGGGGGGGGAAAACTGCCCATCTCAAACTGCTGTCTTCAAGTGTTTTATGGTAGCGTTCGTGTGTATATGCATTATAACGCCTCAGCGCACAAGCGAAGTTACGATATTCTTCAGAACAACAATATACGTAACATGCATCCAGCAACAAACACGTTGCTGTCATAGGCAACTGCCTGTAAAGCTTTTTGGGAAGTTATAACTTCTAAACAGTGTGATTTGTAATGAAGGCCGCTTTCATTTGTGCGGTTCTTTCGGCGCCATGAGACAGCGGTAAGCTCCTCCTACCCCTCTAAACGGAGTGTGCATCCAGATTCACTCCGTTTGAAGGGGTTTGTAGTCCCACGGAGGGTAGCCCTCTGCCTACCCCTCTGCCTCACTCCAAAAAGAGAATTGAGAAACCTCTCCGTCTCTCGTGCCCGTGCAAAACAAGGGGAAGGGGTAAGGGGAAGGGCTGAGGGGTAGAATTGAGAGTCAGCGTAAGTCCTATAAAGACGAAATGATGCGCCACTGTTCCTGCTTTTACTACAATCATGTTGGCCAAATTTGTCGTGATTTGGAGAGTGAAAATAACCTCAATTCTTCATGTAGAAGAACAGTTAACACGTGAAAAAACAACTCAGGTGTGAAATTTCATAGATCCAGCAGTGCGAAGTCCCGAGGTGTTCATGAGGTAATTCCAAATATCACCATATTCCACACAAGGACACTTAAAAACAAAGTGTTTCTACAGATTGTCCTGCATGAAAAACAGATCACACAAAGTCACACCATTAACAGTTAGCGTTTCTCTGTACCTATTCCAATCTTCCGCTGAGAAATGTTCGACATGCGAGTAATTTGATGAAATATTCAACTGCATTTTTGCTAGTTTCACTTTGTGCGCGTCACATGGAAGTGGGATTTTCTGCTCTCCGGTACACATGCAGACTCACCCGGACATAAACAACAACAAGCACCGAGTCTATAGGTCCTGAAGCCCTTTGGTGCCAGATTTCATAGTGTCAAGCAGAATATACTCTATGGCTCCCCCTGAACAGGATGCCAGTACGTCCCGAGGTGAGGCTGGTGCCAATTTACAGCTGGGTGGACTGAGACAATGAAGATTAGAGTCTTGTCCAAAGACACAGACAAGTTTCATAAGCGGGATTCAAACCCAGGCATTGGTATAGGCACACTTTTTAATCCACCTTTTTTTGACCTGCTCTATTTGATCGTGATCTATTCGCACACACACAATAAGCAAAAACTTGATCAGGACGTCAGAAATGAAATGATTACTGTTTGATCATTAGCTGAGGTGACTGCTTGGAGCAAAAAAACCTGCTGATGGTTGGTCCTTCAAGGCGCATTAAGGCGGATCCCTTGAAAAGGATTATGAACAAAAAAGAAAAAGTCTATGGTCTACTCTTATTATAAACACGAAAACCGATCCAAAGCATGCAGAGGTATTTCAGACACAGAAACAGGGGTTGGGTGGGATCCTCTGTGACATTTATGAGGCTGCATCATCGCGATTGAAGGTAAATGTCAGTGTCATGGTGTGAGCCCAGCGAGTGGGCAGCCCGTGAGGTCTTACAGTATTTCTGGCTGAAAGCTAATTATGTAAATAAGTCACAAGCATTACTGCATAAAAAAAACCTTTTACGAGAGACACGTCCGGTCGAGCATACACACGACTTCTGTCACACACAGCAAAAAAAAAAAAAAAAGATAAAGGTGGAAACTGAACAAACAAGAACCTAAAAATAAAAATAAAAAACCCAGAGTCTGCAGCTCATGTCACTGCTGTAAAAACCATATTTGGCACAGCGGCTTACCCAGTTTGAGCGCGCCGGCCAGGCCTCTGATGACGGTTGCAGGGTTGGCAGGATTTGTGCAGAACTGATGGAGGGGCGGGAAGAAGGCGTCCCTCTTGTTTTCAAGCTGTAAAATCAAAGACAGAAATGTGAAAGAATCAACACTGGCCTTTCTTTTAGCAGTTCGTCTAACATTAAATCATGGTGACTTACATAGATACTGGGTGTTGGAGGATTGAGTTTGTCCTTTGTGAGTGGAGGGGAGGGCGGGGGAGGTGGCCTTGGCGGGGGACACTTGTCCAGGAGCATACTGCTCGAGGACAGACCATTCCTGCCCAGATTCCTGCAGCCAGAGAAGGAAAAATCACAGCGTCAGCTCAGGGAAGGAGGAGCTTCCAACGACAAAATGCAACATTTCTTTATCCAATGGCAAACCAGCGCCTGCAGAAATGACTGCCTCATATCGCCACTGACAGACTCTTTTTAGGACGTATCGACCCAATCACAATCTTCTGGATACCACAGCCGTTTTTCAGATTATTGCCGCAGCTGCTCTGCAACCAGACGTCTGGGAACAAACTCACAAACCCTTGTCTAGAAACTCAACTGTTGATTCAGCGAAACTGTTAGCATTTAAAAATCCAACGCTGTGTCCACGTTGTGACACATGGGTAACAGATTAAGTATGGGATTGCCTGTTGGAGTCAAATATGGTGGAGACCTCGTGTGCCCCTTGGCTGCTAAGGCAGCCGTGAAAGCCCAAAAGGAGGTGAAGGAAGGCTGCAGACCCCAACTGTGTGGGATTTCCGAGCCATCGGGCCAGGCTAAGTGTCTGTCAAGGAGCACATGTTTGTCAGCATGCAACAACATTCCCACGCTCAACAAACCCACACGCAGGCCTCTCTACATCGACCCTGGACGTAGAATCCCACCTGGAAATCAACAAAGAGACCATCTTCCTCGCCTGTGAGGCACTGCCACAACAACAAAAACAACAGCGTAACACTTATGAGAGACTATGGCCTCGACACACGAGTCTCTTCTTTCCTTTGGCTGCTCTCATTTGAGGTTGCCATCTCGCCTTCTGTCACACCAACCACCTGCAATTTTATTTTTTTATTTATTTCTGCCAATTATCTTTTCAATTAATGTATTGATTATTTTATGATTAGTTGATCAATCCCTGGGTCAACTGTCCAGAAAATCACAACCGTGTGTGTGTGTGTGGGTGGGCTTGACAGAGGGAAGCAGAGGACTGCGTGCTGCTTACCTGCACACTCTGAGCACTTCACTGGAGCTGGGGTAGATGGACACTGATGACCAGGGTGCCAGGCCAACAGGAGTTGTGTTTTTATGAGTTGACCCAGAAGGCTCCACTTTCAGTGGGCTCTGCGAGTCCTCAGGCCCCTTTCCGTTGACGGTCGGCCCCTGGTTGGTCGCAGTGGATGGGCTGTTAAGGCAGGACATGCTGTTGGTGACGTGGGGGTCTGCAGACCGAGGGGAAGGGGTGGCCGCAGACATGGCCGAAAGTGGCGAGGATGCCACAGAGTGCTCCGATAGTGGCTTGGCAGCACCGTGGAGACCCGGGTGGACGTTATTGAGTTTGTCTGAGGAAGCCCCTCCGTGGTTACTGAAGTTACTGTCATCATCGTTACTGGTAGTATTGGCTTTTCCCTTTAGCAAGGCTGAGAGCTGAGGATTGTCTGAAGTGAGCACGCCGGGAGCAGGAGAGCCAGGCTGCGACAGGCTGCTGAAGCCGTCTGTCACCTGTGTCTGGACGTGATTAGTCAATCCGTGCACAGGAACGGTGGTGCTGGTACTTCCTGCTGAATGCCTGGCTGTGGCCTCTGGACCTGATGGCAACGTGGCAGCTGCAGCGCTGCTGCCTCCTGAAAGGGTGGTGTCTTTGGTGTGGACCCCTGAGGTAGTAGCTGCGTGGGGGGGTGAGGACAAGTGGTTCGGCGTCGTCTGAGGAGAGGTGGGTGACAAAGAGGAGGCTGAGGAGGAGGCAGTGCAGGGCCCGGAGGAATGTCCAACCTGATTTACAGCGCCCGATGAAGAGAAAGAGGTCTGAGGGGACGAGGAGGAGAAAGGGGGTTCTCCATTGGGACCTGCCAAATGTGAACCTGGACCTTTTTGAAGCCCCTGGAGAAAGATGACAAAATACAATTACTGCCATACATACATAAACCTAATGAAGATGTGATATCCCATAATCCAGCAGGATTTAATAACATTCACTAGGAGGCATGGTGGGCACACAGAGGGCACATGTGACATCAATACATCATCGGGAAGCAGAAGAATGAAGGAAGAAAATATTAAAATAGAACAGTACTGTCCCAGGTTCAAGAAGACTTCAGCAGAAAGCCCACAACTGTTCAACTCCCTGATATGAAAAACACATCTGACCTTTGTCAAAAAAAAAAAAAAAAATCATTAACAAAATACAGATTTCTGGCTGTAACTCCACTTTAAGCTATAGAGTTTGGAAACAACAGGAAGTCCAGGAACATTTTTAACATGTCTGAGTTTCTAAGGTCAGGATTGTTTTTTTGTAAATGTGCTATATTTCCCGAGTTGATTTTAAGAACCCCAAAATGAATGCAAACAAAACTCTTGGGAGGCTTTTTTTTTTCCCTCTTTCGCTCTTCTTCTTTATTACAGGGCTGTGTGGTGGTCAAGCGGGTAAATGTGCTTGTTTCTATAGCGGAAGGTTCCTGGTTCAAGACCATCCCTGCCCATTCTCCATGTAATGAGGCAGTGCATCAGGAAGGGCATCAGGCATAAAAACAAATCAACATGCAGATGCTGTGGTGACCCTGAGCAGAAGGTAGAAGCCGAAAGAACTTACTTCGGTAAAAAAAAAAAAAAAGTACATCGTATGATCTTTCTGCCACAGAAAAAGAACAACTTAAAGAAACTATGAAGCCCAACATCACCATAACATTCATCTTCATGATGTGAGTACTCCATGTAAACCTCTACATCTACACTATTAAGCGGCTGCAGAGCAGTGGCGGGTGAAAATACTGAAGGCGGCAGCAGGCTACCTGAGTGGTGGTGTTGCGCTGTTGGTTCCTCCACGCCTCATCTGGATGACTGGGACTACTGGTAGTGCTGCTGGTGCTGGGGTGACTGGCGGCTGTGCAGTTGTGAGGTAGAGAATTCCGCTGCGGGTAAGGCACGTTTCCGTTGTTCGCGCTGCCACCTCCCACTCCCGTGGCGTGATTATTGCCCAGAGGAGCCGTGTCCAGATTTCCCACCAGCCCCGCTGGACTTGCAGAACAGGATCCATTGGCTGTGGGCTGGGTGACGCACGGGGGTCGGATGACTGTGTGACAGAGGGGAGAGGTGTGGGAGAGACCTGCGTGGTGGCGAGAGGTCTCAGCCGAAGGGCCGTTGGGAAGGCAAGACCGCGGTTGTCCACCCGCTGCTGCCTGCTGCCTCACCTGACGCGACAGAGAGAACCATCAACACCGATTCAAAAACGGTTGAAAAAAATTGTCTTAAAGGTATCCTAAATGCTTTTTTTGCCACTGGATGTCACAATAGCCATTTACAGAGTCAAAACAAAATTCCCTTCCTCAGCCACTCCTCCCCAATGATGGTCTAGTGGTTAAGGTGTTGGGCTTGAGAGCAGAAGATCCGCGGTTCAAATCCCAGCCTGACTGGAAAATCACTAAGGGGCCTTGGGCAAGGTCTTTAATCCCCTATTGCTCCCGGTTGTAGTGGGCGCCTGGTATGACAGCGCCCTGACATCAGGGTGAATGTGAGGCATTATTGTAAAGCGCTTTGAGCGTCTGATGCAGATGGAAAAGCGCTATACAAATGCAGTTCATTTACCATTTAAAGGAAAGCTATTTTTATTGGACTCGTTCCACTGGCGAATAGGATTTAGCATGCAAGCCAAAACTGAGTATGTCCCAAAAAAACCTTGCTCCCTCTAAATCTAACAGGGCTAGTCTACGGGGTGAAGTGCTACAATGAATGCCCACAATCCAAAAAAGTGCAAAAACAGGATAAAACAGTTTAATCTCTTCAGGGTGCAGGATCCAGCGCAGGCAAGTGATGATGGCTTCAGGCTGCACTATACTGGCACAGGTCACGACTGTGTTTCCCCCCACAGCCCCAGTTCCCCGGTGAATCCAGATTTTAAATCGGGTGCAGATGATGGCCGTAATTGATACATATACAAAGTTTGTTCAACATTGACAAAAATGGATCAAGGAGTTAATGTGATGTTTCACAATGTGCCCCGATTTGCTGCGTGGGATTAAACAGGAAGTAACCGCGCTCTGTGGAATAGTCCCGTAGTGGGTCTATGTACCTGCTGCTGATGTTGTTGCATTTGAGAGAACTGGTTCTCCAGCTGCTCCAGCATTTGGACCTGGGGGGGCTTGAGGTTAGCCCGGTTGGCCCGTAAGTGATCCAGCACCTACAAATAAGGAAACATGTTAACCTGCATGAAAAGCTGTGATTTCTGTCCAACCACAATGTGACACGCCCAGCATCAGTGGGCGTGTCTCAGAGAGCAGCCAGGAGTTGCATACGTCACAGAAATCTAAAAACAAGCCGTTTCAAGTCAAACTTTTGCTTGTAGCAGGAGACTGTCTGGATGAACAGACAGGACCCTGGGACTCAAGATTTAACACAAAGAGCGATATTTAACCTGCAGGGTAAAAGTTATACACCCAAAAGGACAACATCTCAAATCATTATTACTATAACAGGCAAGAATAAAAAAACTGGACGTGATAACAAATCCGGCCACAAAAGATTGACAAGAACGCAAGTAAAGAAGAAAAGGCCAAAACACGACAGAACCACCTAACCAACTTCCTACCTGAAGTTTTTGTGGTGAAAGGTACCAGCTGGGGTTCTGCTGCTGCAAAGGGCTGTTTAGCCACGGGTCTGCAGGACCCTGTTAGCAAGAAGACGAAAAAAGAAGGAAAAAAAAAAAAAAAAAGGAAATGTGTAAAACTTGTCATGTGTCTGATCCCGAGTTGATTTTAGAAACCCTCAAAATGAATCTAAACTCGGAGCTGTGCCAAACAATGTGGCCCGGTTTAAAATGAATCCATGGAACATCATCCTGAACACAGGGCAAATCATTTCATTTACAGTGAGGAAGAAGAGACACTCGAGGACAACTAAACTGAAGCCCACAACAGATTTAGGGTTAATTAAAAAATTAATAAAAATAAATGAATCAATGAAGAGGAGAAAAAACAAATAACACTGGTCTTCAGTCGAAATATTTCTGAAATAAATGTAGTCAAACTTTACTAATTTTGGGCCACTGAGAATGAAAATGTTTGAAATGGTTGACTCGCTCTGGTTTTAAGATATGTTACTACTGTGCTACTAAGGGTTGCCTTTTGATGATTTTTAAAGTGTTACAAAAAAAAAAAACAGGTGAAATATTATTATATGAACAGTCAGAGAAACATGAAAAGACCCATGTGTACGATTTATCATGAAAACTATCAACACAATTATGTAGACTTAAAATGTATAAACTTAAATATCTTAGAAACAGTAGCTAGCCAGTCATTTTTACTGTCATATTTGAATTCAGCATGCTAAACTCCATCATAAGTAGCACATTATATTTCTGAAGCAGACGTCTTAAAATTTGTAGACCAGTGTAATCTGACAGCAACAAACTGCAGTAACAAACAATGACCAGCAGGAGGCAAACGTGTAGCAGCGTCACCAGAGTGAATCTAATTTGACAAAAACAACCACAATAAACATGCAGAGCTGTCGCAATCGGCGAACACATCACCGTCTAAAATGGCTGCACAGTCGGGGGAGGGGAACTAAGTAGTCTGACCAATAAAAATGTCCATCTGGTCCACAGTTCTCTGCATCGATCACGGCAATCAAACATAGATATCTGCAGAACCACGAGGAATTCTAATGCTCCTGACCTAAGGTGACCTGAACACTCTGAACCACAGACACACGATAAGATCTGATAAAACTTAGGCTCAATCCAACTCAGATCTGTGGCCGGGCTTCAAGTCCTGGGACCCATGTTCACACATGAGGCCCTTCTGTTCCTGCAGAACATTAAGCGGTAAAGTTCTGATGGGTACCTTGGTGGGACTGGCAGTGCGTTTCCTCTTGACGGGACTGGCCAGTGGGTCTGTGTGACTGCTGGTGGACTGACCCGCCTCCCCTTTGCACGCCTTGAAAAGCAGCACAGAAACACCGTGTGAGGGCGCCGTGCACACGTGTCAATAACACGTTTATCCAAAGAAGAAAAAAATAAAAAACACAAATTAATGCTTTTGTGCACAGACACACTGAAAGAAAATAAAATACATATCAATGCACAAGTGGTGCAATAAAAAATACAAGAAAGGACTGATTAAGGTCTGAGGATTCATGCTGCGGTCAAGATGTGTGATAATACGAAGTAAAGCAGCAGAACACAAAAATGAAAAGCACAGAACAGGCTGGTGAACATGCACGTCCTCAAGAGCTGATCCAAACTTTTTAATAACATCAGAGAATGTCAGACATTTATTCTGCTGACATCGTTCATAAATCTGAGAGAGAGCGCGAGAGCGCAAGAGAGAGAGAGAGAGAGAGAGAGAGAGAGAAAGAAAACATGGAAACAGGTTTTACATGTCACATCTGAAAACGTGATGATGTGACAAAATGGAGCCTTTAGCCCATTAGTGAACATTTGGACACGCAGGCGTCAGGTTCATGTTTCTCGAGCATCCGAAACTAAAATACAGCGGTGTGTAGACGAGCATCGATCATCCACAAACTGCTCAAATTTTACCACATTATTAGGAAAAATCGATTTTTAAACCTGTAAAACTTTGTGATTCTTACTGTAAATTGTGTAATGCTTTTGACGGACAGCAGCTGGCGCACTCCACCTGAATTAGGACTGCGAATTTGTGCCCCATGTGCCACATTTGGCCCGGCCTCCTTTTACGGGAACATGCTTTATCAGGGTGTCTAGACTTAAAGCTTTGAAGAACAAAAGTGGGTGCACATGCACCCTGAGATCAGTTCGTAATGACTGTGAGGATTTGGATAATAAATACACCCATTAAATTTTGCTTATACCCAAACACATTCTTTGCACCCATGAAGTTGGTGGGAAGGTTAGTGATGATGAAACTGAGTGAGCCTAGTCTTCATGTATTTTTTAATATGAAAAATACTTGGGTTTTTCCTGTGAAGGTTTTTTTTTTTTTTTATAAACAATAATCAAGCTTTTGCCTTTTGGTACTTTTGCCTTTCATTTTTCTGCGCAATGCACCTTGCAAATCTGAGGGGAGGATTTTTTCTTTTTGTGACTACCACTGGGGCTGAAAAGAAACTTCTAGGGGGCTGTGGACACCATAACCACACACAAACCCAAAAACTGTTAATCATGGAAATATGTTACTAAGGCAGGCAGAATTCTGCAGAGAATTATGAAGAAGCCACACGCCCATGGATGTGGCGACGAGTCAAGTTCCACAAAATAGTATGAGTGTTTCAACTACACCCTTAGAAAATGTCCCATCATTTTAAATCAGTGCTTCGACACAAGTTAATAAAACTTAAAATACGACTCTCAGCACTCAGCAGAAGCTGTAAGATTTCTTGCATCAAGCAACAAAGATGCTGTCGGGCGACATGTTTAATTAACGTTGACGCCATACTACGTGTGATGTGACTACCGCGCAGATGCACACTGTGATGACCCACTGACGTATTGTGCAACCGTAGCTCCAAGTTGAAAACTGTTCATTTTAAAAGTGTTAGTTAACAAAACACTAACTACGCAAGATGATGTTAAGTACAATGACCACGGACACCTGTATCAGACCTCGGTCTCAGCTGTGCTTTTGGTTTCCACCTGGCAGGAGTCTTTCTGTATCGTACTGTGTCTCACCTGCTGTGCTTGTGCAGTGTTCAAGGCCCCCTGCCTGGACGTGAGCTCAGCAGGAATGGGTAGGCTCCATGCCTCCTCAATACTAGGAAGCATTTTAGTCTTATTCTGCAGACTACCTGGCTGTAGGTTACACAACTGAGCCTAGGAGAAATTGCGTAAGACATACTTCAGTGCCGAATTCGGCTTCAACAAGAAAAGGCGCTGCAAAAAAGCAAAAAAAATGACGGCACAATCATTCCATAATGTTTAATGCCATGATGGCATGCTTTACGATTACACGCGAGGAAATGCGCTCAAAACAAACAGTATGAATAAGTATTCATATCTGCAACCAGAAGTCAAAGATGACAAAAGCAAAATCTGCGTTAGAAGAGATGCCAAGTGCATTGACAATGCTTGGCGATAATAAATGCACACCAAATACTCCACAACATCTACCAAACACAGGGGCTCATGGGTAGCCGTTCCCGCCCGTCCTACCTGTAGGAGTTTAATGCGCTGTGTTAGTGCAGCAGTGTTGAGGCACGCCTTGCTGCGCGTGGCGTTGATGTAGCACTTGACAGCATCGTGTGGCTGCCCGCAGGATTCATAAAGTGTGCCCAGATCCATCCAGGCGGCGGCATGGCTGTGGTCCAGCTGAACGGCGCAGATATAGGCCTGCAGAGCATCCATAGGCTGGTTCTGCTGCTGGTAGAGAACCCTGGAATCAGATCAAAGGGGGTGAAATGGACTTAAAACCAGCACTAACTTCCAGGATTTAGCTCCTGATTTTCACCGAGCCATTCCGAAACTCTGGAATTCCTTGGAAGACATGTCCGATGTCCATATGTCAAGGTATGGTACAAATTAGGTACGTTATGGATTGTTTGCTTACTGGAGAGGCCACACCCACTAATTACACCAAAATAAAGTTTAGCAGCCCTAAATACTACACCGTCAAAAAGTCCAAGTATGTGTTACTAACTGCTTTCTGCTATCATGAAATAATTTCTTATGGCTGCTTTTTGTTATTTCTCTCTCGAGATCGCCACCTTGGATTCAGTATCAATCCGTGTGTTGATTAACATATTTCCGGGATATAAACTGCACCTTTTTTCTGTGTTATCAGCCCTGTAATTTTGGAATTCCTCTTGTTGTAGTGTACTTTTCATTAATGGCATTTATTTTTTATTATTGAGTTTATTTTGTTTAGCGATCTCATGCCTGAGAAAGTCCTAGTCATTAAAATTAGTTACTAATAATGAGTGTGATTTTTTTTTTTTTTTTGGAATACAAGTCAAAGGACATCCAAAACTAGTACAAACGCCGCAACTTGAAATCCTGAATATATGGTAATTTTTAGGTCTGGAACACACTGCACGGTCGCATTACATCAGACACACGTTACGAAACAGTTGCACGTGTGCTGTTTCATCACTGCTCATTCTGTCAACATCATTTGTGTTTGATAATTAATTTTAGTACATCTCCTGTAACAATAGCTCACACTGAGTTTGGGCTTTTGTGTGTGCACGTGAGCATGTGGGGGTTTTTGCCTGAAAGCACTTTGTATGGAACATTTTAATAGATAGAATTAAAAATATAAACAATACATGTAGACTTGCCATCAATTTTGTGTTTTTAGATTAGACCCAAATTCACACACAAGGAGAATCACTGACAGGTAGCCTCAACCATTTTTTGGAAAGCAAGCATAGAAATAAAAAAAAAATGTGAAAAAATAAATAACAAAAAAATAATAATAATAATAAAATTCTCATATGATTAAAAGTTTTTTCAATTTATTTTCATTTATATAGCGCCAAATCACAGCAAGGTGGCCTCAAGGTGCTTCACACAAGTAAGGTCTAACCTTACTAACCCCCAGAGCAAGGAAAATCTCACTATGAGGAAGAAACCTCAAGCAGACCAGACTCAAAGGGGTGACCCTCTGCTTGGGCCATGATACAGACATAAATTACAAAACAACTCACAAAATGAATATACAGGAAATGCTGCTGGTGCACAGGACAGGAGGGTTTCCAGAACAGATACCACACCCATATCTGGATGGAGCCACAGCTCAGAGAGAAAAGAGAGAAAAAAAAAACTGAATCAAGCATCAGAAAGACAACAAATACAGTGTAATTTGTCAGCATTAAGCAACAAGAAAAACAGAAGAAATACTAAGTGATCATCGGCCACTCATCCTAAGCTTCACTAAAAGACTCAAAATTTAGAAAAAGTTGAGGCCGCGGCCCGCTCTTGTTTCATAATAAAATGAATTAAAAGGGTATAAAGCATAGTAACATATTATGCCAGTATGCTAGCCATACGAAAGGGAAAATAAGTGCATCTGAAGTCTGGACTTGAAAGTCTCCACAGAATCTGACTGTTTTATTGATGCAGGGAGATCATTCCACAGAACAGGGGCATGATAAGAGAAAGCTCTATGATCCGGAGAATTTTTATTCACCCTAGGGACATTAAGTAGTCCTGCACCTTGAAAAAGCAAAGCCCGGGCCGGTACGTAAGGTTTAATTAGGTCAGCTAAGTAGGGAGCTGCCAGTCCGTGAACAATTTTATAAGCTAGTAGATGATGCAAGTGAGTCAATAACTGAGGTTTGATTATTAACAATGTGTCAACATTAATAAGGCCATAAAAAGTGAACTGGCTCTTTAATCATTAGGAAATAGATTTACAAGCCAGCTATCCTCTGAATAAATATTTGCTGCAAGCAATCAAAAATGAACTTAAAAAAAAAAATCTGATGACAATCATCTGATGACAATCAAAGGGATAAAATCAAACATTTGCTTCCCCACATTTAACTCGAGGTTATGCACTTCCACCTTCCAGTTTCTTACCCTATGGAGCACCAGGTGTCAGCGCTGGCCTCGGACTTATCAATGGACTGACGGTAAGAGATGAAGGCATCCTGCACCTTCCCAATACTGGAGTAGCACCTGGAGGAAGAGAGACGGTGTAAGAGTCATCAACAGTGGCACCAAAGAAAACAGGATCGGGAAAATTTAAGAGTTCGGCAGCACAGTTGCCAGATTGAAAGCTACGCCCATTATTACGTCTAAGTAGTGCAGGAAAAGTGGCTCACTAGTACACGCTCTATCAGGTTCTAAATCTTGTTTAAAGAACCATTTTAAGAACTCTTCCCCCTGCTGTTCTATAAGGTTCCACAGAGATAAGCCTCTTTTTTCTTTTTTGTGCATATCTGAAAATCGGAGTATGGGATGGTGAAGGCTGGGTGATCTCTGTGAACTGGGGGATGCAATTCAAAAACAAACAAACAAAAAAAAAGTGCTCTCTGCACCTGACAGATGAAAAAATGTGCTCCTCAGCATTTCCCAAATAATTGAATAAATAAATAAAATGTACTCCACTGGACAACAATAAATAAGGCCAAAAAAAAACAAAACAAAAACAAAAAAACAACACTCTTCCCTGCATGTCCGGTGTCGCAGTCCGAACAGTCGCCCCTAAAAATTGGTTCACCCTGCCTTCACTGTGCATGCGTCATTTCGGAGCTCAGCAGCATCATTTCTGAGCATCACCAGCATTTTGCTAATTATCACCTCGTGTCTGCTTAAAATCGATGTCAGGATGATTCAAGAGGTTTCACTTTGTCATCTGATGGTTGACAATCACCTTATTAACTCCGTTGATCACTTTGGGTGCAGAGACTCTCTCAGATGTGCTGCTGTGGTCCCAAATGACGCATGCGCAGTGAAGGCAGGGCGGAGTGATTTTTAGGGGGCGACTGTTCGGTCTACGACACCGGTTATGTGGCTGCAGCCACATCCTCAGGTGACAACCCCCCTCCCCCCACACACACAAACAAAAACAAAAAAAGTTACACCAAACTGACACTTATCAAACTCAAACCTCATTTAGTAACAGCAACCCTGCGCACATCAGTCTCCACAAGGTGCAGACAAATAGGGCAAAAAAAAAAAACACTCCTTCAGACCAGAGATGTTTAAAGTTGTGGACACCTGTTTTTTGTTGTTGTTTTTTTTTTTTTTTTTTTTTTAATAAGGTTGGTAATATATGGAATGAGATATTATTCTGTAATATCCATGAACCACCAGTTCCTGTTGCTGCCTCCACATGAAACTGGTCCAAGATGGAGGCAGGAATGGAAGTAAAGAGCACAGAGAGAGACAGTGCGATTCCAAGCACACTTTGGTCAAAGTCAGGGACTTCCAACATGTGCCAGTTTTCAAACAATCTCATGATCTCTGCAAGGGATTTAAGGTGGTGGAGACCTGGAGGTTAGAGCGGCAGGGATGTGACCAGAGGGTCATCAGTAGAATTCCCCTTCAGGCAGGCATTTCACTAATGTTAATGACATTATTTTACTTTAACGAGCACAAAAACCACAGGAACCTGTGTCCAGAGAGAAGAACAGAGACCATGTGCTACACGGACAGAATTTTATGGCTCCAGGATGTTGGCTAGACAACACCTACTGGGTCAGATAGGGGAGGTCATATATCTGCCAATCCAACACCTGTGACTCTCGCCTGATTATTCCCCTTTCAGGCAAAACCAACAGCAGGAGGAGTTAAGAACACACCAACGCCTACTGAACGCATTCCCTGTCAAACCAATTCAAACTCTAGTATCTGATATTTTTTTAATCGTGGCACAATGGCAGACGGCTCCCAAACAAAACAACCAGTCTGTTCAGCGCTCACATAACCTGCCAAGCTCCAACAGGTCAGACCACAAGCCTTTTTAGCACACAAAGACTCACGCCCTTGTTTGCCTTACCTGCCGAGAAAGTACCAGGATTGGCCAGAGTTTGGGTCTGCTTCTAGAGACTTCTGCAGACACTGGATGGCATAGCTGTCCTTGGTGCTTCTATCTCCCAGCTGCTCCACTGTGTGATGCATCCAGCCTGAAAGACAAGACGACACCAGAAGGAGTGAGCCTACCAGGATCCGGCTGCAACATCTAAAGAGAAAACAGCACACTTTGGTCGAAGTCAGGGACTGCCAACATGTGCCAGTTTTCAAACAACCTCATGATCTCAGCAAGGGATTTAAGGTGGTGGAGACCTGGAGGTTAGAGCGGCAGGGATGTGACCAGAGGGTCATCAGTAGAATTCCCCTTCAGGCAGGCATCTCACTAATGTCTGGTTCACACAGAAAGATAATTCTGCTGATTTTTGGCCCGATCTACCCCTTCAGACAATCTTAAGGAAGCCCACAGTATCGTGATGGCTCTAAAGTTAATCTTATCAGGCACGCAGCCTACTGAATGTGACGTGTAGCCAATCAGAAAGCGAGGTGACTGAAGCACGGAGGGGAATCCAAAATTGTTTACTCCAAAGTCGAGTTTGATCTCGAGGTATTGTGAGATTTCCCGTCTGACCTGAGAATGTTCATGAGTGAAATCTGTTCGTGTGTGCTGTGTTGTCTTTACTGTGTGGCTGCACACCACACACTGTACGACCAAAACGGTTACATCTATGATTTTTTAATCACCGTGTGTGGGGGGTCTTAGGTATTGAAAACCTACAGACAATTTTTAAAATCTTGCCGTGTGAACCAGGCACAAGGCACCATTGAGTGAGGTCCTAATCTCCAAACTGCTTCTTGTGTGCAGTCAAGCAGCTTGCATGGCAGTACGCCGACATCAGTATGTGAACAGGTGAATGTAAGGCCTCATTATGAAGCCTTTAGATTGTGTGCATCAGATGGAAAAGTACTGCCCCTTTTTCATTCAAATGAATCTGAGAGGATCAGTTTTCAGTGCAACCGATCCCCTTTGGAGACCACTGGTACACGTGTGGCTGGTATGATTCATAGATCTTTAAAAGTTCAGATCTGTGAGCAACCTTCAAAACAATACCCCCCTCTCCCCACCACTCCATCAGCATGTATACACAGGCCCGGATTCAGACCGGTTTGGACCAATGCAGTTGCATCGGTCAGATTTTTTTTAATGCACCGTTCGTCATCGGTAAAAAAAAAAAAAAACTCGAATAATCCCAAATAGTGCTGAACATGTCCCCGCGGTGAACACAGCTTTTGATTTGATCCCACAATGCACCACGCAGGTGTACGCATTCAAACTGGATCAAACAAACAGAGTCAGTCCAGTCGAGTAGATGATCATGGCATCCAGGAAAAAAGTAGTGCAAGGAAAATTGGGCGCTTATTTCAGCAAGAAACGGTGAGTGGTTTATAAATAGTTTTCAGACAATAGTGTGTTTGAAAGGCATTCTATGATGACTGAAATTACATTTTCGGTGGTTTTCCGACCATACATGTCAACCTATATGGATTGTCCATAAATTATACAGATTTTTCCAAGTTTCAGAGTCATACGGACGCACAAATAAAGTCGGATATTCATGATTTGGTCTGCAGCGGGTCTGCAATCAATCGTATCTGCAGTGCGACTCCACTTTGAACCGTGAACCATTGAAGCAATGCTTTGAACCACTAGCTCGTTGGTTCTTTGATTTGCTGCTCTTCAGAAACGGCAAGTCCGCTTCTTAACCCCTCTCAAAGCCATTAAAATATCATGAGTCACGTGTGTGTGTATTAAAGTCACTAACTGGGATGCTTGTTGCAGTCAAGAAACTAGAATCTTCCTCCGTTCCGTTGGCACAGCTTCAAACGCTGCGCGGCTCTCTGCCGAGACAGAGTCTGGTCGGAATTAATAACTTCAAAATGCATTGCCACGGAAGAAAATGGATGGATGAATTGCCGCTTTAAATAAAATGACACCTCTTACAAAATGTAATACAGACAAGAAACTACAATCGACTAAAATGTTTTTTTTTTTCCTCCCAAAATGAGACGTGCTGTATTTCTTTATAAATTACATCCTGACATGCTGTAAGAGCTAAGCTCAGATATATGGAAAGACATTCATGCCAATAATATCTGAAAGGAAATGCTTTTGACAAAAACTACAGATTTTGTTTATTCCTATTTATGTCCAGAGATCAAGGATCCACCAAGTAGAGTTCATTATGTCCAAAGTTTAAGATCCAGTGACCAATTTCATATGTATTTACTTTAAGACTCAATAAAATGTTGTTCAATTTAATCGGCTTATAAAGCGTCAAATCACAACAAAATCTGTTTCAAAGTGCCTCACATAACAGTTCAACATAAAAATTAAAATAAATAAATAAAAATTAAAAAATTCAAATACATAATTAAAAACAGAAGTAAAAGAATAAAACAGATAAAAAAAATAAAAAGTATTCATAAGAAAGAGAATAAAAATAGGCTTTAAGTCTTGACGTAAAAATGTGCATGGACTCTGACTGTCTCACAGTCGCACGATAACAAAAAGCCAAATAAAAGAATGAAGATTATTGAATAACAAGACGCATACGATTTTTATTTTATCATTGGGCAAAAATGCATCTGTCAGATTTTCACTCTGGATCCAACCGTGTATACATATATTATATATTATATGTATTTTTATTCTCTTTCATATGAATAGCTTATTTTTTCTTATCTTTTATTCTTTTACTTGTGTTTTTACTTATGCATTTGAATTTTTTATTTACTCACTTATTTTAAATTTTCTTTTTGAACTGTTCTGTGTGGGGCACCCTGGGGCAACTGTTGCTGTGACTTGGTGCATTATAAGATGATTAAATTAATTCAATTATATCCTATAAGAAAAAGGTACATGTGGAGGACCACTGGTGCCGGTTTTTATCTCTGGATTTCATAATGTGCAGTAAATGAGAGTCTATGAATCTTGGATGGGACACCGTGACCAGGAATTGAACCCAGGTCTACATATTGGTAGCCCAACTCCTTCCCCACTGAGGCACCTGCTCTACATATCTGTGGTAGTGGGTCTTTTGTGATTACACACCTAAATTAACAAAGTGGTCAACTCTTGTAATAAAGAGCCCAACAGATATGTTTATACAAGCAACGGACAAATACAATTAATTAAAAAAAATAATAATAATAAAAACCTTCCCTTGTAGCCGTTAGGTTATATTTTCCTTCATGCACATCTTAATGTGGGGTGAGTGAAATCCACCAACCAGTGGAGTGGACAAACTGGTCAACATCTGGACGGGTAATTGACAAATATGGTGCATTATAAGATTAAAAATAAACAAAAGTAATCTTCTACCCTTGAAAACAATTATTTCCCTTCATTAACATCTGGACACTGTGTGCTGTCAATGTGTGAAGTTTCCTTAAAATCCATAAAGGACATTAGTGGGATTTGCACTTTGGAAGTCGGTATCACACGGCATGATGCATTATTTAAACACAAACGTCCAATTATCTCCTCATGAGGATTTTGGACAGGAACTATTTTTGTTCAAGCACATCCTCAGGTGGTGTGCTACCACTGTGTGAAATTTGGTTGAAATACCTGAAATAGTTTTGGAATTCTCTTTACAAGATTCATGGACAGACCAAACTCTTTGTATTGGGGAGAGATAATAAATTTTGGAGATCCGTCTGTCAATGTTAGAGTTACTTAGGACTGTTAAACAATGTGAGCTTGTCCCACCCAACTATCACTCCTGTCTTTTCAAAAACAAAGGCACAAAGCCTGGAAAAAGTACAACTCTTCAGGCTTTCATACTGTCCAAAAAAACATATTTAGAAAGTCTAATATGACCCTAAATGTCACTGTATATAAATGTGGATTAATAATGGAAAAGGTGGCACAGAAATAAAACAGTGGTAACATCATGGATCCATAAAACAGGGTTCTCAGCAGGATTTTTTTTCTCAACATAATGGGATAAAAAAAAAAAAAAATCACCTTAAGAAGCCGGGGGTTCAGGGACTGCTTAGGTTTCAACCCCGCTGAAGCTTTTGCTTTATGGGCTTATAAAGGGCCTTCTTTGGTGTTTTTTTTTTTTTTTTTTTACTTCAAAATCGTAATCAGAAATTAATCTTGAAGTTTAAAAAAAAAAAAGGATTTTCTATAGTAAACTGCTGTGTATAAATTAGCTCCAGTGTAGTGACACATTTCTATACTCTTCCAAATTAGCTCCAGTGCAGTGACACATTTCTATACTCTTCCATGTTTTGGTCTGAGGCCTCGTTTCTTTTGGCTTTAAAGTGAGGCTGTAACAAAGATAAAAAAAAAACAAAACAACTATGGCTTTACTTAAAATTTGGCCCTCAAAATGCAGGCAACAGTGTTTCAGAGGGATATAAATGTAAAACGGTACTTTGGCCCCAGCCTTCCCTACAATACTCGCACCTGGAGCGCTGCAGCGCAGCTGTGCTCAGACTGTAACACCGGGATAAGTTCTCCCCGATGGAATGGAGGACGTCTCATTTTGGGGAAAAACAGATTTGGTGAGTTGTAGTTAGTCTGTTTTACAATGTTTGAAAAGAGGTGTCATTTGATTTAAAATGGTGATTCGCTTTGAAGTTATTGATTACAGAATCATCCGTCTCTCCACCTTTACTCGGCAGAGCTGCAACAAATCCCACAACACACGGAGCGGATGATATTATCATTATGATTATTATTTTCATGAGAGACACTAAGTTTAGTTTAGGAACCAGAGAAGCGGGAGATATTAATGTTCCAGTCCAAGGCGGATATCCGCGTCGTTGGCTGCCCAACAACAACAACAAAAAAAAGCATGTTAATGACAAACAAATAAAAACATAAGAGTCCCGTTTAGAGACTTTAATCAGTGGAAAAGGCAGAAATGGCTTTGATACAGGCTGATTAAATTGTGGATACGCTGTTTCTAATCTGAACCAGCGGCTCCACAACCAACATAGAGAAATGATTATTTTCCCATTACACACCCTCAAAAACAACATAACGGCCCAAGTGCAGTGTAATTATTTTATTATAGCAACGTAACGGACTGGTGAGAACCCTGTAAAACATATCCATCCATTCATTCATTCATTCATGTACTGCCGCTTATCCAGGTCTAGGTTGCAGCAGCAGCTGACCAAGCAGCCCATTCCATACTTCCCAGTCCTTTGCCAAGTCCTCTGACACTTCCTGGGAGATCCCGAGGCATTCCCAAGCCAGCTCGAGAAATAGAACCCCTCCAGTATGTCCAGAGTTTCCCCAGGGCTTCCTCCCAGTAGGACATGCCTGGAAGACCGAACTTGGGAGACAACCAGGGGGGCCCCATCCATGGATATCAATGAATTCAATTGGTTTTTACTGAAATGCTTTGTTTTTGCATCATTCCTCTCATCTACTGTGTCCAGTTCAGCTGAGAAACTCCAAGACAACAAAAACTTTCATGAGTTTTCTTCAAGCACACATGTAGCCACAGAACCTCTGCCCTGCCCTCAGCTGAAAAGGGTAAAATAAAAAAAATTAAAAAAAACACAAAGAAAAAAGAAAAAGAAAGAAAAAAGTGTGATCCTACCTGAAGCAGATGTATGTTCAGTATTTCTCTGCTGTACTTTAAGTTTATGCAGATAAGACACAGAGACATCTGACTAAGCTCTTAACTGGTGATGCGTTTTGGCCGATACGTGGAAGTGGCACTCACCAAGTTGTTGCAGTGTTGTTGCCTTCACCTGTGCAGGAAGATTTTCCGTCTGTAGGAGACTCTCGTATGCTTCTTTCGCTGCTCTGTGTTTCTTCTGTGGGCAGAACAGGGAGGCTAATGAGGCCGGACGGACACAGAGGTTGTTTAAGACAGTTGCTGGGTTTTATGGCTCTCTCTCTCTCCAGACAGACACAAAGAGTCTAAAGACCTCACTTGATATTATAGAGAGCTCTGAAAACAAAAGTACAGGTCAGGAAAATATTTATATGGAAGCTATTTAAGAGCTGCAATTAAAAAAAAAACAGAAGTGCACTTGGAGCACAATATTTTGAATAAGTAGCTATTCAATTTTTTTTTGTAGAATAAACATTTTGTTTATATAAGTTGCAAAGGTACTTCCCCATACAATATACATTAAGTACATTGCATATAACATAATATATTATATACAACACTTTTGGTCAATATCTGCAAAAGATGGATCACGGAGTTACTATAATGTTTCAAAATGCACCCCGATTTGCTATCCGGGATGAAACGGAAAGGAGCGGTGCTCTGTGGAAAAGGGCTAGATATCAGGTTAGCATACTTTGGAAGATTTGTAAGTTCACATTCTCAAATGTCACATTTTCTTCAACTAATAATTCAGGTAAAATAAAATAAAAATAAAACAAACCCAAGCAAAAAAAAAAAAAAAAAAAAAAAATTTTAATCTACAATGCCATGAAACAGATTAAATGGGGGAAAATCCAGGGATATGAATTAAGATGCCATTTTTATTGTTGTCATTATTATTATTAACTAGTCTGGGAGGTCCTGTGACGTCTGTACCAAAATGACATTTTTTTTCCTTCATGATAATAATTAAAATGACATTCATATTGGACTTTTACAGGAACCAAAGGACAAAACAAAAGACTAAATGCAAATACGAAATACACAACAACACAGCACAAAAATCCCAAATTAATGATCTGATAACTTATACTCTGGAAAATATAGTAAGCAGTAAGATTTATCATTTTTCTTACAAAGAAATTTATACAGTTTAAGAAAATTTCCAAATCAAACGTCCACAATGGACAAATATTAAATTTTTTATTTTTAGTTTTCCATTGCATTTAAATGTGTGGTTCAGAGGATGATGTGTGCTTTACTGCTGAGGTCATACTGCAAATTCTACACACTCATCAACTGCAAGGAGATAAACACCAGTTTGATTTATGACACAAAACATCCCTAATATCAAAAGACTAAGTGGAACTTACCTGGATCTCATATAAATGGGCAATGTGGAACTGAACTGTTGGAAGAAAAAAAAAAAACACAAAGAAACAATTAGCCAAGGGAATGTGCACATAAAAACCAGTGTCTACATGCAAAGTGTCCGCATGGATTTCCCGTTCTGCCTCCGTGTGCAGTCTCCTAGGCAACACCGGCCTTGGAAACGACAGCGGTGAGGAAGAGTCCCGGCCTTTAAATAAGAGCGATGTACCGCCAGCAAGCTGGAACATCAAATCTAATATTTTACTCCAACATGTGGAACTGGTTTCTATATAGCCTGTAAGGGTTTTTTTTGTTTTGTTTTGTAAAGCAAATGCAACTTACTTTCAGCTTTGGACAAAGTGCAGGGATTGGAATCAATCAAAGCCAGCTGAAAATGCTGCGGAGAAACGGGGAGTCACAGTTATAAACTGAAACAACAACAGTTCGATCTACAGAAACATAATTAAGATCGATTCATAGGCCAATAACTGTTTGGATCCAGCTTCTCCCCCGTGAGCATCGTATATCACTGTACAATAAATAAGCAGGTTTTTGGCCGTCGCTCACACAAAAACCTGAAGACGTCAACCTTGGGCCCTGAGGGACACATTTATTGGCTGCTACAGGTAGATATGCTTATAATTAAACACTAATATTTTGTTCTTGTCATTCTGCTGGCAATAACTCATGCAACTGATCCCCAGACACCATAGCACAAAGGGACTCAAAGTTTTATAAATCCACGGACAGGGTCCATGTGTCACTTCCCCAGCCAAGGACATTTACAGATGCATGAACTGGGATGATGCAGATGAAATGCCTTATCCAAGGATGCAGGACAGGTTGTGTGAAACAGACAGACAGAGAATCAAACTCAGGTCTATATATGGGTAGTCCAACTCCTATACCATAGAACTTCCCATCTTTCACCATAGAGTCTGCAGAGTTGTACGTTTCAATATTAATTCTTGACCAAATGACAGCTATAGTGTTGTGTGTTTGGGGGGGTTTGGCTGGACAAGGTTGGGTTGTTTTGTGTTTATTTTCCTTCCCAGGTGATTTGGGGCTGTTCTCTGAGGAAAATGTGCTGCAGAAGAGTCTCTCTCCTCTGTTACGATGATTGGCTGCACCTGTTGCATTCTCGTGCGGCTCTCTATCAGGACAATCCACGACACCTGTGATGTTCACGTGCAGATCTGAGGACTTCCAGCTGGTACCAATGTAGTGATGAAGAACTACATTTAAACCAGCAGTGAGTTGGATAAGATTGCCGGAGAATACGACCTTGTGACGACCGTGTGGGGACGCTGAGGGCCGTTTCAGAGTCTGACATCGCGCCTGTGAAGGAGGACGAGGGTGAGAGGCAAACGTTGTCAGCACACGACAGAGGTGAATATTCTGAAAGGTTTATCCATGAATGTAAATTGGCGTTTATACGCAGCTATAAGTAATTATTGGTGGAAATTGTACGGCGTGCTCCTCACGGCAGTGGCGTGCGGATTAATGATCCTCCACTAGCTGTGAGCAGCAGCCTCTTTGAACTAAGTTTTGAAACCAGACCTAAACGTGTAGCTGATAAGTTTGCCTCTAAGCAATATTTTGTAGTAATAAGTGTTGAATAATCTCATCTCTGTTCCTCCTTCGCAGAGTACAGTCTGGGAAAGTCACCTTGGGGGGGGGGGGGGGGGGGGGGGGGTGTTGGCGGAACTCCTGAGTCCTGAACGTTCGGACTCCGACTGTTGAGACGCTGAGAGAGTGCGCCGCCTTTTCACCTCACCAGAACTATAATTATTTAGTATTTCATGTATAGCACAAAGGGAGAAAAATAAATGTGTTTTCTTTTTGGAACTGCTTCTGATTATTTCATGCTGGGTTCAGTCAGATACTGGACCGCTCCTCAATCCGCGTCTTATCCATAACATATAGGTCATCTTCATGACTTATTGACTCTGTTACTTTTGCCAAACTGGACAGTGCAAATTTGTAGTTTAAAGTGGTCAAATTCTTTAGCTTCTCTGCATCATTAACAACGCTCCTCAATCCGCGTCTTATCCATAACATATAGGTCATCTTCATGACTTATTGACTCTGTTACTTTTGCCAAACTGGACAGTGCAAATTTGTAGTTTAAAGTGGTCAAATTCTTTAGCTTCTCTGCATCATTAACAACAACCTCAGCTCCTATGAATGATGTCACCCTACCTGTTGTATTTACATCTCAGGACAACGTAACTTTATGCTCAGATTTTGTCAGGACAGTATGCCAGTACTCCACTGCAGTACTGTCTTAGAAGATGGAATCTGGTGTGACTATTTCATAATAATGAACATTATGCAACAACAAACAGGAAGTAATGATGGTGAGGAGTCTTCTAGCCAAATGCTTCACCAAAAGCTTCATGACTTAAAGCAACATCTCACAGCTCATTCAAAACTACTGACATCTACTGGTAAAATAATGTATAGCAGAGTTACAGTTACAGAGCAGATCTGATTGAGGGGAGTAGCTCAGAATTTTGTTACTTAAAAATGTTAAAGCAATGTTAAAGAAAGTGTGTGTGTGTGTGTGTGTGTCTGCTGAAAAAAAAGTTGATGTTTCTTCCTTGGCCCATACCCCACCTTTCCACTAGGGCACACCAATCTGATCCCAATACCTGAATTTGGATATCTGCCGATACCGATACTATTCCGATACCAGACCTCTGTTTGCATTAATAATTATTATTACTATTGGTTTTATATGAGGATATTTTGTATCCCCAGTTATAAAGCTTCATGATGAAGTGGTATAGAGGAGGGTTTTCTTAAAAAGAAGACCTGAAAGTTCAGCTGCAATTTCCCAGAAGGAACATATGAGATACAAGTTTACATTTGATGTTTTGGTGAAAGAATTAAGTACTTTTATTTACTGTTGGGTCAGTGGGTGAAGTTTTATCTCTTGAACACCAGATGGCCCACACTCCCCGAGTACTGTTTTGTACTGTACTGAGTACTGTACTGTTTTCAGGATGAAGCCCATTTCCACATTTCCAAAATGCAACAAGAAATCACCAAAAAACACAAATAAAAGTACTTAATTTACTCATATTTGGAGTCAGTCTGGGGAAATCGTTGCACCCTTCCGACTGGCTCCTTTTGACTTTCTGGTCCCGGCTAAAAGAAAAAAAAAAATATCCTTGTGCTCTTTAATGTGGCGCTTTTTCAAATGTTTTCAAAAATTTGCTGTATTGTGGGTCGCGACGGAGCTTTCGCCTCTCTGTACAACAGCTTTGCAAACATTGCATGTTGCTGTCTTGCTTTGTGGTGTTTAGTGTAAAATACAGCGGACATGTTTATTTTTACTTCTATTTTGTCATTTTGTTTTTAAATGGACCACAATAAAAATAAGTTTTCACTTTCTTGTGTTATCCATGTATTTTAAAAGTATTTACAATTATATAATGTACTTACTTTGAACTGACTAAATAAAAATCACTCACAGTACTCACGCTTTAAATATAAATATGACTTACTGCCCCTACTGGAATGGAGTGAGTCCAAAAAGTAGTTAGCAACATCCATTGTTCAGTGTTGTTAGCTATCTGAAGCTTCTCCAAAAATATTTGTCCTATCAGCGATCCATTTTCGCAGCGTTCATCCTTGAACCAAAATACCAAACAGCAAATGTCAGCTGTCCCAGTTTCTCTGTGATTGAAGTTGCACACACGCACAGCTGCTGTAAGCAGGTGCTTTCAATTTGACAAACAAAGACGGTGGCGGAAGACATTAAATGCACTACACATTTCACTCATGGTACCAACATGAGACTTAAGTCACCCATGGTAACAGCAACATAACACTTAACTAAGCTGACTAAACCAATTGAACTACAAAAACAATAAATCAACAACACTAACAACACTGTTAAACTAACACAAATCACAATAACATGTAAAACATCAAAACCTTGAACTCCCATGGTGCACTGCAGAACAATATCCATTGCTTACTGGTTAGTTAAAATTGCTAATTTCTCAAAAATATTTGTCCTATCAACTTTCCATTTTCGCAGCGTGCATCCTTGACCCAAAATACATAAGCATACCAAACGGCAAATGTCAGCTCTCCCCGGTTTTTGTGTGATCAAAGCTATAAACACGCAAGTATGCATACACACACATGCACACAGAAGCCATTTGGCTATTATAATATATATAAGTACAGTGCTCGATGTGGTTTGTTGATGGAGATATGCACTCTACGAGTGCTATTCTAGTTTCGAATAGGATGAGTAAAAATATCGTCCCACTTGCCTTATGAACAAGAGGACCATAATGTTTGGTGTCACAGGCTTAAATCCCGGCATCGAGGTGGTTGGACATAATGCAGACCCATCAACAGTGCCATTAAAACAGCGCTGCTGAGCAAACCAGATCTCTGCAGAGGCTAAGCTGCTGAGGCGTGGCAAGCTGCTATCTAATATCCACATCAAGGGTCAGTGGATAGATTAGCTGGAGAGAACGTCACACGGCTGCAGAGCCGTCTGAGCGGTGCCCAGTAATGTACCAGCCAGGGCCCTGATAGCGCTGCATAAGGCGTTTACAGAAGATAAATGCCACTTATCAGTTACTGTGACCTCAAGGCTGCATTAAAAATAAATAAATTGTGCATGCACTATGATTAAAGGAAACTTGAAATGCTGCAACCAGCAGAAAAATTGTGGAGGGAAACTCAAGCAGCCATAACCAGCTTCAAGGTGACAGGTTGCAATGCAACGGCGCTACGACACAATGCAGCGACACACAGCATCGTGCATGTAACGGTTCCATCAGAATCTCTTATGTGGGTCAGTAAAAGCTCTCTTTCAGACATGTGAAGCAGCATGAGAATGAAGAACAGACTGTGCTGCCGGGGGTCACCGTGCCCCCGGCCGTTATTTTTAGTGGATTAAAAAGAAAAACAAAACAAAAACAAATAAACAAACCTGCTGCAACCCTGACACCTTAAATCAGCAGCTGCCATCAAGGCTAAAACTCGCTGCCACACGCACGATGGAGGAGGACTCCCGAGACCTGCAGCAGCCTCTGCACAGACAATAAGGAGAAAAGTAGAGCTTGATCCTTCTTTGCGTTGGGCCACTGGAGCGTCCGGCTCACGCACACACACACACACAAAAAAAACCCCCCAAAAAAACAATAGACAATCCGCTTCAAATAGAACTCGTGTCTAAAACACCCTCAATATCAAAGGGGTCATTCCAACACAAACACAAGCATTACCTAGACTGTTGGCACCTCACACCCCTCCTGGAAGCCCTTGCATCCTCCTGTAGGTCCTGTCCTCCGTCTCCTCCAGCCTTCACTCCGTTTCACATTTGCTTTACCACCAGACAGATAATGCAGCAGGATCGTCAGCCTGGCATTCCACCTCCCTCTCCATGTCTCACCTCCCTCGTCGCCTCTCTCATTCTGAGCTTCCTCACCCTCCCTCACTTCCCCTCTTCTATCCCGGTGTCGCTGATTACTATTCAGGAGACGGCTGCAGTAGAGAGTGCAGAGGGATGACACACAATACCTCAAAGCAGAAACAGGCAGGCGTACCCCCCCAATCCTGTCTCAGCGCAGAGCTCTTCACGAAAGCTGCAAGCCGCTGGAGAGAACTCATCACCTGACAACTACACACCGCTTGCACACGCGCTGCAATCTAATTCGCTGTCCCTCCCTGCCTAAATTAGAACAGTCGGGCACTCGGCTGAACACTTGCGCACACAGCAGATAATGTGGAAGAGTTAAACCCAGATTTGGGTAACGTATCAAACAGTAAGCTCCTTGTGCACAAACAGTACAGTTAGCACGTGGACCAACATTCCTACTTCCTACTTGTAAAAAAAATGACTTCTACTCTTTACATCATCACCACTCCATCAACGTCCCTCTCACTGCTTTGACCAAGTTTCATTCCCCGTCTCTCCAGAGTATACCTCTACCTCTCCAGGATCACCTCAACCTGATTCCTACCCTGACAACAGACAACAATGTCATCTGCATACATCATAGTCCATGGAAACCTCTGCCTGATCTTGTCCTTTATCTTGTTCATCACCACTTCAAGCAAAGGGCTCAGAGCTGATTCTTTGCATCCCACCTCCAACTTTGAAACAATCCGGCATCTTACCATCATGCACTGTCCTCATACACATCCTGCACCACCCACTCATACTTCTTTACCGGCTTACTCATACAATACCACAACTTCTCTTTCTGCACCCTGTCACAAGTTTTGTCTAAATCCACAACAACACAATGCAACACTTTCCGGCCTTATCTACACTCTATTAGCATACTCAAAAATTTTTTGAATTCTTTATAATTAATAGAATTCCAACAATATTCTCCAGAAATATTAATCTCTTTGTGGAAACCAATGAAGAAACAGGGTTCTTCCCATACAATGGAATAATGACGCTGTGCCATTATAGTTCATAACAGCATCGCTATACTATGACATCATCTCGCGATGTTCTTTTGATTTGACAATTTAGTCATGACAGTGGCCGTAGTCAGAGATGGTGCTAAGTTTACTGACATTCATCTACCTTCATCAAAGCCATTTAAAGGTATTCATCGCGACTCACCTTTCTACTGGCTAAAGTTGTTAACCGGGACTCTTGTCTGTTGTTACGGGCAAGAAAGAATCGTCCGTTTCACACCAGACAGGTTTTATTTCTTTCTCATTACATGTCATTTTATGGAGCAGCGCAGTGCGCACAACAGCTCTCAGGCGTGGACTTGACCATTAATTTCTCCAACTTTGCTGGTTCGTAAACTGAAGTGGCAGTCCCTCATGCAAAGGGCAGAAAATATATATAATATAATATAATATCCTCATGTGTTGTTGTGGAACTTGACTAATTAAACATCCTTCCTCCAAATGCTGCCGCGGTTACCGTCCGTCTGTTACAGACTGCACCCCTTCTCCAAGCCGGCTGCTTTTCCGGCCCAGTTGTTAATGTCTAGGTGTTCATTTGCTTCGGGCCATCTGCTGTGGCATGTTTGAAGCTCAGGTGCCACAGAAAATCACTAACAATTACAAACTCTTACTATGAGAAAACAACAATAATGTGATTGTTACGACACGCCGTGTGCTAACTCTTCATCAACTAAATTATCCTGGTAGTGGTAGTTCATTTTTACAAGTGAAAACTCTCCATTTCTGTTGAAATTTGCTACATCCCCGATGACGTGAAAGCATGAGTGAAACGCGCACCTTCACCAATGCGGAAAGAGCGCCACTGTTGCCACAACAATCATGCAACAATGACATCACGTCCTGGACAACCTCCTTGATTGATTGATTTTATTTAATAAGTTCAATGTAAGTGTCTAATCTAATTACAAATACATGGATGACACAAGAAAGTCCCATGCAGCATTTTTTTTTTAATTAAATCTATGATTTTAATGTACATGTACCTGTCTCAGTTTCAATAAATGTTGTTGTGAGCTTAACTATCTGGTTGTCCAATGATCTGGAAACATGTATGTAAAAGGTAAAAAAATATCATGGTCTAATTAAGTTAATTCCAAAGCTATTTGGTATATTTAGAGTGTACTGCGCAATAAATAACATTCTATCATAAGAAGAACTTGGTGTTGGAGAGTTTCTTATGTCTCTAAATATACTCTTAAGTATATTTAGAGAAGACTGCAGGTTGAAGATGCAGGAAATGACCTCCATTTGAACTTGAAACAGTCAAGATGACAGAGCTTCCTCCAGAGGAGGACTTAGCTCTCCAGCGGCGCACGTTGGGCACCACTCCTCGGGTGATAAGTGCCAACAGCACTGCTATGCTAAAAATTTCTGGGGAGAACCTTGACACAGGGACAAAATTTTTCATTTTTTGCTCTGAATAGAAAAAGCAATGAAAGGACACATAGATCAAAGACAAAAGAAGGCATCTGCATCCTGTATAAAAGCTCATCCCAAACGCCCTTCCTCACCAAAGACATCACCTGAAGCACTGTATATTTTCTGGCATTTACCCGTTAGCTCTTATTGCATCTTTCAGTGCCAGCTTTAATAAATCTCTGCTCCTCTAAACTCACTCAGTGCTCATTATTCCCCACAGCTCTCTGCACATAACTGGGACAATCATCTGTGCAGCTGGCAAAGAGCCTGGACTCAGAGGGTGGGGTGCCTCTAAAACAGAGTGAAGACGTGCAGCCTGCTGAGCTCAATACTGTACCAACACACAGGCACAGCATCGCCTGGAGCCTCCATATTTTAGCATATAAAAATAAAGCCGGCAGATCAAACATCAGGCGCGCATGTGAAACGTAATTTGCAGCAATTATATGGTATTAACAGTAAATGTTATGTGATAGAACTTCTTTTTGTTCTATAATATAAATACAACAACATGCTAAAATACCCTCTGCCATATAAGCATGTAATTAATGAAAGAGTGTGTAGAAAGAATGTGACCTTTTGACACTTTAGAATAGGTCAAGGTTAGCCATCTTTGAACTTGTCCAAGGTCTGTGTCCAAAGAACGCTCCCTGTAAATTTGAAAACTCTGGCAGTAATAGGACCAGAGTGATGCTGAGCACAGACAGACAGATGGACGCAAAAATGGAATAATCTATTATTTATCCTCAGACCTAAATCCTTCAGTGTCTAACTACACAAGCATCACTTTTCTTTAATTGTTTCCTTTGATGTTTAGTCACAATGTTGCTCCGTAATTGGTAAAGACTACATTGTGCTTTAATTTTCAGATTGAAATTAAAATGTAGCTTTTGGACAAATTCATGTATGTCACCAAGGATGGAGGATGAAAAACAATCAATAACTGCTTAAATACATAATGATAAGTCATGAAAAGGGACAATTAATGTCTTGAATTCATTTCTACATTTCCATCAACTAATTTTGGGCTATTAATGTAGTCATATAATACAAATATTTACTTTTATTGATTGATGTATAGTTTTGTAATTTTCTATACTCCATGAAGAAATGTCATGAGATTTCAAATTTGCAGCCAAAAAACAAAAACAAAAAAGGCTACATGAACAAAAAATGTAGCTGGTTTTAAAAATGAAATGAAACAAAATAAAATAAATTCAGGTTTGTAAAAAAACAATATTCTGTGCACATTTCTTTCAATAAAAGTACCTGTTCGATGCCACGTCCCCACCCTTCAGGGCAGGAGACGTCATAATGTCTCAACAGCCCATCAATCTCCCACAAGGCACTGGGCACTTCAGTGGGCGTGTATCAGAAACAGAAGTTCAGGCGAGACTACAGAAACAAAACTCACCTATCGGGGGCATTAGTCTTGCTGAACGCCAGCGCCACATCAAAACAACAACCATCTCAAATTGCAATAAGTAAAGTCAAGACCAAACACATCCAATGAACAAGCACAATGACAAGAACACCACAGAAAAAAAAAAACAACAACTCAGTTTTAATAGAAGAAACCATCAGCAGACCAGACTCAATGGGGTTGTCATCTACTCTGGCCATTCTAGCAACACAGACACAAAACAAGACTGACAAACTTAGATTCATAACAGTGACTGGAAGCTGAAGCAACTGAAATTCATTCAAGACAATGGAATAAAGAACAAATAAATACAGAATAGGAATAAATGGCTACTTATTCGTGACATAAGTGATCACTTGCCGGTCTTCAGTCCTTACAATTCCTTAGTTGATAAAATTGATCATACTGAAATGACAAATTTCAAAAGGAAAATAACAGAGAAAACTATGGCAAATTTAATGCACCAAATTTACCAAAATTGGCATGACATTTAAAGTAGAACTGCATTGAAATAAATGTGGTCAGATTTCAGAAAGAAATAGCTCATATGTATTTATAAGACCCTTGTGAATGCAGTAAAGTAAATCTGTAAGCCCAAATTTGTAATTCAGCGGAGAAATCTTCATTTAAAAATGACAAATTTGCAGCTAAAATTTAGCCCTCTCTGAAAACAGTTTGTACAGCTGTATCATTTCCATGACGTCAGGGACAAGACGACGTGCTCCCGCCTTGAGTCCGATCCCGCACTGAAATTGATTTTATCTGTTAGTAATGTTACTTATACACGTCATGGTTTCAACATCCAAAAGTAAGCTGCAATGAATGTGAGATACAGATCTGTGTGCTCAGATCAGCAACGACATCGACAGCGGGCGCCGTTCTTCCTCTCCCGCTCTCTGCCTCCGCTACGCTCGCTGTTTTAATGCGAAGCAGCCGCCTGTTGCTGCAAGGACAGACTTCTTGCGGCAAAATCCACAGCACCGCACGTCTCGGCAATCGGAGCCCCAGAGCTCCATGGACGCTGAGAGAGGTTTATATATTTTTAATGACTGGGATTCTTTGCAGGTCTCGCCTCCATATCCCGCGATGGTACCGGAGGCGAAAGACAGTAGATTTTCATTGCGACACCACTCAATCAAACGGGTGTATGAAAAAGTCCCCAAAATAATTTTCAAGCACAAACAAAAGAACTGTGTACTCACCAAACGTGCCGCAAGACAATATGAAGTTTTAAAAAAACTAGATCCTTCCGTATAAGACAAGAAAAAGGTGCAGATGCAAACTGACGTAAATGTACAAATTGCAATTGGCACAATACATGCTGGGAGGGTCTTGTCCGTGACGTCTCGGCAGCGTCCATGATGAGAGGGACAGTTTGCGGAGGGCTAAATGTTAGCTGTAAATTTGTCATTTTCAAATGAAGATTTCTCCGTTGAATGACAGATCTGGGCCTGCAGATTTACTTTACTACATTCAGAAGGATCTCATGTGTAAATGTAAGTCATTTTTTGTTCAAAAAATCTGACTGCATTTTTTTCAATGCAGGTCTCCTTTAAACTGAGGACAATGATCAATCATATGAATCAATCACTACCATAATTTGGTCTGGTCTTGTTAGGAGAGACGGCATCCATCCCACTTTGGATGGAGCAGCTCTCATTTCTAGAAATCTGGCCAATTTTCTTAAATCCTCCAAACCGTGACTATCCAGGGTTGGGACCAGGAAGCAGAGTTGTAGTCTTACACACCTCTCTGCAGCTTCTCTCCCCCTGCCATCCCCTCATTACCACATCCCCGTAGAGACGGTTCCTGCTCCCAGACCACCAATAACCAGTAAAAATCTAAGCATAAAAATTCAAAAAGAAAAAATAATATAGCACCTTCAACTGCACCACAGACTAAAACAGTTAAATGTGGTTTATTAAACATTAGGTCTCTCTCTCTCTTCTAAGTCCCTGTTAGTAAATGATATAATAATTGATCAACATATTGATTTATTCTGCCTTATAGAAACCTGGTTACAGCAGGATGAATATGTTAGTTTAAATGAGTCAACACCCCCGAGTCACACTAACTGCCAGAACGCTCGTAGCATGGGCCGAAGGGGAGGATTAGCAGCAATCTTCCACTCCAGCTTATTAATTAATCAAAAACCCAGACAGAGCTTTAATTCATTTGAAAACTTGACTCTTAGTCTTGTCCATCCAAATTGGAAGTCCCAAAAACCAGTTTTATTTGTTGTTATCTATCGTCCACCTGGTCGTTATTGTGAGTTTCTCTGTGAATTTTCAGACCTTTTGTCTGACTTAGTGCTTAGCTGAGATGAGATAATTATAGTGGGCGATTTTAACATCCACACAGATGCTGAGAATGACAGCCTCAACACTGCATTTAATCTATTATTAGACTCAATTGGCTTTGCTCAAAATGTAAATGAGTCCACCCACCACTTTAATCATATCTTAGATCTTGTTCTGACTTATGGTATGGAAATTGAAGACTTAACAGTATTCCCTGAAAACTCCCTTCTGTCTGATCATTTCTTAATAACATTTACATTTACTCTGATGGACTACCCAGCAGTGGGGAATAAGTTTCATTACACTAGAAGTCTTTCAGAAAGCGCTGTAACTAGGTTTAAGGATATGATTCCTTCTTTATGTTTTCTAATGCCATATACCAACACAGTGCAGAGTAGCTACCTAAACTCTGTGAGTGAGATAGAGTATCTCGTCAATAGTTTTACATCCTCATTGAAGACAACTTTGGATGCTGTAGCTCCTCTGAAAAAGAGAGCCTTAAATCAGAAGTGCCTGACTCCATGGTATAACTCACAAACTTGCAGCTTAAAGCAGATAACCCGTAAGTTGGAGAGGAAATGGCGTCTCACTAATTTAGAAGATCTTCACATAGCCTGGAAAAAAGTCTGTTGCTCTATAAAAAAGCCATTCGTAAAGGTAGGACATCTTACTACTCATCACTAATTGAAGAAAATAAGAACAACGCCAGGTTTCTTTTCAGCACTGTAGACAGGCTGACAAAGAGTCAGAGCTCTATTGAGCCGAGTATTCCTTTAACTAGTAATGACTTCATGACTTTCTTTGCTAATAAAATTTTTATTAGAGAAAAAATTACTCATAACCATCCCAAAGACATATCATTATCTTTGGCTGCTTTCAGTGATGCCGGTATTTGGTTAGACTCTTTCTCTCCGATTGTTCTGTCTGAGTTATTTTCATTAGTTACTTCCTTCAAACCATCAACATGTTTATTAGACCCCATTCCTACCAGGCTGCTCAAGGAAGCCCTACCATTAAGTAATGCTTTGATCTTAAATATGATCAATCTATCTTTATTAGTTGGCTATGTACCACAGGCTTTTAAGGTGGCAGTAATTAAACCATTACTTAAAAAGCCATCACTTGACCCAGCTATCTTAGCTAATTATAGGCCAATCTCCAACTTTCCTTTTCTCTCAAAAATTCTTGAAAGGGCAGTTGTAAAACAGCTAACTGATCATCTGCAGAGGAATGGTCTATTTGAAGAGTTTCAGTCAGGTTTTAGAATTCATCATAGTACAGAAAACAGCATTAGTGAAGGTTACAAATGATCTTATGGCCTCAGACAGTGGACTCATCTCTGTGCTTGTTCTGTTAGACCTCAGTGCTGCTTTTGATACTGTTGACCATAAAATTTTATTACAGAGATTAGATCATGCCATAGGTATTAAAGGCACTGCACTGCGGTGGTTTGAATCATATTTATCTAATAGAGTACAATTTGTTCATGTAAATGGGGAATCTTCTTCACAGACTAAAGTTAATTATGGAGTTCCACAAGGTTCTGTGCTAGGACCAATTTTATTCACTTTATACATATTTCCCTTAGGCAGTATTATTAGACAGCATTGCTTAAATTTTCATTGTTACGCAGATGATACCCAGCTTTATCTATCCATGAAGCCAGAGGACACACACCAATTAGCTAAACTGCAGGATTGTCTTACAGACATAAAGACATGGATGACCTCTAATTTCCTGCTTTTAAACTTAGATAAAACTGAAGTTATTGTACTTGGCCCCACAAATCTTAGAAACATGGTGTTTAACCAGATCCTTACTCTGGATGGCATTACCCTGACCTCTAGTAATACTGTAGAAATCTTGGAGTCATTTTTGATTTTTGATCAGGATATGTCATTCAATGCACATATTAAACAAATATGTAGGACTGCTTTTTTGCATTTGCGCAATATCTCTAAAATTAGAAAGGTCTTGTCTCAGAGTGATGCTGAAAAACTAATTCATGCATTTATTTCCTCTAGGCTGGACTATTGTAATTCATTATTATCAGGTTGTCCTAAAAGTTCCCTGAAAAGCCTTCAGTTAATTCAAAATGCTGCAGCTAGAGTACTGACAGGGACTAGAAGGAGAGAGCATATCTCACCCATATTGGCCTCTCTTCATTGGCTTCCTGTTAATTCTAGAATAGAATTTAAAATTCTTATAAGGTTTTGAATAATCAGGTCCCATCTTATCTTAGGGACCTCATAGTACCATATCACCCCAATAGAGCGCTTCGCTCTCAGACTGCAGGCTTACTTGTAGTTCCTAGGGTTTGTAAGAGTAGAATGGGAGGTAGAGCCATCAGCTTTCAGGCTCCTCTCCTGTGGAACCAGCTCCCAATTCAGATCAGGGAGACAGACACCCTCTCTACTTTTAAGATTAGGCTTAAAACTTTCCTTTTTGCTAAAGCTTATAGTTAGGGCTGGATCAGCTGACTCTGAACCATCCCTTAGTTATGCTGCTATAGACGTAGACTGCTGGGGGGTTCCCATGATGCACTGTTTCTTTCTCTTTTTGCTCTGTATGCACCACTCTGCATTTAATCATTAGTGATTGATCTCTGCTCCCCTCCACAGCATGTCCTTTTCCTGGTTCTCTCCCTCAGCCCCAACCAGTCCCAGCAGAAGACTGCCCCTCCCTGAGCCTGGTTCTGCTGGAGGTTTCTTCCTGTTAAAAGGGAGTTTTTCCTTCCCACTGTCACCAAGTGCTTGCTCACAGGGGGTTGTTTTGACCGTTGGAGTTTTTCCGTAATTATTGTATGGCCTTGCCTTACAATATAAAGCGCCTTGGGGCAACTGTTTGTTGTGATTTGGCGCTATATAAATAAAATTGATTTGATTTGATTTGATAATTTCCAATTTAAATGATAAATCCTGTCCACTGATGTTAAAAGTTGGCAATATGCAAAACACTCATAAACCCTGGATCACAAAGGGACTGCTGAATTCATGTAAAAAGAAAAATTTTTTGCACATGCAATTATTAAAACTCTTTTTTAAAAAAAATTGAAGCTGAGACTAAATATAAGGCGATCTTGCAAAAGGCAGTACCACAGTGATTCATTGGGGGGGAAAAAAAAAACAAAAAAACTAACATTAAAAGGTACCTGGAAGGGCTTAAATGAAATCATCAAAAATAAAAAACAAAGTTGTCAAAGATTATTCAACATATTTTTATACGAATATTGATACAATTGTTAAGGAAAAGAAAGCTGTAGTAGGCCATTTTAATGATTATTTTGATAGTATGGGGAAAAATTTAGCAAACTCAGTTGTGTTCTTGGGAAAACAGTACAACAAGTAATAACCTTTTGGACTCTATCAGAGAAACTGATGAACTGCAATAATTTTGATAGGTTTTTGATAAAAAAAAATATTATTGTGTATTATATTTGTAATTTGTCATGAACGACAGAGATTTCCTTACAAAATGAAAATCGCTAACGTGATACCACTGTTCAAATCTGGTGATACACGTTTTTTTAAACTACAGACCAATTACAATGTTACCTCAATTTTCAAAAACTCTGGAAAAGGTATTTGTTAAGAGGTTAAATGATTTTATATCCAAACATCATATACTAAATGAGCAGCAATATGTATTTAGGAAAAAAAAAAAAATCATACTACTTCATTGGCGGTAACTGATTTTGTGGAACATATTATGAATGCACTTGAAAACAAGCAATAGACGGTAGGGGTTTTTTTTTATTTACAGAAAGCATTTGATACCATAGATCACACCTTATTATTGAATAAATTATGGAAGTATGGTATCAGAGGTTTAGCTCATGACTGGATAGCAAGTTATCTGCACAACAGGTACCAATGTGTTCATATTGGTGGGATAAATTCTGAATTTTTGAAGTGCACTTGTGGGGTGACCCAGGGCTCAGTTCTTGGGCCTTTGTTGTTTTTTTTTATATATTAATGACATATCTTTGGTTTCTAAGGTTGAATCTCAATTCTACCCCTCTGCCCTTCCCTTTACCCCTTCCCCTCCGTTTGCACGGGCACGAGAGACAGAGGGGTGTCTCAATTCTCTTTTTGGAACGAGGCGGAGGGGTAGGCAGAGGGCTACAAACCCCTCCAAACGGAGTGAATCTGGATGCACACTCCGTTTGGAGGGGTAGGAGGAGCTTACCGCTGTCTCCAAAGAAACAAACATGGCGCCCAGAGCTGCACAAATGAAAGCGGCTTTCATTACAAATTATGCTGTTTAGAAAGTTATAACTTGCCAAAAAAAAAAAAAAACTTTACAGGCAGTTGCCTATGACAGCAACGTCTATGCTGCTGGATGCATGTTGCGTATGTTGTCGTTCTGAAGAATATCGGCTTTGCTTGTGTGCTGAGGCGTTATAATGCATATACACACGAACGCAATGATAAGACACTTTTATATCTCACAATGGGTTTGTGCATGGTGCACTGCTGTTTGCATGTTTCTGTTTTGAAATTTTAGTTGAGTGATTAATTTCTATTTTGTATTAGTTATCATGAGTATATGTATATTTTTACATACATATGTACACATTTTTACTTTTTTGGTTGGGGGGGGTTATAAGCTTTTGCTTCTGCCTACACCATTTTGGGCACCAGGGCGCATTGTTGGATTGTGTTCTTTGTGAGTTTATTTTGTTATTTTCGGTCTGTGTGTGCTGAATAAATCCATTCATTCATTCACATGGACTCTCATCCACTTCATGCTACAGAATCCATGGATCAGCGCCGGTACCAATGGGCCTCCAGGCCTCTATAGGATTTCTTCTATGTTAGTGAAAGACTAAATCTGAAATTCTGACATTATTTTAAACCAAGTTTTATCCAATCAGAAATGGATTTCCGGGACACAGGTCAACTACTAAACCGAGCAGGGTGGGTTAGCCTATACGTGCACTGAATACAGAACAAAGATCATGCACTGAACACTACACCACCTGAAACGCTGGCGCTTTAAGTCCAGTAAACCAGAAATAATGACATTTGTTCACTTGAGCTTTCAAATACAGAAATAAAGACAGTCACAAATCTTCAAAGCAGTGCAGACACAGAGCATTACAGAGAGTCAGCAGCAAGACAGAGACTAGGATCAGATAGCAGCCCGTCCATAAAGCGGACAAGGACTGTCAAACAACATTAGACACACACGCTCCAGCCAGAATGCCTGTCTGGACAGTACGGCTAACAGACCAGACTTAGCTCAGAGAGGCAGGACAGATAATCCAGCAGCCTGTTAATCTGAGAACCAGGAAGGTTCAGACCGTTTATGCCGGCGAGAGGCTTCTTTGACAACACCTCAGGCAAACTTATGGAACTTCAACTGAAAATTATTCAATTACAGAACAGTGAAACTAAAAATACCAACTTGTCAAATTAAATTTGGACCACGACTGTGTTTGTATATCATGTTTAAAGGGGATAGAGAATCAAAATCATCTTTTTCATGTTTTTGGTGTTAGTTCAGAGTCTCCCCGCTGTGGGGAAAACACACGAAGTGCCAGCAAGTTTCAGAACCTCTGTTTCAAGTATTTCTCCTTTTTTGAATGCCCCTAGAAAACAGGCCAATCCGTTTTTGAGAGAAAACTTACGTCACTTTTTCACCAATAGCCCCCACACACACACCCACACCCTTTCACACACGCCCCTTTGAAATTAATTATTCATAACGTTGTGCCCACCCATTCGTAACACTCGAAGAGAAGCAATGGCGAGCTACAGGTGTGCTTTCCCAGGCTGTTTTAGCGGACTACGATCTTCCCACGGAAAGCAATGTACGCGATCACTGGCTTTTATTCATTTTTAACCGCATCCCCAGTACATACAACCGCCGACTATTTCTTTGCTCTGCGCATTTCACGGAGGACTGTTTCACAAACCTTGCACGATTTCGAGCTGGCTTCAGTCGGCATTTAATACTCAGTAGAGGGTCAGTTCTGACTCTGCGACAAAATCAACCCAGGCAATCAGTACAGCCTGTGAGTATCACATTTTCTTTTGTTTTAAATTTGTGTTGCGCCATATTCCTGTTGTAATAATTGCACGTTAGAATGGCACGTTAGCTCTGGTTTGTTCCTCTAAAGGGAATGAGCTAACCCCTTAGCAGCTAGGGATGTGTATCGAGAACCGGTTCCTTTTGGGTATCGTTAAGAAATGACTCGATCCACCGACATCAATAAGCTTTGTGCTTAACAATTATGTTATCGGTCCTTCAGAGTGGCTGTTGTTTTGGGGGGTGTTTGTCAGGAAAATGATAATTTCTGTATTGATTACAGAGCCTGCAGCGGGTCTGTAAACAACTTTTCTGCAGCGCGGCTTTGCTTTGAACCTTGAACCAATCGAAGCAGTGCTTCGCAGACTGAAGCAATGCTTCGATTATTCTTTCTTTCTTTTGCTTAATTTTCTTCTGCTAAAACCCTAAAGAGCATACGTCTGTGAGTATTATTTACCTTTTCTATGTTAAGCCGACCTGTTATGTTCTTCTGAAACAGTTGATAGATGTATTTTATAACTTAAAAACGGGAGCGATGCTAACGCATTAGCATGTCTATGGCATTTTCAATGTTAAAAGTTAGCATTGCAGCTGTCATGTTCGGGTGCATTTATTTTCAAATTGTAATATTTCTTAAATTTATTTTTGTTTATATATTAATAATCTAATGATTATTATATACAATTTTAGAGAAAGAGGCAAAAAACCCTGAATAGAAACACAACAGAAAATATAAAAGCAATGAAAATAAATAAATAATGCTTTCTTTTCAGTGAGAGTAAGGGCAGCCAATCAAACAATGGCAACCGATCAGCGCCACCTACTTGCATTTCATAATGAGGTTGCCAAATAAGCTCAGAAACAACGCCATTAAAGGCAAACGAGGCATTCTAAACCCAGCATAGTAACATAGCTGTTTCAGAGAGCCTTTTAGGAAGGTTCTGAGCCATTACAGACCCAACCAATTTTTTTGGGCTACATATCACATCACAGAACAAGGATTAATGCCCCATTCAACCTCTCTCTACCACCTTTAATGGAATAATAAAACCAAACTATGTCGAAAATAAATAGCTTAATAAACACTGGACCAGAGGTGGACAAAGTCACTGTCAAGTCATTCTCAAGTCATGAATCGGCAAGTCTTAAGTCAAGTCTCAAGTCACCTTGCACACAATTGGTGGTCATTATGACTTGAGACTTGCCGATTCATGACTTGACGGTGACTGTCCCACCTCTGCACTGGACCACATTGCAGAGTACTGTATCTCAATAGATCATGTATTTCTATAGAGAATATGATGGCAGAAGTGAAATTAAGTTTTGAATAAAGCAATACAATGACCCCCAACAACAGTACACAAGCCCGACAAGAAGACCACAATCTAAAACAAAACCAATTTACCAATTAAAAATTCTGGAATTCAAAAAACTGGAATCATTTTTACAGTAACTAGTGATTCGGTTCATTAGCAGTCTGTTTTTAGCATTGTGATTTGGTTTGATTCTGAAAAATAATAATAATAGTAAGACGAAGAAGAATATTCATTGAAACAACAGCAATACTGACCTATCCTACATCACTGAAGCCCAACCATGAACTTGTGCAAGGTCTGAGCAAGGTATAATGTAGAGAAAGGTCACAGTTCATGAAGTCCTTGTGGCATTACCATGAATGGTAGACTGCAGGGATTCGACCCCTGGTAGCCACAAAGGGAAACAAACTGAGCCCAACACTGAACTTACCCACAGTCTTAATGAGCTAACTTTGTGTACCCAGCTTCACGTAGACACAAAGTCTCTGTCAAGGTAAACTTGTAGGCATCAGCCACGCTGACAGACAGACGGTAGGTCAAGCAATTCCTCGGCCGACCAGTACTTTCGCTTCTGCCACGCAAGTGAGAATGGTGCATCCATCCTCATGTATAATAAATAACCCCTTCTACTTATACCAGGCTGCTGGTTTAATTCCAGTTTGTAAAAGATCAATTGTGGCACCATGAACTTTCGTTCCGTCACCCTGACACTCCAACACAATCTCAGATTTCTTCATTAGTTTGCAGTTTTCTGGTTGTTTTTACCTTTAGGCTTGACTCATAGTCTGTGTTGACTTTGAACATAAGTCCCAGTCTCAGATGAATCTCCGTCACTCTCGAGAAACTGGGTTCAATGTACAGCACCTCCTGAAATGCTTTGATTGCCCTGCAAAAAACAAAAACAAAACATAAAGTACATTAATTATAGGAAACGGAAGAAATATGTAGACTCGAGGCAACAGTGTAGTCATCTTTAAACACCGTTTTTATGCAACTCCTTTGCTGTCCTTGAGCCAAAAGGTAAGAGGCTCACATAGCGGTACTCCTGACTGTTTGTCAACATGTGTGCAAGACAATGAACCCCAAACTGCTACTGCATATGGTCCCCAGTCTGCAGAAACCTCCCAGTTGGGTTGGTGGCAGTTTTAGTACAGTGTGGTAAAAAAGTATTTTGTCAGCCCCTGATTGTGCAAGTTCTCCTCTTAGAAAGATGAAAGAGGTCTGTAATTTTCATCATAGGTACACTTCAACTATGAGAGACAAAATGAGGAAAAAAAAAAAAATCCAGGAAATCACATTGTAGGATTTTTAAAGAATTTCTTTGTAAATTATGGTGGAAAATAAGTGTTTGGTCAATAACAAAAGTTCAACTCAGTACTTTGTAAAATAATCTTTGTTAGCAATGACAGAGGTCAAAAGTTTCCTGTAAGTCTTCATCTGGTTTGCACACACTGTAGCTGGTATTTTGGCCCATTCCTCCATGCAGATCTCCTCTAGAGCAGTGATGTTTTGGGGCTGTCGCTGGGCAACATGGACTTTAAACTCCCTCAACAAATTTTCTATGGGGTTGAGGTCTGGAGACTGGCTTGGCCACTCCAGGACCTTGAAATGTTTTTTACGGAGCCACTCCTTTGTTGCCCGAGCAGTGTGTTTGGGATCATTGTCATGCTGGAAGACCCAGTCACGTTGCATCTTCAATGCTCTCACTGATGGAAGGAGGTTTTGGCTAAAAATCTCATGATACATGGCCACATTCATTCTTCCCTTAACACAGATCAGTCGTCCTGTCCCCTTTGCAGAAAAACAGCCCCAAAGCATGATGTTTCCACACCCATGCTTCACAGTAGCTATGGTGTTCATGGGATACAACTCAGCATTCTTCTTCCTCCAAACACGAAGAGTTGAGTTTTTACCAAAATGTTCTATTTTGTTTTCACCTGACCACATATTCTCCTAATGTTCTTCTGAATCTCCTAATGATCTCCTGATCATTTTTGATCAGGATATGTCCTTCAATGCGCATATTAAGCAAATATGTAGGACTGCTTTTTTGCATTTGCGCAATATCTCTAAAATTAGAAAGGTCTTGTCTCAGAGTGATGCTGAAAAGCTAATTCATGCATTTATTTCTTTTAGGCTGGACTATTGTAATTCATTATTATCAGGTTGTCCTAAAAGTTCCCTGAAAAGCCTTCAGTTAATTCAAAATGCTGCAGCTAGAGTACTGACAGGGACTAGAAGGAGAGAGCATATTTAACCCATATTGGCTTCTCTTCATTGGCTCCCTGTTAACTCCAGAATAGAATTTAAAATTCTTCTTCTTACTTATAAGGTTTTGAATAATCAGGTCCCATCTTATCTTAGGGACCTCATAGTACCATATCACCCCAATAGAGCGCTTCGCTCTCAGACTGCAGGCTTACTTGTAGTTCCTAGTGTTTGTACGAGTAGAATGGGAGGCAGAGCCTTCAGCTGTCAGGCTCCTCTCCTGTGGAACCAGCTCCCAATTCGGATTAGGGAGACAGACACCCTATCTACTTTTAAGATTAGGCTTAAAACTTTCCTTTTTGAAAAAGCTTATAGTTAGAGTTGGATCAGGTGACCCTGAACCATCCCTTAGTTATGCTGCTATAGACTTAGACTGCTGGGGTTTCCCATGATGCACTGAGTGTTTCTTTTTATTCACCTCTTTTTGCTCTGTACCACCACTCTGCATTTAATCATTGGTGATTGATCTCTGCTCTCTTCCACAGCATGTCTTTTTCCTGATTCTCTCCCCTCAGCCCCAACCAGTCCCAGCAGAAGACTGCCCCTCCCTGAGCCTGGTTCTGCTGGAGGTTTCTTCCTGTTAAAAGGGAGTTTTCCTTCCCACTGTTGCCAAGTGCTTGCTCATAGGGGGTCGTTTTGACCGTTGGGGTTTTTCTGTAATTATTGTATGGCTTCTGCCTTACAATAAAAAGCGCCTTGGGGCAACTGTTTGTTGTGATTTGGCGCTATATAAATAAAATTGATTTGATTTGAATCATCCATATGCTCTCTGGCAAACTTCAGACGGGCCTGGACATGTACTGGCTTAAGCAGGGGGACACGCCTGGCACTGCAGGATTTGAGCCCCTCTCTGCATAGTGTGTAGACTTTGTTACTTTGGTCCTAGCTCTCTGCAGGTCATTCATCAGGTCCCTCCGTGTAGTTCTGGGATTTTTGTTCACCGTTCTCATGATCATTTTGACCCCACAGGATGAGATCTTGTGTGGAACCCCAGATCGAGGGTGATTATCAATGGTCTTGTATGTCTTCCATTTTCTTACAATTGCTCCCACAGTTGATTTATTCACACCAACCTGCTTGACTATGTAGATTCACTCTTCCCAGCCTGGTGCACATCTACAGTTTTCTTTCTGGTGTCCTTCGACAGCTCTTTGGTCTTGGCCATGGCTGAGTTTGGAGTCTGACTGTTTGAGGCTGTGGATATGTGTCTTTTATATAGATTACCATGAGGGTAGAAACCAGTGCACTACGATGTCCTTCTTATGGGCATACGCCAACACGAAACAGCAAGCATACAATCCTTAATGAAAGGCATCAGAGGGCCCATACATACCCTGCATGCTCTACACACCATGATATAAATGTACAAAAAGGCATACGTGTGTGTAACGGTGCTTTTGATTACGTAGAACAATATATGCTTTAGATCATTCGTCTGGGCTTCTTGTTTGCTGAGATACACAAAACAAAGTTGTTTTCCCACCGTTTTCCTTTACCTTTCACCAAACCACTCCAAAAGATAATCAATTCCAGACCTCAATCCAAATAATATTCCTAACCAAGTTTGAAGGAAATATGTCCAGCTGTTTTTAAGTTATGTCCACAGACACGGGTGCCAGTGAAAACAATACTCTGCCCAATGCACAGGGTTAAAAATAAATACATCATGTCAGTATCAGTTTACATCCAGAGATCAGATTTGTAACTTTGTGAATGTGGATCATTGTAGTTAGTAAGGTAATCTAGGAGAAAACCACTGAGAACATACATCAAATTCACCAATTATCAAGTCTATCCCATACAAAAAAAAAATAAATAAATAAATAAATAACAAGCACCCCCCACGTCATCATCGCACTGCACAGCCGCTGACTTCACAAGCTACCATCCATCCATCATGACAAAACCATCACACAGATCACCTTAAAGAAGGGCTAGCTGAAATAAAATATTTTTTTCCTGATAAAACATAATAAAATGCATTTCCTACCTTTTTATGAGTTTTCTTATGTTTGATCATGAATAAATCGATAAAATAAAAAAATTATAAAGAATTCATCTGACTGGTCAGAAATGTATAACGCATGCGTGTGGGGACCAAGCCCCCGCGTTAATGTATCCATATTGAATTCTATGTGCAAGAGAGTAAGAATGTCGATCAGACGGACTGATAAAAAGATTCACAAAATTCAGGTGCGATCAGCGCTACTGTTACAGTCTTTGTGTTTTGGTAGACTTGGCCGGCTGTTTATACGCTCTTCTAAAAATAGAGTCCGACTCACTCACTTATACACGTGGCCACTAGCGTGATGGCAAACCACAGTTCTTCATTTGTCCCACTGAGAAGGAGTTCCAAACCAAAAAAAAAAAAAAAACCCCCCCAAAAAAACTCGTCGAAAGACACTGCAGTCCCAACGTTATTCGACTTCATTAAGTGTGTAAATGGGGGGTGACCCACAGCCAACGTGAGCCCTGGAAACAGGATCCCGGTCAAGAAGACCAAAGCCAGCTATTGCTGTGAGCACAGAGGCAACAGAGAGCCGAGACGTCTTTGCAGGAGGTGAGTTTCAACAGTTGAGTATGTAGTTATCAGTCTACCTGAGTGAGGACATGATATTAAAAAGTCCCTTCAGCTGCTCCCTTGTTTGCACTCGGGGTCGCCACAGCAAATCCAAGGTAGATCTGCATGTTGAATTGGCACAGGTTTTACGCCGGATGCCCTTCCTGACGCAACTCCACATTACATGGAGAAATGTGGCAGGGGTGGGATTTGAACCCGGAACCTTCTGCACTGAAACCAAGCGCATTAAAAACTTGGCCACAAATTCAAACATAAAGTCTAATCTTACCTGTTCGTTTCAGTTGGATTCATCATCACAGCCTGACAAAAACCTATCCACATAAAGTGTCCTGATTTTGGACGACAACGTCTGAAAATAATTCCTTGTCTGGGCTGAAGAAACATAGCGTTTTAAAAGAAATCCCTCTGTGTTTTCAGTCTGAACCAGAGAATGCTTTTATTTTAAAAGTTGAAAAACTCACAGCGCGTCATTCATTACTCTGTTTAACATCAGTGTGAGAAGAGAAAGAGTTGCAAAGCTTATGTCTTCCTGCTGTATTGTAAACACATTACCCTTAGGCTATACACTTAAGTCACACTTCCGGTTTGAATGCAGCACCTATAGAGGCAATTTATTTTTAGCAAATTTATGTAGTGTGATAATTATTCATAGAAAATGCAAATTTTGTAAATAACTGTAAAAATTCGTTTAACACTTAGAGTGACACTATTATACAAAAAAATTACAAGAGGTCCTTTTAAAAAGGGCCACCAAAAAATAATACCTTTTTCATGGCACTTTGCCTTCAGAAACACAGCTGTCTGGTGTGAAACAGAAGTTACTGAGAAGAGGTTTCAAAGACACTTTATATCAGGCAAACAGTGAAGGAGCATTTAATGAAAGACATCGTCAGCACAAAGTATTTCCCAGGAGGAAAGAGGTGAGAAGCAAAAAGAGACTTTTTTTTAAATCTAAACAGGAGTCAAAAGCTGTCAAACAGATGTGTTCTACTGAAAGCTATGACTGCTACCTTCAGCTGATGATGGATAGCAAAACATTTATCTGCAGTTTTTAACACTTCACCGCAGCCACCTCAAAAAGAAACCGAATAGCGCCATGACAAATCACTTCCACGAAAAACCAGATAGTCCACAGACAGTGCACATGAGGGAATGTCAAAGCCAAAGAGCTGTCGATGCACTAAAATGATTACTGGCTTTCAAGTTAATGGATATTTGTTATTTTTCCATCAGCATTGTGTTGGTGTTATATCTGACCTTATTGTAGGCTGTGGCTATGATTCCATAGGGATGAACGCTGTTAGTTCATGATACAAAACTATAATGCTCCAACTCTACAATACATTCAATCCAATACTCATCTGGACTAGTGATGAATAAAAGGACGTCTGTAGAGTATTCATTACGTTTTCCATTTTGAGGAGTTGCAGAAAAGATCATTTGTGTGGAACATTTTGTTGTATTAGCTGACAGAAAGGTCCATGATGATAGCCGGATGATTTAGTAAGGGACAGATGACAGACTTAGACTTTGCATCATAGTGATTCATAGACATCAGGGAGGAAGTCTGGCTTGCCTGTCAGTTGGTGATATAAGACACCTGGCAGTTATGACATTTAGATAAACTACAGCAAGCCATGGTGTCATTGATCACCAGAGATAGACAATGGGAACGTTTTTGCTTCAGCCAGTCTTGTGAAACCACAGTTTGTCAGTTTTGTTTTCTTGTTCTTTGTCCATGTCATTTTTAGACTCCCTACTGAAACATCTGAAAAACTGTTCAAGCAGTGCGAATAGGACAACTTAAAATTAACTGGTAATGGACCAACGCTATACCCAAAACCGGCAGATGAATACCACGTGATAACAAGAGCACCAACAAGTGCCGAATCAATCTGAAGACCTCTTGTTCATCAGACATGTCCCAATTAGACACGACATACAAGGGGTCGAATTAGTACATGCATGTGCTAGTTTGTGCACGTATTATTCGAGCGGTGCACGTAATTTATACTACACTAGCGTAAGTAAATTTATCCAAGTTTTATCAACTATAAGCACCAGTAGAATGAACTAATAAAGAAATAAATAAGGAAAAAAACAATTTCCAGTGTGTTGTCTTTGTCTTCCCTGCGTTTTATGACTCTCACACACGGAGCGAGTTGCTGTGCTCTATTTGTTGTGGAAAGCAAACAAATGTCGCCAGCAGCGCCCTCCGTGGGTTCACAACATCCTCATGAGACGTTCCCAATTCGGGGAGTTTCATTATTTGCTGCAGGAGCTGCAGCAAATAACTGGAGCTGCAGGAGCTCCAGTTTGAGGACCTCCTGTCCAGTACGCGCGCACATGTATACAAAGAAAAGAACAAAAACTGGCTGCCGCTGCGGTTCCTCGTGCTCTCTCCCCTCCAACTCTTGTCATTATTGCGTGATAAACCAGTCACCATTTGTTTTATTATACATCTGTGTAGTTAATAAAATTATCTTCACGGATGATTAGTTCGCGCGCACGTGAAAAAAAAAATTGGCTGCCACTGCGGTTCCTCACTCTCTCTCCCCTCAAACTCTGTCATAATTGTGTTATAAACCAGTCACCATTTGTTTTATTATACATCTGTGTAGTTAATAACTAATCTTCACGGACGATTCGTTCGTACGCGCACACGAAAAAAAAAAAACCATCTGCCGCTGCTCTCCCCTCAAACTCTCCCCAGAGAGGAAGAGTCTGACACATCAGAGTTTTAAGGTTGATATAAGACTGACTTCTGGTTGTGCAAGTAACTTTTTTGGTGCAAGTAATTTTTTTCTTACTAGCACCAGTGCAAGTAGGTTAAAAAATGTATTTTGACCCCTGTATACTGATGGACCATCGATATACGTCACATATAATATTTCACCCACAGGCAAACTTTCAAGTATTTGTCAAAGATTCTCAGCCATCCAAGTATGAGAAACCTAGAGGTTAACTATGCATCACCTACTGGATTTCTTGTTGGCTTTCCAAGACATTTGACCACTCTCCAAAGTAACTTTTTTAATGATGTAACATGACTGCTGAGTTCAAAGCCACAAGGTTCAAAACTGGTGTGGTGCCGATATTTCATCCCCATAGAGATGTGCCAATGTACAAAACTTAGACTGAACATCTTGAAGATCAACAAGAAGTCCAGGTGATGTAGAGTAAATACCCACTGTAGATACTTTGAAGCAATCCACAGGCATAGCAATTCCCTGCAAATCCCTGTGTATCAAGAGTTGGTGCAAGGCAAGGCACATTTCTACTCATTGACATACTTGCGTTTTGGTCAGTACTCTACAGCAACATCACCTACTGTAGTCAGTTGAGATGATGACACAGTTGATGATTGTTACAGTTATGCTGATCGGTCAAAAATCCTACGATACTGACCAACAGAAATGTGTCTTATCCAGCACCAGAAAGTGCTACACGGGTGTCTGGTATTAGTTGCTCAAATTCTCACCATCACATATAGTCACTTATGAGCCACCATATCATTGCTTTATTTTGTTCAGATTTACAGTGCAGTGTTCATAAAGCAAGCATAAAATGCACATCCAATGAGTGTTAACCCCACTGGACAACCAAGTAATAATACTTAAAAAAAAAAAAAAAAAACCTTGCAACACAAGTGGATTTGACTTCTCCTGACGTGGCACAAAACAACCACAAAGAATATCAACCTGCTATCCGACGCTGCTTCAGGTTTCACAAGGTGTCGATACTCCCAAGTTCCACAAGGTCAATATGACGTTGTTAAATTAAGCATCCGATTGCAACACGCTAACGATTAATACTTGTCAGACAGTTCAACTCTGTCAAGAAAAAAACTGATTTTGACAACACAATGATTACTGGGTCAAATTTACCTATATGTAATCGAGAATTTCAGCAGGACTCCAACCATACACAAATGCCGATATATGTGGATGCACAGGGAATTCTCATTCTGCCTTCACTCAGCTGTTGACTCAATGATGCAAGCATTTCGTGAAAAACAGACCTTTGTAACTCCTAAACCAACTCAATGTCAGGTCAAGTCTAGTCTGGGAGCATCCTCCATTATGTTGAGTCGTGCAGCTTCACGGAACCACTCATGATCCCAACTGGAAACCACCCAGCAGATCAACAATCCATCTCAATTTCACAGGGGATACACAAGTGTCTACTTGGCCTCGTCCACTCATCAGAGTCCTGAGCAATGAGGCACCTGTTTGCTGATCACACTCATTATCCAACCCGTAAGCTGGAGAGGAAATGGCGTCTCACTAATTTAGAAGATCTTCATTTAGCCTGGAAAAAGAGTCTGTTGCTCTATAAAAAAGCCCTCCGTAAAGCTAGGACATCTTACTATTCATCACTAATTGAAGAAAATAAGAACAACCTCAGGTTTCTTTTCAGCACTGTAGCTAGGCTGACAAAGAGTCAGAGCTCTGTTGAGCCCAGTATTCCTTTAACTTTAACTAGTAATGACTTCATTACTTTCTTTGCAAATAAAATTTTAACTATTAGAGAAAAAATGATTCATAACCATCCCAAAGACATATCTTTATGTTCGGCTGCCTTCAGTAATGCTGGTATTTGGCTAGACTCTTTCTCTCCGATTGTTCTGTCTGAGTTATTTTCATTAGTTACTTCCTCCAAACCATGTCTATTAGACCCCATTCCTACCAGGCTGCTCAAGGAAGCCCTACCATTAGTTAATGCTTCGATCTTGAATATGATCAATCTATCTTTATCAGTTGGCTATGTACCACAGGCTTTTAAGGTGGCAGTAATTAAACCATTACTTAAAAAGCCATCACTTGACCCAGCTATCTTAGCTAATTATAGGCCAATCTCCAACCTTCCTTTTCTCTCAAAAATTCTTGAAAGGGTAGTTGTAAAACAGCTAACTGATCATCTGCAGAGGAATGGTCTATTTGAAGAGTTTCACTCAGGTTTCAGAATTCATCATAGTACAGAAACAGCATTAGTGAAGGTTACAAATGATCTTCTTATGGCCTCAGACAGTGGACTCATCTATGTGCTCATCCTGTTAGACCTCAGTGCAGCTTTTGATACTGTTGACCATAAAATTTTATTACAGAGATTAGAGCATGCCATAGGTATTAAAGGCACTGCGCTGTGGTGGTTTGAATCATATTTATCTAATAGATTACAATTTGTTCATGTAAATGGGGAGTCTTCTTCACAGACTAAGGTTAATTATGGAGTTCCACAAGGTTCTGTGCTAGGACCAATTTTATTCACTTTATACATGCTTCCCTTAGGCACTGTTATTAGAAAGCATTGCTTAAATTTTCATTGTTACGCAGATGATACCCAGCTTTATCTATCCATGAAGCCAGAGGACACACACCAATCAGTTAAACTGCAGGAATGGCTTTCAGACATAAAGACATGGATGACCTCTAATTTCCTGCTTTTAAATTCAGATAAAACTGAAGTTAATGTACTTGGCCCCACAAATCTTAGAAACATGGTGTCTAACCAGATCCTTACTCTGGATGGCATTACCCTGACCTCTAGTAATACTGTGAGAAATCGGAGTCATTTTTGATCAGGATATGTCCTTCAATGCGCATATTAAGCAAATATGTAGGACTGCTTTTTTGCATTTGCGCAATATCTCTAAAATTAGAAAGGTCTTGTCTCAGAGTGATGCTGAAAAGCTAATTCATGCATTTATTTCTTTTAGGCTGGACTATTGTAATTCATTATTATCAGGTTGTCCTAAAAGTTCCCTGAAAAGCCTTCAGTTAATTCAAAATGCTGCAGCTAGAGTACTGACAGGGACTAGAAGGAGAGAGCATATTTAACCCATATTGGCTTCTCTTCATTGGCTCCCTGTTAACTCCAGAATAGAATTTAAAATTCTTCTTCTTACTTATAAGGTTTTGAATAATCAGGTCCCATCTTATCTTAGGGACCTCTTAGTACCATATCACCCCAATAGAGCGCTTCGCTCTCAGACTGCAGGCTTACTTGTAGTTCCTAGGGTTTGTACGAGTAGAATGGGAGGCAGAGCCTTCAGCTGTCAGGCTCCTCTCCTGTGGAACCAGCTCCCAATTCGGATCAGGGAGACAGACACCCTCTCTACTTTTAAGATTAGGCTTAAAACTTTCCTTTTTGAAAAAGCTTATAGTTAGGGCTGGATCAGGTGACCCTGAACCATCCCTTAGTTATGCTGCTATAGACTTAGACTGCTGGGGGGTTTCCCATGATGCACCCAGTGTTTCTTATTATTCACCACTTATTGCTCTGTATGCACCACTCTGCTTTTAATCATTAGTGATTGATCTCTGCTCTCTTCCACAGCATGTCTTTTTCCTGATTCTCTCCCCTCAGCCCCAACCAGTCCCAGCAGAAGACTGCCCCTCCCTGAGCCTGGTTCTGCTGGAGGTCGCTTCCTGTTAAAAGGGAGTTTTTGCTTGCTCATAGGGGTCGTTTTGACCGTTGGGGTTTTTCTGTAATTATTGTATGGCTTCTGCCTTACAATATAAAGCACCTTGGGGCAACTGTTTGTTGTGATTTGGCGCTATATAAATAAAATTGATTTGATTTGATTTTAAAGGTGCACTGAATTGTTTTGTGAACTGTTTTGTAATTTGTATCTGTAGCATGACCCAAGCAGAGGGTCACCCCTTTGAGTCTGGTGTGCTTGAGGTTTCTTCCTCAGAGGGAGTTTTTTCCTTACCACTGTTGCTCTGGGGGTTGGTAAGGTTAGACCTTACTTGTGTGAAGCGCCTTGAAGCAACTTTGTTGTGATTTGGCGCTATATAAATGAAAATAAATAGAAAATTGATTTGACACTTGCACAAACTTGATCCCTGCATTGCTGTGCAATTCGTCGTGACAATGCAATCCGCTTTGTCCCGCATGACACCACCCTATATAAAATAATCACTTCATAGCCGATGATGCTTTTGCTCTCAGAGCGTGGCTCATGTGCGTCGTGCGGTGGAAAATGCATTTGGAATCTTGTCTCAAAGGTAATTATATTGTAATGGATTGGTAAAACAGTTGCATTTTCATTCCTTCTTATGAATTAGATAATGTATCTGTAAAATTATGTTTATTACAGATGTAACATCGCGTCATTAGGTATGCACCGATACCACTTTTTTCCAGTTCTGACACAGAAGCTGTTGCGCAAAATGCGATGTCACAAAAAGGACCTTTTTTCAGCAACGACAAGGAATTATTTTCAGATGTTGTTTTCCAAACTCAGGAGGCTTTGTGTGGATTATTTTTCTTCAAGATCATATGATGAATCCCACTGAAACTATTAGGTAACACTTTATTATTTACTCTGTGTGTGAATTTATGCCGCATGATGAACTGCAGCTTTCAGCCAATTAATGGACAGCATTGATGGACATATTTCGACCTATGAGTAAATTACATGAAAGCCTGTAAAAATCCATAAACTAACCGCATCATTGTTTAAGCTGCAGTGTTTAAAACATGTGAAAAAAGTAGCGGTGTATAGTCCAGAAATTATGGTGTGTGTGTGTAAAAATCCCCCATTGAAAGGTTGACATCACATTTCTGTGAAGGGGTATCGGGTATTGTAGTATCAGTGAAGTTTTATGATTACGAGTAAATGAATACAGGATCGGGTATCGGTGCATCCCTACTCATCATAATCGTTCAGATGCCCTACGCGTAATGAAATGCACCAACACAGTGTTTTCAAATAAGTTGCACAACATTCACGATTAGCTCACAAAATTAATGCGTGTCAGAAGTTAAACATTTCAAAATTTTCTTTGAGCTCTGGCATGCAGCCGTGCACAGTTCACGTGCAGTTTACGGCGAGTTTACTCACTGGCACGCCAGATCGCGTGTGGGAATCAAATTCATGCAAGTGTCAAGGCACCTTAATGCTCCATATGGCCGTTGAATCTGAAATGACCTTCCCTCAGAATGCAACTTGTAACGGCTCATTTGGATCCTGCACCAGTACACAAGAAACATTAATGTTCATATTAACAAATAAAAACCGCTGAGGGTAAAAGAAAACACCACCAGCACAATAACATTAAACTTCTGCTCCCATCTAAAAAAAAAAAAAAAATGTCAAATTAAGAAAAACCATGAAAGACAAAACATATTACAAATTAGCCCACTCACTGTGTAGCTACGACAACAATGCCAATCGCATGTCAGCACGAAGCCTCTCCTGTACACTGAGCTCACTGCGTGCCACACACACACACACACACACACACACACACACACACGAGCGGAGCAGGCTGAACTCATTGGCCTCATTCCTCCTCCGCCTCCTGTTTATCTGGTCCCTCCTGCTCTCCCGCCCCTCCCACTGTGTTCACTCTGTTGCTGGCAGAATCCAAAGTCAACGCCTGAAGTGTTGCCTTTCGAATGGGGAACGGACAGACTGCGACGGAGACCGAGCATCAGTCTGTAACCACGAGACAAACTGAGGACTGTTGGTCACATCATAAAAAAGCCTCAGAGGGCAGCACATGTTAAATATAACATAAAGCTAAAATACGCTCGGCCGTATGAGCATCGTGTTCTTTATCATTTGCAGTTTATTTCATTATTAAGACCATATTGTCTTACGTACAATTTGTACATGTTCAATAATCCTCTATCAATCCATCAAAACAATATTTACGTTTTAACGATATCTGCATGAGGCCTTGCATATGTGTGTGTGTACATGAGCTTTTGATAAGAGCAGACGTTGTGCAAATCGAGGAATATTTGTAGATCACCCTCTGTGCATTTGCAGGGTATTGATTAGACACATTTAACTCCGTAGGAAGTTAGCTTTCAGCTAGCAGAAGTTAGCGTCCACACTAACGCGATTTTGCTTTCAAAGGTGATATCAGGCAGGGCTGTGAAATGAAAATTGTGAAATCCGAGGAAAATTTGCAGGGGGTCTGGGGGGGGTACAGCTCCCCAGGAGCCGGGGTATGGGGCCCCATGGGGCCCCAGAATTAAATCTTTATCTAATGATACTTTCTCAGCATCTCCTGGAAGAACAAATCTCAAAATTAGTGGATATTTAAATGATCCTATATTCAACCTTTCATTTGACCTGTCAATGATGATGTTGAAATAACAGAATATGACTTGGAAGTAGGACCTGGAATGATTTTCCTTTTAATTGTAAACCAAATTATGCATCAACTCAGAACAATTAAACTGCATGAAATTTATGAAGACTGAAAAGACCGTTACAGCATTTCAAAAACCACAGCTAAAGATTGTAGAATATTTGGAAAATCATGGTAAAATATCAATAACATACCTTATAGTAAAAAGTCACATATTCTTGTGTAAATTCATGCAGCCTAAATCCATTCAAAGCTAAAATCCTGTTTGAACAGCAGAATGTTTTTTTTCCAAGGAGAGAAAAATTCTTACCGTGTTTCCTGAGAGGGCACAGTTCACTTTTAGGGGAGGTGATGGTCTAGTGGTTAAGGTGTTGGGCTTGAGTCCAGAAGATCATGGGTTCAAATCCCCGCCTGACTGGAAAATCACTCAGGGCCCTTGGGCAAGGTCTTTAATCCCCTATTGCTCCCGGTGTGTAGTGAGCGCCTTGTATGGCAGCACCCTGACATCGGGGTGAATGTGAGCCATAATTGTAAAGCGCTTTGAGCGTCTGATGCAGATGAAAAAGCGCTATATAAATGCAGTCCATTTACCATTTTTACCATTTACTTTTCCCGTTTCTTTTATCTTTCAGGTGTGTTGATGAAGCCAGCGACGATTCCATGGATTCTTGTCCTTATAAGACTTTTTCAAACAGTCTTTCTTGCCATCTTCTCTCTGTGCAACGTCGCTCCGTGACACAGACGTGCTGCACAAATCTTTTAAAAACTTGGAAGCTCTAAAAGTTTGGGATGTCCATATGCTAAGTTTAGCTTAAGCGTCGCAGGAGCCACACAGCGTCGCCGCAGCAACCAACCAGTCCTGCTTTACGACAACTGTCGTTAACAGCTACGCTTTGAGTGGCATTTTTCCTCCGCGAAACTCCGCGGATGCGGATCCGAGAAAAGTGATTTGTATCTGTAACACACAGATCAGTGTCCGCGGACTTATAAAACTTACGCGATGTCGTAAAAAAAGAGAACGGTTTGCGATAAGCATTTTAAAAACTCAGTGTTGTTCACGATTAAAGAGTACAACACTAACACCCCACCCCCCTCCCCATGATGAAATCCACAAAATCCCGCGGATCCGCAGAGTTTTCACAGCCCTGATCAGGTTACAAAAACAGCACTTTCAGTTTTAGAAGTGTTTATTTCTCGTTAGAATTTACATAATATATGGCAAAGATGTTATATTACATACAAACTAAACTGAGTTTTGCAGCTAGCTAAACCAGCCTGTGATGTCATCACGCTAACGTCTGCGAAATGTCTTCTAAATAACTTCAGCGGTGTTATTAGGCTCCAAAAACAGCATTTTCAGTTTTCTAAGTGTTTATTTCTCGCTAGCTGTTACATAATATATGAGAAACATGTATATAAACACATAAAGCGATTTTAGACAGACCTGCCACTGACGTCACAGCACAGCTCTACTCTGATTGGCTGCCACCCCCACCACTCAAAAAAAAAAAATAAAGAAAAAAAATATTTTAACAGAATGTGACTTTTTAACCTCTTAAAATAGGTCAAGGTTAGTCAACTTTGAACTTGTCCAAGGTCTGTGTCCCAAGAATGTTCCCTGTGAATTTGAAGACTCTGGCCATAATAGAACTGGACTTATGCTGAACACAAACAGACGCACAGATGGACGAAAAGCCTTTGCAATATCCGATGGCCATATTTAATGTGTATCGAGATAACAGCCCCCAGTAGGTGGCCCTCTATAGCCACAATGCTGTATGCCTTCATAAAATTAACAATACTTTTGCTTGGTGGCCATTGGGGCCCGGGCTTAAAAAGTCTATCCCTGGCTTATGAAAGTGGTACAAATCCTGTTCTTCAACCTTACTGATCCAGACTGAGCCATCCTGGACCCTCCAATCACAAGACCACAGTTTCTTTACATTCCTGGTTTCTGTTCTAGGTGCAAGCCAACATCCTTAAAACAATTTATGAAAACTGGCTCATTAGGTTTTGGATAATCCTGCTCACAATCCAACAATAAATAATATTTCAAAGTACAAGTGCAACAACACATCCTTCACAATCATTTCATTGATTGCATTTACAGAACGCGGCTCTGCAAAGTGTTTTATGGTAAACCCTCACAATTCTCACACTCGATGCCAGAAACTTCACCGAAACAAAACAAGATGGTCAAAATGACCAACTTTTCATCAACTTGTCATCCCACTAGCTGTGATCTATGGTAGTATTTTGACTAAATAATCCAAACTCTGGTTTTTAAACGATATGTACCAAATACTAAAATGTGCGCAATGATTAAGTCATTGTAGTCCAAGCTAATGCCGTGAGGAAGGATATCCAGACCACAGACTCCACCGACAGTCACCAGTTCAGCCTCATGAATTAATGGTCACCATCTGACAGCTCTGCATTCCTCCAGCCCTCAAGTTCAGGGTGACAATCTGTCAGGGAGGCCCACGTTGTGTGGGCCGCCAGAAGAGGAGGTACTGCTGGCCCACCACCAGAGGGCGCCCTGCCTGAAGTGCGGGCTTCAGGCACGAGAGGGTGCTGCCGCCACGGACACAGCCGGGAGTGACAGCTGTCACTCATTCTTCATCACCTCACTCCATAAAACCCAGGCGTCATCTCCACCTCATCGCCGAGATATCGTACTTCATTGAATGTAATATCCTCAGCCGTTTTTGTGATTGCAATATTTGTATATTGTGAGTGTTTGCAGGAGTACCAGTACCTCCGTCGGTGAAAGCTGTGAGAGCGCTGAAGGCACTCTTTTCCCCTGAGGAATCTACAGTACTCTGCAATTTTTGAGTGAGAGGTGGAGGTGGCATTCCCACCGTTGTTGTTACTGGGTGTACACACACCCACACTTGACTGTCTTTGTTCTCGCCAGCAGTACCAGATCCGACAGTCGGAGACGGTGATCACCTGGGAATTCGGGACTTGGCGGCTCCAGTATTCACCAGGTTCGGTGGTGGCAGAAATCGTGTGGTTCCGGCCCTTCTCAGGACAGATGTCTTCTATCCTCGAGCCTGCCCACACGTCACCTTTGTAATTTGACTGTAATCATTTGCGCCCCCTATTGTGGGTCCGTGTCACTACACTTTCACAACACACATGACATCATCCCCGCCCCCACACATTCAGCAGGACCTGAAGGCATAAGACGCCGATGCTGCAAGACATCAAAACCGTGCACGACGACTAACAGGAGGCCACCACGGAACCAAGAAACAACAAGAAGAAACCGGTCAAGCAAATATAGCAAACAACAGACAAGGTAAACGTCTGCTGACAGGAAGGACGAACACACGGTGTCATACAAAGAGGAAAAAATGTGCAACATAAAGATTGATCGCAATATTACGAAACCTGCTGCAATTATTAATAATGACATTAAAAACAAAAATACATATGAAATTACATGCCAACATCGGGCTGTGACGTTGTATTACTGATGCGTTGGCTCTGCAGTCAACAAGAAATCAAATTAGTCATTTCAGAATAAATATGGTGACTTTGACACAAAAAGATCTTCAGACAATGTTTCACCCTTTCCCCTAAAATTATGTTGTTGGCCCAGTGGTCAGACCGGGAATGCTGCTGACCACAGATAGAGAGAGATAGAGAGAGAGAAAATAAATAAATAAGCATCATTTACTAAAAGCTTGCCCAAACCGGGAAAAAAAAAAAAACCTTGTGCATTCATTGACAGCACTGCAGTTGTGCTTGTCTGATTATTCTTGTTTAATAAGCAGGACTGTGCAAGACTGTTTTCAGGAAATCTCTTGTTAACCTGCTAACATCAGAACACAGATTCAGAAACATAACCAACCATCAGACACTTTACAGATTTCACTGATTACCTGCAGCAACACAAACAGAAAATGAAACACCCGTCCACAGGCACCACCTGGAGATTTTAAAACGTTCTCTCATACTGATTGTGAGAAAGAGGATGAAAGAAGGAAAACAAAAGAGGCATACAGCTCAAAGATGTTGAAAAATGCCAGGAGTTTGGATTGCATTTTTTTTTCTCCTCTTTCATCTACATACAGACCTGAGGACTATTTTTTACACACAAAGTAGGATAGTCAAAGACAGTGTTATGCTTGAAATAAACAGCAGAAAACTCCTTTTACACACATACCCATGAATACCAGGTCTGTTAGAAAACTATCCGACTTTATTTTTTTTTAAAACTATATGGATTTGAATCATGTGCGCTTGCATCAGCCAAGCTTGAACATTCGTGCGCATGCGTGAGTTTTTTCACGGCTGTCGGTTGCGTCATTCGCCTGTGGGCAGGCTTTGAGTGAGCACTGGTCCACCTCCCTTGTTGGATTTTCATTGTCAGGGAAATGGCTGAGCGATTGGAGCAGCGCTGAGTCAAATTTTCCAGAAACTGTGAGAGACAGCCAGGTGGAAACCATTCAGATGATTCAGACGGCTTTCGGTGAAGATACTCTGGGCGTCACACAGATTAAGGATCATTACAACCGGATTAAAGACGGCCCACAGCAGCGCAGGGCGCGCCCCATTCCGAGCGGCCATCGACAGGCTGAAACGACCAGATCATTTCCAAAGTGAAGGCTGTGTTGATCCGGGACTATTCGGAAGATTCAGACGGCTTTCGGTGGCTTTTCAGTCGAGTGAGTATCCAAGAAATTGTGTAACAGCTGGGCATGTCACAACTTATCCTGTGAGACTTCCAACACGGACGTGCTTTTTGTTGCCCACCATGAGCGGCTCCATCCCGACGCGCGAATTCCTCCGCACGTCTTTCATTACAAAATCTCCTGTAACAGTGGAATGTGCCGCAAAAGTGCTGATGTACACCTCTTCCACAATTTCTCTGGTAGTCAGACGACGTCCCGGATCAACACAGCCTTCACTTTGGAAATGATCTGGTCGTTTCAGCCTGTCGATGGCCGCTCGGAGCGAGGTGCGCCTTGCGCCTCGTACATGAAATGAATATATCCTGAGGTAATTTCTATTAATTAATTTCTATTAATTTTACTGTGGAAACAAAAGCTTTCATATGAAAAATGAAAGAAAAAACACATTTTGGCACCGCAGCACCCTCTGTTGTGAACTTGTATCCTAGTCATGGTGAACTTTTTGTAAGCTTCCGACACTCACTCACCTAATTACGACATGTAGAGACAAATCAGATAAGACAAATATGTTAGGGGTTTATCGAGGAAAAAACTGCGCGCCTGAGTGCATCACTCTAGGGGGGGTTCACCCATTTAACATACTTGGTGGCATTACTTAATTTGTTTGTATATCTGTAAATTAGACATTGGTAACTATGACAAAAATGGTGTTCAGATTTAGAGCCCGAACAATGTATCGGCCGATGTTAGCCTTTCACCAACACATCATTATCATCGCTATGTTTGCTGACATTAAAACCTTTTTCTTAATAAATAAATGATGCAGAAAAACACTTTGGCTGTTGGAAATGGCGCCATTACCTAGTATGTTCAAGAGAGGGCACTTTGACGGCATTGTTTCCAATGCTGTCAAGCATGAGTGGGACCCCCATCACCCCTTGGTCACATTACAAGACACAGAGGCAAAGTGACCAGCTGCCATTCATTTTCAGAGTGGGAGCTTTACAGTGACAGACATGTGGTCACTCCTACAGCAGGCAGATGGGACCAAAATAGACGAGAAGTCCATTTTATGCAACTGCAGAGTGATGCGACATGGTAACTGCCAATCCCTGTAAAAGACTCAATTACATTTCTTTGTTGTAAAGGTTTGATAATGAAATGTTAGGAATAAACGCAAGTTTTTATGTCATCTATCTATCTATATATATTATATATATATATATATATATATATATATATATATTTTTTTTTTTTATATATATACACTTGCCAATACTGGTATTGTATCAGCCCCCAAAAAATTCATATTGGTCGGGCTCCAGTCAGACTCATGGCCTTTGCAGTTGTATTGTAACACAGTTGTATGAATTGTAACACTGACCCCCCCCCCCAAAAAAAACATGCAATATAAACAGACTTACCACTGAAATGCATTGTAATGGAAGTAAACCATGCCAAGGCCATACAAAAAGGCAGCATTCTGGAAAAGATAAATTATTGGAAATCAGTTAAACACTGAAGTATTATTAAAAGTAGTCTTTCTATTCACATCCTGTACACAACAAAAGATCAACATAGGATTCAATTCTTTACATTAGGCCTTTTGGTGATGGAACACAGAGGTGTAAATATACTTTCAACCATCAGTGTATTTGCTCAAACATCACCTGACTGTTGCAGAAACCCAGAGAGCTCACACAGGAAGCAGAATCAATGAGGACAGCACTAAGCTGGAACATGATAACAAAGTAGAGCGTTCCCAGTCCTCTCAAGGGTCGACTCTTAAACTGATTTTACCAGTGAAGCCTGAATTAATGACCACTGTAAGTGTAGGAGATGCCAGCAGAACAGCTTCTAGACAAAAGCAATCACGAGAAGACATCAAGTCCGCCAAAGGGCACACAGGAGACGTGTCCTTCATTATTCTCGACAGTGTGCTCTAAACCCATCTGCAAACCTGTAATGTTCTACATCCATTTTTTAAAGGGGTACTCTGATATTTTTCAACCTGGGATGTTTTCTTAAGATGTTTTTGATTAATCTTTTCACATGGAACAAAAACTATTTTAATCAGTGTATTATTTATTTAGAACACAGACACTGTCACAAGCTAACCAGCTACTAACGTAATAGGTAAAGCAAACCTAAAACCACTCACTCCTTCAGTTTTGGAGAAACCGCTCTGCATCGAATCAGTACAAAAAGACTGATGAGGAGCTCCTTGTCCTTGTTGAGCCCGTCATCAATAATCCAACTGTAACCGAGTGGCAAGCAGCACCAAACAAACTGAAAGGCTAGCTGTATTTTATATATATATATATATATATATATATATATATATATATATATATATATATATATATATATATATATATATATATACACACACACACACACATACACACACACACACACACAGTGAGACAACATCAGCAAGTTAACCTCCAGAGGGATCCAGTCCATGCTATCAGACACTTCTAACATTTTCACCTGTTCAGTCAGGGTTCTAGCTAGGATAAAATTTTACCGTAGTGGTAATGTCGAGGGAGCGAAGCAACCAGGGGAGGGGATGGTGTGTAAGGGGGGAAGCCTTTGAAAATTCAAGCTAAAAATTGGCCATTCTAGGGGTACCCAAAGGGGAAAAGCCAGGTTCGACAGCCCAAGTCCCTTCATCATGTCCAGAAGGCTCGGGAAGTTTGTCGAGTGGGCAATCTCATTCGGGGTTTGCCTGTACATGGCCCTCAGTGAGGCAGTCGGAGTCCTTGAACATTTTTAAGTCAAGACTTAAAACCTATTTTTATTCTCTTTCTTATGAGTGGTTTTTATTTTGTTATGTTTTATTCTTTTACTTCTGTTTTTAATTAGGTATTTGAATTTTTTTTTTTATTTTTTTTATTTATTTTAATTTTTTTTATGTTGAACTGTTCTGTGTGAGGCACCTTGAGACGGCTTTTGTTGTAATTTGGCACTTTGAAACTGAACAACATTTTATTGAGTCTGAAAGTAAATAAATATGAAATTGGTTACTGGATCCTTAAACTCTGGACATAATAAACTCTACATGGTGGATCCTTGATCTCTGGACATAAACAGAACTAAAATCTGTTAGTTTTTGTCAAAAGCACTTCCTTTCAGACATTATTATTGGCATGAATGTCTTTCCATACCTATGAGCTGAGCTCTTGCAGCTGTGCTGCAGGTCAGGTTTATATAGAATGCAGGACTAGGGCTGTAATGATTAGGAATTTCTGGAGACGATTAATTGTCAGGCAAATAATTGCGATTGACGATTATATTGTCTTTTTTTTTCCCCTTCTTTATATTCTACTATTGCGGTATGATTACACAACTCTGGAAGAATGTTTGGCTTCTCTGAGTGGAGATTTAGTGCAACATTTTTATTTTTATCTTCATTTTACATATAGTCCCAACTTTTTCTGATTTGTGGTTGTTTCTGTTGCATTTCTGAAATTACAGAACTGCTATAAAGAAAAGTGTGAACACTTTATTGTGTTTTAAAACTTTGTGGAGCAAACGCAAACACCAAACTCTTATAAAGAAGGAAAAAATACCTGGACATGTGCAGGAAAACTGATATAAACTTAACAGAACGATGCAGGCTGATCTGACTCCCCATATATATATTTTTTTTTTCTTTTTTTTTTGTATAAATAAATCAGAATACAATAAGAGGCAACTCACTTTGAAATAATTAAAAACATATAGCTACAGCTTAATAACTTTGAAGAATAACAGAAATCAGCAGCTTGTATTTTTATTCCAACTCCAGTTCATTTTAGTGTGATGAAGTCATCCATTTTTTCCTCATCAGTCACGTTTTGTGCTTGAACACTACATTAAGCTCAAGATTGAACAAATACATACCTTTGGAAAATAACAGCTGTTAAAGTTCAGCTTTTTGTGATCTGTGCCTCTGAACATCACTGCACAGCTTTTCTATAATTTTGCTCAGTTCATTTATATATTCTCATTTTTTAAGGATTTTTTAAGGATATTTGACCATTTATTTCATCTCGTGATCTCATAAATTCGGTATACGACGCGCACATGGTGTGAACAGGACGGTGCCATCAGAACCGCACCGGTAGAGAAAGTACAGAGTAAAGACAGCTCCACGGTTTTGTTTTGTTTTTTTATATATATGTTCACTCGGGTTAAAATCTTCTCTCTCTGCTCCACGCTCGCTGTCTCACGTGATGGTTCACAGCAGAAGGTAGTGTCACGTGCCTCCGTTCAGGAATCTCGCTCCCTCAGTCTGCAGCGAGTTGACTCCGCGCGCACACGCGCACACACAGCTCCTTTGGTAAACTGTGCATTTTAAAAGGTTTTGAACAAGACGGCCGCTGTTTTAATCGGCCATCTTATTCAAAATTTGAACGTCCAAATGACGGCAGGACAGCTCGCTGCCTAAAACTATGAATTGAGAGAAAAATCAGAGTTAAATAAAATAAACAACTCGTCGACTACTAAATTAGTTGTTAACGATTTCAATCATCGACGTAGTCGTGACTAGTCGAGCCAGCCCTACAAAACCGAAATGCATCCACAGCGGTGCGGTGGTACGTGGCTTTGGAAACAGAACCTCCTCATGCTTCATGTTATTATCCGAGCCTCGCTAACCATCCGACCAAGACGAGAGGAAACAGAGTTTTTGAGGCAGCGTGCGGCTGCTGCTGCACAATGACGTCAGATTCCGAGTCGTTTTATGCAGCTTTGTTGATAAAATAAATAATTCACGGTAATCGCGAATTATTCGCGAATATGAAAAATAATCACGATTGGCGAATATTGTAATAATTGTGACTGCCCTATGCAGGACGTCTCATTTTGGGAGGAAAAAACATTTTAGTCTATTGTAATTTATTGTCTGTACTGCAACGTCTGTCAACGTGTGTCATTTTATTTAAAGCAGCAATTCGTTTTGAAGTTAATTCCGAGTGCACTCTGTCTCAGCAGAGAGCTGCGCAGCGTTTGAAGCACGGAACGGAGGATGATTCTCGTTTCTCGACTGCAACAAGTCCCAGTTAGTGACTTTAATCCACACAAAAGTGACTCATGATGGTTTAATGGCTTTCAGAGGGGTTAAGAAGCGGACTTACCGCTTCTGAAGAGCAGCGAATCAAAGAGCCCCAAGCTTCAAACTGGAGTCACGCTGCAGAAACGGTTGATTACAGACACTGTATTGAAAAATCTAACAGTCCAAAATAAGCGCAACGGTCCAAAATTATAGTGTAACAGGCTGTAACGCAAGTTTGCGCTAGCTAGAACCCTGTGTTCAGTGGCAACAATGAGCAGTTTACTCTGTTTTAAATTTTCCCCGTACAATTACATTATGCATCCCTAGCTAGCCTATGATGGTGTTTGCCTTCGACAGCCATACTGCACCTATTAAAATTCTTTTTGCACACTCAACATGCAGGCAAAAGATCCAAATAAAAATAAAGTTTAAACATAGCCAAACATTCTGGTATTTCTTTGCAAATTTCAAAAGGACTCTGCACTACACTGCCACCAAAGATTCCAGTGATGAAGTGCAGTCATATTAGCCCATCTGCCACTGCCAGGTGCCATGTGGGTGTCCCCTTTGACCTTTTCCAGTTGTTGGGGTCCTGAGCACTGAGGCATCTGTGCACTGGATCATGAGCAGATAAATGTGCCACATGGACAACATATCAAAGCTGAAGTTTCTTCAACATGCAAGTAGGACAACTAATCTTTGTCTACCTACAAAACCCTTCATTTGACACAAAGTTATTCCAGTATTACTCAAGGATCCAATAAAGCATCCTAACAGTACAAAATACAACCAGTTGTTAAGTCACTGGACAGAGTCTAAGTCGAGCAACCATACAGTAACACTGGAGGCACCAGGGCCCTAAAGACTTGCACCTTCATTCTCTTGTAAAAGTTATCAGCATCATCAAATGCCTGAGTCCAGGGACCTCATGAATCCACAAGGTCTTCCCAGGTGTCTCTTGTGCTCAAAAGCAAAGGTTGGAGACAGATACATGTCTGATGACTGAGTCCCCTGAAAGCCTGGATCTTACTCTTGATCCAGGACGATCACAAATCCAGAGACACTGGGTTTGAATGTGTTGGGTTGGCTAACGCCAGCTTGACACTTTCACAAATTTAATCCCCACACTGCCACACAATTCATTGTGCAAACACGACCTGCTTTGTCCCCCTGGATGCAGAATAATATAAAATAAGTATTTCATAGCAGATGACGCATTTGTTGTTGGAATTTGGCTGACGAAACTAGGGATGTCCCGATCAGGTTTTTTGGCCCCGATCCGATTACGAGTGATCTGATTTTGAGTATCTGCCGATATCGAGTCCTGATCCGATACTTTAAAAAACTGAATGAACAATGAACAAATGCTAAATATATAATAATTTAATTTTAATCACCTTATTTTATTATTCATCACTTAAACAGTGCACTTCTCCTTGAGGTAGCTTGAACAATCAAGTAATAATCTACCAGACTTAAAAAATGTACAAATTTCCATGTTATTTTATTTGTCTAAAAATAAATGTCCAAGGTTCCATATGTTAAACAAGAAATTATCTAATCTGAAATAACAGGTGGTTTTAATTTATAGATGAAATGTTTCTAAAGAACCATTTACTGATTTAGCTATTTTAATTACAAGTGTTCTAATTTTTTTAAACAGTAATCAGAAATTTTGAGGTAACAAACTACAACAAAAAACATTTCCAAGGATTTTTCTTCAGACACGTGGTTTCTGCACTGATCTGTGGTTCAAATCCCCGCCTGACTGAAAAATCACTAAGGGCCCTTGGGCAAGGTATTTAATCCCCTATTGCTCCCGGTGTGTAGTGAGCAACTTGTATGGCAGCACCCTGACATCGGGGTGAATGTGAGGCATAATTGTAAAGTGCTTTGAGCGTTTGATGCAGATGGAAAAGCGCTTTATAAATGCAGTCCATTTACCATTTGTACAGATCAGTGGTTTCTGCCACTAGTTTTCCGTGTTTTGGCCGACGCGTCGTTCCTATTGGACAGTGCGAAGCTACGTCACAGCTCAGAGCGTCGAAAGTTCAAAAATCAACTTGAAAAGTAAAAGGAAAAAAAAAAAAAAAAAAAACAAAAAAAAAACTTACATTCGGCCCTGACAGTCCTCGGTGTACCCGTCTGATGCTTTATCACTGTTCAACAAGTTCAGAGCAGCGCAGTGAACGTGAATGAAGACGGAAGCTCTTTAAAGTGTCCCTGCCACGCTATAACGTTTTTACGTATTCTTGAAGAAAAAGCTTTTTCCACGTCTGTTTTTTTTAACCATAAAATTACACTGAACAAGAATTTAGATGTTTCGTTACCCATCTGAGAATTTTAATTTTCCACCTCTGAGTTGACCTTCTTTTTCGCTGCGACAGATGTGACGTCATTCGAGTAGTTGTCTCGCAACGCCGCTCTGTTTACCAACACGACAGACACAGACAGCAAAGGCATAGTGCGCGATTATAGTGAAGATTTAAGTGACATATCGATTGTTTTTGAAGAAGATGAGGAAGTTTCTGATGAAAGGAAGCCACGGTAAAAATAATGAGCGGCTCCAAACCGTGTTATGTTCCAGCCGAACGTGACAGAGGATGAAGCGCAGCTGTCAGCTGACAGCAGCAGCGCTGAGGAGGACGATATAAGCTGCTGAATGGTTTGTTCACTCACCACTTTCTTATAAGGGTGATTCTTAGACTATGGGCACTTATGTCCTTTGATCATATTGTATGAAAAACAGAAAAAAGGGGAAATTTCACACTTTTATAGTTATCTTTACAATGAAAGTGTGTTAAGAAATTTGTTCTAGTAGTCTATGATGACTTTTTCCCCTTTTTTCAGCATCATTATATGCAAATATTGCCGTTTTGTGCTTGCCCCACACCCAGACTTTTGATCTTCAATGATAAAAATGAATAGTAAAGAAACATTTTTTCTAATGTTTTAAAATATCTCTGAATAAAATATCAGTAAAATAATCAAAATATAATTGGGGTATTCAATGTCATACAACTGTTGTGATTTTTTTTTAAACAAAATGTAGTTGTCCCACACTATTGCCGGAATTTCCACCACAACACTGTAATGTCCCTTTAAACAGTTTGTATGAAAGATTGTTTGGGTAGTTTCTATGGAGATAAACAGTGACATCAGAGCACATGTATATAGCGTCAAATCACAACAAACAGTTGCCCCAAGGCGTTTTATATTGTAAGGCAATGGTGTGGTGGAAATTACATTTAAGGCCAATAGTGCTCATAGTTAAAGAATCACCCATAAACGATCATTTATTCCTGGCACGGTGTGTTTGTGTATGAAAAAACTTTTTGAGCAGCACAGTGTGCTTAAACTCAGGAGTTTGTTCTAAAATCATTGAAAATAAAGTTTCTGTACATTCTGTATATATTTAATCATTTATAAGTCAGTTTCATGTGATTGCTAATTCTTCACATTTTATTCAAAGCAAATGATTGCAAATCTTTATCTGAAAAGCTGTAGACCCACATGGGATGGAAAAAAAGATTTCTAAATAAAAGAAAATTTTACTTCTATATCTGTTGTCAAATTTTATCAGGCATAATATTGTAGAAAAATGTTTATGCTAAATGGAGACTTTCCTGTCTAAAATACACATACAGAACATCTGTAATCATAAATTGTATCACATCTAATGTACTTTGAATGAACATAAGTCTGAACAAAAACAGGCTGTTCAGTTTACATGCATATATATATATATATTTGGAAAACACAAATGTCAATGTTCTGTTTTTTTCAGGTGCTCATGTGAACAGTCAGCCGATGCCACTTGTGATCGAGTCTCCTCATATCAGGGTCAGCTTTGCAGGTAAGTTGTCTATGTTATCTCAATAACACCCTAACTTTCAAACAGCATTTTTTAATGTATATAAGCAATGTTTTTATTAATGTTGTTTTAACTTCTATTTTAGGGGTTTGGTGGCAACCCTTCATTTTAATGAAAATGCAGGGAGACAACAAAAGCAGACAAAGCAAGAGAGACCACGGTTCAGAATACACTTCCCTTAGTGGAAAAGAGGAGGATTCACAGTGAGAAAGTTAGCCACAGATCCAACATGTGATATGTGGAAAATGAAAAAAAAAAAACAAAAAACAAAACAGACTGTTATTTGTATATTTTTATATAGCATGATAAAATGAATAAAAATACAATTTCACATAAGTTTCACACTGTTTCATTCAAATGAGAAGTGTTTTACAATTTGTTAAAAAACATTTTATTCAGTCTATATGAACGACAGTAAAAGAGGTTCTTCAGATCTGTAAAACACCAAACCGACCAGAAATCTCCACTAATGATCCTCCTCCACTGAGCAGCCAACGTGAACGGACGAAGCTGAGGCCGATGCTGCCAAGCGGACCAGGTACCACCAATGAGCCTGACCAGTGTAGCCAGTGTCATCAGATGATGGTGATGGAAAAGTCCTTATTTTGAATACAACACAAGCTGGTAGTGGCAACCTTCTGTGCCTTCCCAAGTGTCCCCAGCACAACCGCACAAATTGACGATATATGATATGATGGTACTTTCTGCAACAAAAAATAGCATGGATTGATGTTCAAAACAACAGTTCATAATTTTTGTATTTGAATATTTTTACTTTTTTCTATAAACCATGTAAATGAAACTTTCTATTCCATGTGCTGACTCGTACTGTGGAGCATCATGTAGGCATAGTCTACCACTCTGAGGACATCTGCATCCAAACACACAATCGAGAAACTAGCCAGCTGTGTGACACATTGAGGATTTTCACCACCACGTTGCATCTCCGTCAGGACTGCAGAAATTTCCCTGAAACAGCGAGACTCGATCACGAGTGGCATCGGCTGACTGTGTTCACATGAGCACCTGAAAAAAAACAGAACACTGACATTTTTGTGTTTTCCAAATATATATATGCATGTAAACTGAACAGCCTGTTTTTGTTCAGACTTATGTTCATTCAAAGTACATTAGATGTGATACAATTTATGATTACAGATGTTCTGTATGTGTATTTTAGACAGGAAAGTCTCCATTTAGCATAAACATTTTTCTACAATATTATGCCTGATAAAATTTGACAACAGATATAGAAGTAAAATTTTCTTTTATTTAGAAATCTTTTTTTCCATCCCATGTGGGTCTACAGCTTTTCAGATAAAGATTTGTAAACATTTGCTTTGAATAAAATGTGAAGAATTAGCAATCACAAGAAACTGACTTATAAATGATTAAATATATACAGAATGTACAGAAACTTTATTTTCAATGATTTTAGAACAAACTCCTTACTTTAAGCACACTGTGCTGCTCAAAATTTTTTTTCATACACAAACACACAGGAATAAATGATGGTTTATAAGAAAGTGAACAAACCATTCAGCAGCTTATATCGTCCTCCTCAGCGCTGCTGCTGTCAGCTGCGCTTCATCCTCTTTCTGTCACGTTCGGCTGGAACATACACATTTGGAGCCGCTCATTATTTTTACCGTTGCTTCCTTTCATCAGAAACTTCCTCATCTTCTTCAAAAACAATCGATATGTCACTTAAATCTTCGCTATAATCGCGCACTATGCCTTCGCTGTCTGTGTCTGCCGTGTTGGTAAACAGAGCGGTGCTGCGACACAGCTACTCGAATGACGTCACAGCCGTCGCAGTGAAAAAGCAGGTCAACTCAGAGGTGGAAAATTAAAATTCTCAGATGGGTAACAAAACGTCTAAATACTTGTTCAGTGTAATTTTATGGTAAAAAAAAAAAAACAAAGACAATGTGGAAAAAGCTTTTTTTATTCTTCAAGAATATGTAAAAACATCATAGCCTGGCAGGAACACTTTAAGACGCGCTCCTAAATGTGATGAGTGCGCACGTCGCTCGTGCGCACACCATCTCTCGCTCCGTTTTGCAGACAAACAATCACACGACAATTTATTTTTTCTTTTTGTTAATCAGATGATCGTTGTCCTGAGGACTTGGTCAGCACTGGGTCCTGCTGCGCACGGAGGGATGACAGAGCAAGAGTTTCGGTGGGAAAGTGTCCATCATCCTCTTGTCGTTCCATCGAGGTGTCAGGCTGAGCGCGTAAACACACCAACAGCAGTTCTGCGAAAGAAACTTTGCACGCGCAACTCCCCCCACCTCTGTCCGGTTTTTTCTTTTGCTCAATTAAAGAAAAAAAAAAAAAAAGATTGGGTTGAACTTTGACCGGGTCAGCCTGATGACAAGCGGCAACGCGCGCTCCCGTCAGAAGCGTCGCGTCAAAAGCCGCTTCCGACGCATGAAAGGCCCATTAATCTGCACTAATGAGCCTGAAACAGCGCTGATCAAAATAATGAGGATAAAATCTGTATCGGATTCCTGATTGGGATGCAACGTCCAATTTCGATCAAGTCTGAAACCACGCAATAGGGCCCGATTTCCGATCACGTGATCGGATCGGGACATCCCTAGACAAAACCATCTCTCATTGTTCCCGGAATCACAGAGAATTTACAGCTTTTCTCATGTGCTTCATGAGGTGTAGAATGCATTTAGAATCATCTCAAAGGTAATTATTTATAATATTTATAATGTAATGGCTTGGTAAAACAGTTGCATTTTCATTCTTTCTTATGAGTTAGATAATTCCATCCATCCATTTTCTTCCGCTTTATCCGGAGTCGGGTCGCGGGGGCAGCAGCTCAAGCAAAGCCGCCCAGACCTCCCGATCCACACACACATCCCCCAGCTCCTCCGGGGAAACCCCAAGGCGTCCCAAGCCAGCCGAGAGATGTAATCCTTCCAGCATGTCCTGGGTCTTCCCCGGGGCCTCCTCCCAATGGGACGTGCCCGGAACACCTCTCCAGCGAGGCGTCCAGGGGGCATCCGGAAAAGATGCCCAAGCCACCTCAACTGACTCCTTTCAACGTGGAGGAGCAGCGGCTCGACTCCGAGCTCCTCCCGAGTGACCGAGCTCCTCACCCTATCTCTAAGGGAGCGCCCAGCCACCCTGCGGAGGAAACTCATCTCGGCCGCTTGTACCCGCAATCTCGTTCTTTCGGTCATGAGCCAAATCTCATGACCATAGGTGAGGATCGGAATGTAGATTGATCGGTAAATCGAGACCTTTGCCCCCCTACTCAGCTCTCTCTTCACCACGACGGCCCGACACAGCGACCGCATCACTGCAGACGCTGCACCGATCCGTCTATCGATCTCACGCTCCATCCGTCCCTCACTCGTGAACAAGAACCCGAGATACTTAAACTCCTCCACTTGAGGCAAGGACACTCCACCGACCTGAAGAGGGCAAAGCACCTTTTTCCGGTCGAGAACCATGGCCTCGGATTTGGAGGTGCTGATTTTCATCCCGGACGCCTCACACTCGGCTGCAAACCGCCCCAGTGCACGCTGAAGGTCCTGATTTGACGAAGCCAACAGAACCACATCGTCCGCAAACAGCAGAGACGAGATTCTGTGTTTCCCAAACCAGACCCCCTCTACACCCTGGCTGCGCCTAGAAATTCTGTCCATAAAAATAATGAACAGAACCGGTGACAAAGGGCAGCACTGGCGGAGGCCAACATGCACTGGAAAAAGGTTTGACTTATTACCGGCAATGCGAACCAAGCTCCTGCTGCGGTCGTACAGGGATCGGACAGCCCTTAACAAAGGACCCCGGACCCCGTACTCCCGGAGCACTCCCCACAGGGCGTCCCGAGGGACACGGTCGAACGCCTTCTCCAGATCCACAAAACACATGTGGACTAGTTGGGCGAACTCCCATGAACCCTCGAGCACCCGATGGAATGTGTAGAGCTGGTCCAGTGTGCTGCGACCAGGACGAAAACCACACTGCTCCTCCTGAATCCGAGGTTCGACCATCGGTTGAATTCTCCTCTCCAGTACTCTGGAATAAACCTTACCGGGGAGGCTGAGTAGTGTGATCCCCCTATAGTTGGAACACACCCTCCGGTCCCCCTTCTTAAACAGAGGGACCACCACCCCGGTCTGCCAATCCAGAGGCACTGTCCCCGATCGCGTGTCAGCCAAGACAGTCCCACAACATCCAGATACTTAAGGTACTCAGGACGGACTTCATCCACCTCAGGAGCCTTGCCACCGAGGAGCTTTCCAACCACCTCGGTGACTTCTGCCTGGGTAATGGATGAGTCCGCCTCTGAGTCCCCAGTCTCTGCTTCCTCTTCGGAAGACGTGACGATGGGACTGAGGAGATCCTCGAAGTACTCCTTCCACCGCCCAACAACATCCCCAGTCAGGGTCAACAGCTCCCCACCCGCACCGTAAACAGTGCCGGAGGAGAGCTGCTTCCGCCTCCTGAGGCGTCGGACGGTTTGCCAGAATCTCTTTGAGGCCGACCGATAGTCCTCCTCCATAGCCTCCCGGAACTCCTCCCAGACCTGAGTTTTTGCCTCTGCGACCGCACGGGCTGCGGCGCGCTTGGCCTGCCGGTACCTGTCAGCTGCCTCTGGGGTCCCACCTACCAACAAAGATAAGTAGGACTCCTTCTTCAGCTTCAAAGTTAGATAATGTATCTGTAAAATTATGTTTATTGTGGATGTAACATCTTGTCATAATCATTCACATGCGCTGCGGCAATGAGACGCATTGACACTGTTTACTAATAGATTGCACAATATTCACGTCTACAACCCCTGGCAAAAATTATGAAATCACCGGCCTCGGAGGATGTTCATTCAGTTGTTTAATTTTGTAGAAAAAAAAGCAGATCACAGACATGACACAAAACTGAAGTCATTTCAAATGGCAACTTTCTGGCTTTAAGAAACACTATAAGAAATCAGGAAAAAAAAATTGTGGCAGTCAGTAACGGTTACTTTTTTAGACCAAGCAGAGGGAAAAAAATATGGACTCACTCAATTCTGAGGAAAAAATTATGGAATCATGAAAAACAAAAGAATGCTCCAACACATCACTAGTATTTTGTTGCACCACCTCTGGCTTTTATAACAGCTTGCAGTCTCTGAGGCATGGACTTAATGAGTGACATACAGTACTCTTCATCAATCTGGCTCCAACTTTCTCTGATTGCTGTTGCCAGAGCAGCTTTGCAGGTTGGAGCCTTGTCATGGACCATTTTCTTCAACTTCCACCAAAGATTTTCAATTGGATTAAGATCCGGACTATTTGCAGGCCATGACATTGACCCTATGTGTCTTTTTGCAAGGAATGTTTTCACAGTTTTTGCTCTATGGCAAGATGCATTATCATCTTGAAAAATGATTTCATCATCCCCAAACATCCTTTCAATTGATGGGATAAGAAACGTGTCCAAAATATCAACGTAAACGTGTGCATTTATTGATGATGTAATGACAGCCATCTCCCCAGTGCCTTTACCTGACATGCAGCCCTATATCATCAATGACTGTGGAAATTTACATGTTCTCTTCAGGGAGTCATCTTTATAAATCTCATTGGAACGGCACCAAACAAAAGTTCCAGCATCATCACCTTACCCAATGCAGATTCGAGATTCATCTCTGAATATGACTTTCATCCAGTCATCCACAGTCCACGATTGCCTTTCCTTAGCCCATTGTAACCTTGTTTTTTTCTGTTTAGGTGTTAATGATGGCTTTCGTTTAGCTTTTCTGTATGTAAATCCCATTTCCTTTAGGTGGTTTCTTACAGTTCCGTCACAGACGTTGACTCCAGTTTCCTCCCATTCGTTCCTCATTTGTTTTGTTGTGCATTTTCGATTTTTGAGACATATTGCTTTAAGTTTTCTGTCTTGATGCTTTGATGTCTACCTTGGTCTACCAGTATGTTTGCCTTTAACAACCTTCCCATGTTGTTTGCATTTGGTCCAGAGTTTAGACACAGCTGACTGTGAACAACCAACATCTTTTGCAACATTGCGTGATGATTTACCCTCTTTTAAGAGTTTGATAATCCTCTCCTTTGTTTCAATTGACATCTCTCGTGTTGGAGCCATGATTCATGTCAGTCCACTTGGTGCAACAGCTCTCCAAGGTGTGATCACTCCTTTTTAGATGCAGACTAACGAGCAGATCTGATTTGATGCAGGTGTTAGTTTTGGGGATGAAAATTTACAGGGTGATTCCATAATTTATTCCTCAGAATTGAGTGATTCCATATTTTTTTCCCTCTGCTTGGTCTAAAAAAGTAACCGTTACTGACTGCCACAATTTTTTTTTCCTGATTTCTTATAGTGTTTCTTAAAGCCAGAAAGTTGCCATTTGAAATGACTTTAGTTTTGTGTCATGTCTGTGATCTGCTTTTTTTCTACAAAATTAAACAACTGAATGAACATCCTCTGAGGCCGGTGATTCCATAATTTTTGCCAGGGGTTGTAGTTCTCAAAATGAATCAGTGCCAGAGATTTTGAACAATTCAAAGTGTTCTTTGCGCACTTGCAGAACACATACATCTCACACACAGTTTACAACAGGTTTACTCTCTGGCATCCCAAATTGCGTGCCAATACAGGGGTCAAATTCGTGCAAGTGTCAAAGTACCTTACCTTGTCTGTGTGAATTAAAACTCAAGCTTAACATAAACATGCATTCAAATGCAAAATCTAAACCAAATGGACTGGACTACATTTTTGTAAAGCACTTTTCCATCTGCATCAGAAGCTCAAAGCGCATTACAATTATGCCTCACATTCAACCATTCACACAGACACACTCGTACACCGATGTGAGGGTGCTGCAATGCAAGGCACTCACTACACACCAGAAGCAACTAGGGGATTTAAGGACCTTGCCCAAGAGCCCTTAGCAATTTTCCGGTCTGGCTGGGTTTTGAACTGAGGATCCTCTAGTCTGCAGCCCAACGCTTAACCACTAGACCATCAACCTCCCCCCAACATTAAGCCCTAAACCAAAACAATCTAGGCAAAGCTCCAGACATCTGACTTCAACCTGAAAAAGTGGCTATTTTTCGATATTAAGTAGAGACCAGATGGTTCTGTGATGCAACAGTTGACCTGCCAACCTAAAGGCCAGGGCTTAAATTCCAGGTATGTACACTTGAGGCAACACGACAATGTCCTTGGACAAGACATTTCCAATCCACCCAGATGTAACTGAGTTCTGGCCATGGCTAGGGAGTAACCTGTGGACTTGCACTCCACCCAGGAGGAGCGACAGACTCTTATCCTCTTCATTCTACAATAACCAGAGACAAACATGGATCCGTGGCCATGAATAACAAGAACCGACTTACTCCTGCTTTTCATATCAAGTGAGAGTGCAAATTGTAAGAGACTTTGCATATCAGCTACGTCGCCAAAACCAACAGCAGCTGCAAGCTTTTACAACCTCATCGGGACTCATACAACTAACTTTTATACAAGTGTCAACTCAAATAATTACACGTCCCACCATGAGTAAAAGATTTTACAGAAAACTCAGAAAAAAAAAATATGTCACCTCATTGTGCACAAATATATTATCAGCAGCAACATTAATTTATTATGCTGATGCATGTTTCTGAATCCAGAAACATCTCCTCCCCAGTTAAAGACTTGTGAGAGTCCTGCTGATGCAACCACATCAGTCTTAACCGACCCTAGTCAATAAAAGCCTAGACTACTTCACTGATACTCTGAGGAAGCCTAACCTGCACAACTATCCTGCAGGGGTAAAGAACTGGCATCAAGTAATTTAAAACATCTGATCCCAGTCACACCATCAGAACTTCTAATGAACATTCAGAAGCACTGCAATCCCCAACCAATCCACCCTGTTTAAGCACACTAACAACCAGAGGTGGGACGAAGTCACCATCAAGTCACTGTTAAATCATGAATCAGCAAGTCCCAAGTCAAGTCTCAAGTCATAATGACCGCCAATTCTTTGCAAGCTGACTTGACACTTGACTTGGGACTGACTTGACAGTGACTTCATCCCACCTCTGCTAAGAGCAAATTCAAGACAGACTGATGGATGCCAGTTCACAGCTGAATGGATGAGTTATCCCCAGGCCATGAATAACAACTTGTAGCACAAATAATTCTGAACAGCTGATGGACCCTCCAAGCCCTCTGCAGTTAAGCCTGGTGGAAATGATCAGTACTATTACAGTACTCGTGTAAAAATCGAGTAACAGCAATGTTCCAAGATGGACCTCCAAATGCACTTACGATTTACTCCAACGGTCCAAGTGCACTGCACAGAAACTTAATGAGCATCCAGACTAGCGAACTGACGTCACCCGGATTAGAAGGAATTGACAACATTTTTACTTGTCCAATAGAAACAAGTCCTACAACAATGGGGAAATTAATAAGCACCAATGGTCACACTTTCATATATGTTTATCTTTAGTTAAAGTAATCAAATTAAGTTAATATGCTAATATTAACTAATTAAATTATATGTGGGTATCAGTTAATGACAAAAAAAAATAAACATGGTCTGCAGTCAATGGACTCCATCAATCTATGAAGTCAATAAAGAAGACAAATTTGCTAATTGCTACATCTCTACAGATGCTGGGCTATGTGGTCTACACCTCAAAATATTACTTTAAGTGTGCTATACCTGATTTGACCAGTAGATGTCCATCTATGAAGAGACAATAAATGAGGCTTCACATAATGAAGCTTTTAGTGAACCAAATAGGTGGGTGGCCCATTAAAGTGCTGAGGCTTCAACTTGCCATCGCTAATATAAGTTTTTCCATCGCGTAATGCTGTTAACATGAAACAGTCGGACCAGATTCCATGTTCTGAGAGAGGCTACAAATACACACTACATCAGCACTTTTGTAAGTATGCAAGTGGATGTGCACCTGCATTTGTCTAATGAAGAAAGTAAAAAACAAATTGGCATTGTCGCGGGATGTAAACATAAGACGTATCATGGTGTTATCCAGTTAGATGAGCTCTTTGATAATCATGCAGAGAAAAATCAAGAATTTTACTTTGACCTTTATAGGGTTTCTACAGCTTAAGGAAAGAGAGATAAGACTGTTTATTATTATTATTTCACTTGGAATAAATTCAAAAGACATCTCACTTTTTTTTAATGCCCCAGTTAGTAAAACAACATAAAAGTACTCATGATTCCAAGTGTCTCTGCACACATGTGCTAATAATTAGTGATCTCTGATGTATTTTATTCCTGTCACTGTGTGTTAGCAGGTGCATTTCCAAAAAAAGTTTCACACTGCAATTCTCTGCATTTTTCAGTGTGTGACGTCTTTATTAGCAAAACAGAAACATCCCAATGACTGACAAACAGAGGGAAACAAACCTGCTCCGTCCGAAAATGAAGCTTCTGAGCTGCTTTTCGAAAGTGATGGCTCAGATTTACAGAGAGGAGACGACACGCTTCACCCCGAAACTCAACGTTTTCAGAGTGTCAGATTTTGGAGCCTAAAGTATGGTTACACACCGTTTGTGTTGATGCTGGTTACTGAAGCTGTGGACATGGACGCAGGACATCTGACACTGTTTTTAACAGAATGCTTTGACAGAGATGGGTTTCTTACATTGGAAAAAGTCAGAATACATTTCCAAGAGTTCATGGACATTATTTTACATTCCATGATCGAGAGTGGCAGAGCTGCTGCTGGGATAATCTCACACATGCGCGTGTGTGCGTCTTTGATCATGTGAAGTTCACATTTGGAAATGAATCCACAACACGACCGTGAATTTGGCATGTTCAGCATTTTACCCCTTTTGTGTTTTCTGGCTAGATTTCTATTTATTTATTTAACTCTGAGAGAGTGTATATTTGGAGCTCTGTGTGTGTGTGCGCGCGCAGCTGATGAGACACTTGTATTCCCCTGGCAGCAGATGATTTTTTTTTTTTTGATTTTATTGATAACACTCAATTAGTCATGCACAAACCTGATCCTGCAACAGAGATTTATTGACAGGCTGCATTTCTGACTAATTGCTGCAGGTGCACAAAACCTCACAGCTGCTGTTTTTACCGTGACTCCATCAAAATTAACAGTTATCACTTAAAAATGAGTCATCATAACACAACATCACCCTTATGTCAACTTTGGAATTAATCGGTGCCTCAGTTCTTAATGTTATCAGCTACATTCCACTGACGCGCACGCTGGGACGCTTATAGTTGTGAAGTCACTTGTCGGAAACACCCGAGTACTCATGAGTACTTTGTTTTCAGACGTCTCCGTAGCTGTTTGTTGCAAATGCCATATACTTTGACACCAGTCATGGAAGTGCACAAAGTAATCCCGGTAGCTCATCGGATGGCCACTAACACCCTAAATCTAAATTGTTATGATTCTGGTGTGACATGTCTTAAGAACATTACAATAAAAAAATAAATAAATAAAATAAAATTTCAATTTATTTCATTTTATATAGCGTCAAATCACAACAAGTTGTGTCAAGGCGCTTCACACAAGTAAGGTCTAACTTTACCAACCCCCAGAGCAAGCACACAGTCAACAGTGGTAAAGAAAAACTCCCTCTGAGGAAGAAAGCTCAAGCAGACCAGACTCAAAGGGGTGACCCCTCTGCTTGGGCTATGCTACCAACACAAATTACAAAAACAATTCCTAATAAAATGAATTAAAAGAGCAAAAAGAATAATACCATACTATACCAGTATGCTAGCCATACAAAAGGGAAGATAAGTGAGTCTTAAGTCTGGACTTGAAAGTCTCTACAGAATCTGACTGTTTTATTGACGCAGGGAGATCATTCCACAGAACAGGGCCACGATAAGAGAAAGCTGTATGACCTGAAGACGTCTTATTCACCCTAGGAACACAAAGTAGTCCTGCACCCTGAGAATGCAGAGCTGGAGCCGGTACATAGGGTTTAATTAGGTCAACTAAGCAGGGAAATGCCAGTCTGTGTATAATTTTATAGGCTAATAGCAGATCATTCAAATCTGATCTCACTGGGACAGGAAGCCAGTGAAGAGACATCAAAATGGGTGTAATGTGGTCAAACTTTCTGCTTCCTATCAAAAGTCTGGCTGCAGCATTTTTAAGCAACTGGAGATCCCTAATGCTGGACTGTGGTAAACCTGAAAATAAAGGGAGAGGGAGGAAAAATTTGCCCAAATATTTCTGGCAACGTAGAACACTGTTAGGTACTGGAATTAGACCACCACCTGTTTGCAATTCCACAAAAGGCCATTAGGATATGGTGAATTCAAATTAATGGGCAACGTGAGATTTCATCTGCTTGTGATATTTCAATGTCTCAATAACGTGATAGCCTTGTACAGAACTATGAACAGGTGATGGTCCAATTTGGAGACCGGTCCAAGATAAATAACACTTCCACCACAGGTTTAAGACACACTACAAAAATCACTTTTATTTAATTTTAATTTCACCATGCTCTGTGTCAGCCTGATCCGGTCAGATCTCAATTTTCAATTTCAATTTATTTGCTTTTATATAGCACCAAATCACAACAGAGTTGCCTCAAGACGCTTCACACAAGTTAGGTCTAACCTTATTAACCCAAAGAGCACCAGTGGTAAGGAAAAACTCCCTCTGAGGAAGAAACCTCAAGCAGACCAGACTCAAAGGGTGACCCTCTGCTTGGCCCATGCTACGGACATAAATTACAGAACAAATATATAGAAAAAAAATGACATTTATTTTTATATTTGTAATTGCAGTTGTCAGAAGACAAACATGAATGTAAGTATGTTGGCATTTTTAAGACTTTACTGATGGGATTGGTTAATGATGGGAAAAACGGTGCACATTCCAGGCATCCCCCTGCGCTTAGAGACCAAGAAGAAAGACAGGATTTTTTTTTTTCCCTCTAGCTACAACATCACAGTTTCCCTGCTGCCGATACCCAGGTCATATTTACTTCGCTGGGAGCTGCTGGGGACTTGAAAATAAAGAAAACCTGGGAGGGAGAAACATTGCAAGCTAACATTTCACTGGGAGTTAAAGGATTAATTGGCCATGGAAAATTGGACAAGCCTTAAAATTAAACCCTGAGGTCCAATCACACATTCAAAACAAAGTAGTCAACAGCCAATGAATTCTTGCCCAAATGTTTTTTGTGACAACAGTTCTGGATCAATACTCCTTTCGCCACAGATTCAAAAGTAAAAATTTAATTAGTGCAATGGAACAAACAAATCTAAAGAAATAATTTATGTATTTGAGCTTTCTGGGTGTCTGTATGCAATTTTCAGTGATTTTACTGATTTTTATGTCACTGACCATGTGACACAGTACTGATCAAGGAATGTATAAGTAATCGTATAATTCCCTTATAAGTAATAAGGGAAATGTGCAGAACATCAACGTATAATAAAGCTAATAAGCTCATGTTCGGGGTCTTATGCAAACTGACCTTCCAGTAGTCCAACTGTAAACTGAAGTACCTCTGGTATGCAGATAATGCTGAAAAATGATACAAAAAGGGAGCATAAGATGAGATGATGAACATTTTGCAACAGCATTAAAGGAGCCAGATATTCATATCCGCTGTGTCGTAGGACTTCCCATCGGGGCAGTATCGCACAAAATCCAGACAGACAGCGTTAAAGATTAAAAAGAAATAAATAAAATAAAAACATCATCTGCAAAATATTTCACCTAAATACAACTCCTGGCAAAATGGGAATCATCGGCCTTGGAGGATGTTCATTCAGTTGTTTAATTTTGTAGAAAAAAAGCAGATCACAGACATGACACAAAACTAAAGTCATTTCAAATGGCAACTTTCTGGCTTTAAGAAACACTATAAGAAATCAGGAAAAAAAAATTGTGGCAGTCAGTAACGGTTACTTTTTTAGACCAAGCAGAGGGAAAAAAAATATGGAATCACTCAATTCTGAGGAAAAAATTATGGAATCATGAAAAATAAAAGAACGCTCCAACACATCACTAGTATTTTGTTGCACCATCTCTGGCTTTTATAACAGCTTGCAGTCTCTGAGGCATGGACTTAATGACTGACAAACAGTACACTTCATCAATCTGGCTCCAACTTTCTCTGACTGCTGTTGCCAGATCAGCTTTGCAGGTTGGAGCCTTGTCATGGACCATTTTCTTCAACTTTCACCAAAGATTTTCAATTGGATTAAGATCCGGACTATTTGCAGGCCATGACATTGACCCTATGTGTCTTTTTGCAAGGAATGTTTTCACAGTTTTTGCTCTATGGCAAGATGCATTATCATCTTGAAAAATGATTTCATCATCCCCAAACATCCTTTCAATTGATGGGATAAGAAACGTGTCCAAAATATCAACGTAAACGTGTGCATTTATTGATGATGTAATGACAGCCATCTCCCCAGTGCCTTTACCTGACATGCAGCCCTATATCATCAATGACTGTGGAAATTTACATGTTCTCTTCAGGCAGTCATCTTTATAAATCTCATTGGAACGGCACCAAACAAACGTTCCAGCATCATCACCTTGCCCAATGCAGATTCGAGATTCATCACTGAATATGACTTTCATCCAGTCATCCACAGTCCACGATTGCTTTTCCTTAGCCCATTGTAACCTTGTTTTTTTCTGTTTAGGTGTTAATGATGGCTTTCATTTAGCTTTTCTGTATGTAAATCCCATTTCCTTTAGGTGGTTTCTTAAAGTTCAGTCACAGACGTTGACTCCAGTTTCCTCCCATTCGTTCCTCATTTGTTTTGTTGCGCATTTTCGATTTTTGAGACATATTGCTTTAAGTTTTCTGTCTTGATGCTTTGATGTCTTCCTTGCTCTACCAGTATGTTTGCCTTTAACAACCTTCCCATGTTGTTTGCATTTGGTCCAGAGTTTAGACACAGCTGACTGAACAACATCTTTTGCAACATTGCGTGATTTACCCTCTTTTAAGAGTTTGATAATCCTCTCCTTTGTTTCAATTGACATCTCTCATGTTGGAGCCATGATTCATGTCAGTCCACTTGGTGCAACAGCTCTCCAAGGTGTGATCACTCCTTTTCAGATGCAGACTAACGAGCAGATCTGATTTGATGCAGGTGTTAGTTTTGGGGATGAAAATTTACAGGGTGATTCCATAATTTATTCCTCAGAATTGAGTGAGTCCATATTTTTTTCCCTCTGCTTGGTCTAAAAAAGTAACCATTACTGACTGCCACAATTTTTTTTTCTTGATTTCTTATAGTGTTTCTTAAAACCAGAAAGTTGCCATTTGAAATGACTTTAGTTTTGTGTCATGTTTGTGATCTCCTTTTTTTTCTACAAAATTAAACAACTGAATGAACATCCTCCGAGGCCGGTGATTCCATAATTATTGCCAGGGGTTGTACAATCACAATAAAATAAGTGAGAGAGAAAAGCGCAGACAGTGAGACTGACCTTTTGGGTAGTCCTCCAACAGGAGGTTAAAGTGGCCCAGCTGACAGAAAATGTTTGGGTCCACTTTCCCGTCTGCCTTCAGGATGAGTGCGTCATAACAGCTGATGGCCTAAACAGAAGAGTAAAGAGTTCATCAGCGGGCGGAAACTCTGCAGCTGCAACGAAGAACGCACATTTATTAAAGAAAAAGCATCCACTGGGGTGACAAATGTGGGTCTGGAGATTAAAACGCTTTAACTGAGAGCGATGAGCTGGTGTCCGGTATCCCAACAAACATCTGTTTTCCACCGTCTCCGGAGGTGTTCAACACATACAGACCCGGTCATCACCTGCATACATTTCAATAACGGCCACACAAATGACTTGTTTGTTTACACTGCAGCCTTGGAAAAAGAGAGATGTGTGTCTACGAGTCTAAGAGCGACAGCGACGATGACACGGCAGCCATTTGTGGTTTAAAGGTGATGAGCGACAACGTCACAGTGACTGAGTGCAATTTGTGTTTGGGCTGGAGCCTCGCTGATATGGACAGGACACCAACTCACCCACGTGACACCGAACTGGTCAAAAATATGCCTGACTAGTGCTGCAACAAACTCTTAATTATGAATTAAATCAATCAACCAGTTCTTCTTATGCTTCATTACTTGTAAAGCACTTTGAGTGTCTGATGCACATGGAAAAGTGCTATATAAATGCAGTCCATTTATTTGCTTCCATCATCTGCAGCCCCAAATCAGACACCGTATGAAAAATGCAAACTGGAAAGAAGAAGAAAAAAAAATGAACATATTTTTCTTACATTTACTTTGAGTTGTATTTCAATGCCGAAAACAAAACCCAAAGATATTTCATGTTTCTTGTAGTCAGCTTCATTTTCTTAGCATAAATGGTATGTTCCCTAACGGCCTAAAAGGCGCCATGTACACCATGTAGAACTGACACAAATTATGTGTAACTTCTTTTAAAAAAAAGTAACAATAATAATAGCCATGATTTTGTCCTGTGTGCACACAGCAGCCTCTCTCTCCATGTGTATGCCTCTATGACTGGGCACCAGCATAGACATTTAATGACCACCGCTGCCCGTCACTTCAGCCGCAACATCCTTGTTTCATGTCGGCACACGGCTTTACATAATCTGAAGCAAAGATTGTACTGCAAAGCACTTGGAATCTTCAAAGCTTTGAACTGAAGTTTTATGGACTAACTAAGCTATGACACCTAGTTACTGACTGATAACGTTAGATATCAAAGTGACGTTCGGTAATCCATTGTGTTAAACATCTGTGCTGATAACCGGACAACACCTGTTGATGCAGCTGGACAACTTCATTAAATGGTGAGTTTTAAAGCAATTCCATAGGTCAACGACATTAGCCTAACAGAGTAATACTGACACTAAAGGGCAGCCTGGATAACTTTAAAAAAAACAAAAAAAAAACAATGTTCCTCAATGAAAGATTGGAAAGGATTTGCATGTTTCTCCATCCACAGTACATAATATTAAATGATTCAAATAGTCTGGAGGAAATTCAGTGAGCAAGGGAAAAGCCTAAGATGAACACCTGTGAACATAAATCCTCCAGACAGCAATGAATCAAGAACAGCCATTCATCAATAGTTGATATAACCACATGGGAAACCTTTGACAAGCAGTTTTATATATTGTTAAAACCACTGATTATTAGCCTCAGCCGACAGACAAGGTTCATAGTGTGTGTGTGTGTGTGTTGAACTGAAACCCAGTTACATGCTTATTATTAAACGTACAAGTCCTACTAAATTAATGTGCACACAAAGACAATCAAAATGACACTCAAAATGCACCAGAAGCCAACAAATGACATCATTTCCCCCTCCTCTAAGTTTATTGGAGGATGCCACCAAACCCCAATCTCCCCATCTACATTTGCCCCAACTTTGCCGAGCATGCAGCAATCCACTCATTTCTAACTGCCACCTATTATGTAACTTGTAGAGCACCTTAGTTAATATACATCCATTGCTGCCTGCAAAATATACCTTAAAAAGTTGGAAAGCTAAAGTATTTACCACTTTGTTACCACTCCTAATCACAACACTTAAAAAGGCATTTTGGTATTGAGAATCAGTGATGGGCACAGTTTGGCTAATCTGATAGCAGATATTATCAAAGCTAATGTTTTTGCTATCAGATTAGCTTTTCAGATAAGTTTTAAACCATCACCAGACCAATTATCTTCTGATAATTTTTTTTGCTGGTAAAATTTAATGGTCAAAAACATTTGTAAACCCTAAAATCAAAGATTTTAGTCCGTCTGTTGTGTGTTGGCCGTTCGACGCAGGAAGCATTGTGGGTAGCGTAGTTCAGGTTCACTTTGGATGTTATTGTCGATTTGTCCACTCGACACAAAAACAAAGACTAAATTTAACATTTTATTTTATTTTTTTGTGGCTGTAATTTAAAAGCCAAGACTGTGTGGGAGAGGAGCTCTCACGATTAGACACCGTTTTGAATAAAAAAAAAAACAAAAAAAAGAGAAACGCTTTATGTGGATTATTTATTCAGATGAATCCCACTGAAACTAACAGGTACGAATTTATATTTATTACGTTTATTTTATTCTGCCAATCAATGCATTAATGGATGTATTTCGGTTGTTTAAGCTGTAGGGTTCAAATTGTGTGAAAAAACAGAAGCTTTTAGTTCGTAAATGACGGTATATCTAATACCGAGATAAACTGATTTCTAATACTGTGTTTTACTGCTTTTGAAAGATGATGACAGTGTTTGGGGTTTATTTTTTTTATTTATTCATTTTTCATGTGTTCTTTGTGTTTGTGATCCTTGAATTTACCCTGCAGCCCCTGCGGCGCTTAAAATGAAAATGGTTTATCAGAAGCCGACAGTGTAATCTAATGTGGCCAGATCTGAATCAATACTAATAGTTATCGGTTATCTGTAATAAAGAATTTTTTTTAGCAGTTTATTGGTTTATTGTCATAAAAGATAACTTTTCAGTTATCTGATTAATGGTTATCAAAGCTAACTTTTTGGTTAGCTGTGCCCACCACTATTGAGAATACCAAACAATGAAGACTTTCAGTTGATATTTTGTCCCATTCTTCTGACAAACGCATCTTAAGGCATGCAACAGTATGGGGGCTGCTATTGTTGCATTTTTTCCTTTCAAAATTCTCAATACATACTGTATTGTGGATGAGTCAGGACTGCAGGCAGGCCAGACTAGTCCAGTACCCATATCCTCTTCCTCCGCAACCATGCCTTTGTAATGTGTGCAGAATGTGGTTTTCCATACTTACTTAAATACGCAGGGACATCATTGGACAAGATGTTGCACTGAAGACAGCATATGTTGCTCTAAAATCTCAATGTACTTCTCTGCATTAATGTTGCCATTACAGGAGTGTAAATTAAGTTGCCAAGGGCACTGACAACCAGATGCCATGACAGCCTCTAAGTGGTGTTTTGACTGTAACTCTTTGTTGTAGTGCTAGACAAAGGTCTCTCATGTGGTTATATCAGCTATTGATGAATGAACATTCTTGATGCACTGTTGTCTGAGGGATCAAAGATCACAGGTGTTCACCTTAGGCTTGCACCCTTGCCCTTTATGCACTTAAATTCCTCCAGATTCCTTGAAACCTTTGATGATGATATGCAATGTAGAGGAAAAAATATGCAAATCCCTTGTAATATTTCATTAAGGAACAGATTTCAATAATTTTCTCATGCATTTGTTGATAATGTGGTGATCTTCCCATCTTTGCTCCTCAGCCAGCCTTTTGTGGATACCGCGTTTTTAAACCAAATCATGATTACAGTCACCTGTTGACATCACCTGTTCGGAATAACATTTTTATTTAATCTCATTACGAGGCCTAAATTGCCCCTGTCCCAACTTTTTTTTGGTATGTGCTGCAGACCTGAAAAGTAGAAAAGGATGTACAGTACATTAACAAGTAAAATGAAGTTAACTCCACAAAACATGAAATATCTTGGGTTAATATTGACTGCAATGAAATAGAAGTCAAAGTAAATGTAATAATCACTGTACGTTTTGTTTGTTGCATTTTCCATGTTGTTGCCAAATTATATGTGGCGTGGAAGAGAAAGCACTGAACAAAAAATAAATTATAAGAAAGGAATGAACACATCACAAGGAGAGTGCAGCAAGACAGAGCAGATAGGACAATTTGGAGACAAAGTGAGAAAAGCAAGCGCAAGATGGTTTCAGCACGTACAGTGTAGCGACATAAGAAATAACAGGAGGATGATGAGGATGGAGGCGGCACATAGGAGGTGGCCTATGGACGTGGTGGGAAACATGCAGGTGGTTTGTGTAACAGAAGATGCAGAGGACAAGTGACATGGAGACCCCTAATAGAAGTCCAAAGAAGATGTTTGAAGGCCCTGACCTTCAACAGTCCCATTCCAATCATTTGAAGACATTCTCCCAGGGAATATTTACAAAGTCTCCCAAAAATCTGCTCAACCATTCAGTTACTTTGTACACAGATGCGTGAGCGATTGCAATACCCTGCATGTAAAAATGCACATGCCTATCTCTGAAAAACGTGTCATGCAATTTGGTGTCAATCCACCAGTTGTTGATTCTGAGCAAAAGCTTGCACTAAAAAAAAAAAAAAAAAAAAAAAAAAGTTGCCCTAATGTATTGTGCATATAAAACGTATGGATACAATGCAATTAACTGAAATAAGCACGGGCAAAGTCGCCAAGTACCCACAGTGTAAAACCTGCACAAGGACAAAGTGGCAATAACAATGTGTGGGCCTGACCTGAAAGTACTCTGAAAGTACTCTGGAACTGAAGAGTGGAACAGGCCAAAAACAAAACACATGCTGAGGACACCCAACGTGCACAAGTACTGTTAACGAGCACCAACAACTCTTACACCAAAACCTGGACTTCTACTTCATTTACGTTTGTTATAAACGATGTATTTTTGCCTCGGGGTGTTAGCCTAGCCATTGCTGCTAGGTCGAAAGAATTAAAAAAATGTTTCCCCCCTCCACGCCATCTTGGGTTAAACCAAACAGCCATTATTAATATAATTTTATTGTTTTTTTTTTTAGATTTTATTTTGCGAGTTTATAATAAGGAACTGTTTCTTCGAGATGGTGTTTATGTGTGAGCGAGGAACGGACAGCTAGCTAGCCGCTATGAGCTAGCAGCGGGAGCTGACGCACAAGCTCATTAACTCGTCGTTCTCGTCGCTGGCAGGACGGAACACAAACATCTCCCACCGTTCTCACTTCCTACAGACGCAAATACGAATTTGCAATATTTCAACACACAAAGCGTCAGCTTCCAAAGCGGGTCAACTCATCGGTGGCCGTTACGAAGTGACGGCGGTTGTTTGTTTTTTTAACGGTCGTAACGGCTGATAACGGTCGGTAAAACACTTCGACAAACGCAGCCGTCACTACGGCTCGTCCTGTCCGTTGTGCACCGTTGATTGACTTTATGTGGTGACGGTTTGATTATGTAACAGTGAAGGCGTTTAAAAAAAAAAAAACAGCGGGGCAGCCGTTAAAAGTTTCACTTTGGCGTTTAACGGCTGAGAGGCGTTTTGTGCAGCACTTATTTCAGTCGGGATGTGCACTAACAGTGAGAGGCGTCTGTGGCTCCTGCTCTGTGGTGTCATACCTTTAACAGCAAGGCCTTCGTTCTGGCGCCATCTTCATGAAGCCTCTGAAATCCAAACAGAGAACTGCAAGTAGAGGACACATATACACGCGCGCGCGCGCGCACACACACACACACACACAGGCGGTTCCGCGTTACTCAGGCAGGCCGTTTGTGTTGGTTACTTCAAAGTGCACGAATAAAAGCGGCGATCTGGAGGGCAGAAGCAGCGGAGACGGTTGGCCGAACGTGTGGTCTGACCTGTCAATCCGGGCCAGGCGCGCTCTCTCCGGCGCTGTTAGCTTTGGAAAGTCCTCCTCGATTTCATTCGCTTTTCCCGACGCCATTTTCTTCTCCTCATCACCAGCAGCGGCGGCCAGCAGCGACACTCCGCACGACTTCATGGGGGAGCACCAGCGACTCGCTACCGAACGCCAAAACAAAAACCCAAAGGACGGCGCCGCGTCCGGGACCGAAGCGGGGCGGGTTTTCTCGTCAAATCCTCAAGGAAATGATCCCTTTAAGTTAGCTTCCACACTCCTCATTGTACAAAAAAACACGGCGTGCACTCCGGTGCCAGGTGTGTGCATGAGACTGATGTAATGTTGCGTTTTACGACTGTAGTGGTGTTTGATAATATCGCAAAAACTTCCCCAAGCATCAGCTCAAAGTTGTTGTAATTGTGTCACACAGGCGAGCGCACGCCGCCGCCGTCGGCACGCCCTCCGCTCGCCTCGGCCAATCGGCGGCCGGCGTGCCCTGTCACGTGGCTGTGCCCCGGTGGATGTGTTGTTGCCCAACGCGAGCATGGACGCGCGCGCACGCAACGGGCTCCTCAGGTTTCCCCGCCTCTCCGTGTCCGGTGATTGGTCACTGCTGCTGAAGTGTGGTTACGTAACTGTGTTTTCAAACCACCCATTGGTCGAATGAGTTGTCAGTTTTGTTTCAGAGGGCGGGCCGTCAGGGACGCCAGCTCAAGGTTTTGTTATTTTTTTGGCAAATATACGAAACAGAAATTACCGAGTTTTGGTTATTACCGTTGTGGTAATAAAAAAAAAAAGAAAAAAAGAAAACAACCAAAAAGCGAAACAAATCGGAAGTTTTACTAATAACTTAATTAATTGAGCCCTGTACTATTTTCACATCATTTAAATTTTTTAAATTGCAAAAGTGTTAATAAGCACTTTAATTTAGCAACAAAGTTCAAAGCTTGACAGTCTATCTATCTATCATAGATGGATATCTGTGGTGTTTTGATGTTTAATTGTTGTATTTTTTTATGTATTTGTCCTGAAAGTGGTCTATATTGTTATTATTCCTTATCAAAACAAATTGTTTTTGTTACATTATAACAATCAAAATACATGTAAACAGTACAATGTATCCATTTTTTGACATGTTTTTTCTTCATATAGCATTAAAAGTTCAAAATTGAAATGTGAAGATTAATGTAGTTTAAAATACTAGTAGTAGTAGTAATGGTACAGTGACTTTTGTCTATTTTGTTGAGGAAAGTTGGATATTGAAAGTATCAGAAGTGATACTGAATGGCAGAAGTATGTTTTTTGTTTTTTTGTTTATTTGTTTTTTAGATCAATGCAAAGCAGTTTCAAGTGTTCATCTCTCAGAGGAACCTGAAATGGAGAGCGAACACCAAGGAACTGGTGCAGAAGGCCCAACAGAGACTCTTCTTCCTGCAGACCCTCAGGAAATCCGGGCTCCCACATAAATGTCTCACCAACTTCTACCAGTGCACCATAGAAAGTGTCCTGAGCTGTAGATGCACGGTGTGGTTCTCTAGCTGCAACTCAGGAGAAGAAAGATCTTCAGCAGGTCACCAAGACTGCACAAAGATCATTGGTGCCCTGCTTCCACCACTGGAGCATCCACAGTAAAATCTCCAGCGTAAAACTAACAAAGACAGTGTTAATTTAACACTGGTGATTTTACTGTGTATCTATTCTGTCCAGTTGAGAAACGGAGACAAAAAGATCAGGTCAAAATGTCTCTACATTTGGAGTTGGTTCCTGGGCGCCGGACTGTGACTGCCCACTGCTCCTAGTGGTTGAATTGTGTCCAACTATAATTAGGATGGTTGAATGCAGAGAACAGATTTCGTTGTATGTATATGTGCAATGACAACAAAGCCTCTATTCTGTTCTAAATGTTATTTTTATTTCTTGACCTCTTTATTCCTTTTAGTCAATTACTGCTACTTAAAATTGCAATATTTGCAAGAATTACATATGCTGCTGTGACAAGGACTGCTGTCAAAGAGAATTCTGTTGTGTAGAAATGTGCAATGACAAAGAATCTGTCAGACTCAGTCACGGCAACCAAGTAGGCTGACTCAGGTCAACTAGACTTGTTTCATTCCTTGAAGACATTTCACCCTTCTGGATGAAGACAATAAACATCTTCATCCAGAAGAGGGAAACATCTTCAAGGAACGAAACAAGTCCAGCTGAGCTGAATCAGGCTTCTTGGATGAGTGTTGGGTAGTGTTGTGGAAACCACCAGCTTAGGTCAGCGTGTGTTGGCGAGGAACTGTTTATTGAACTTGACTTTGAAAACGATGCTGTGACCTTTGCAGAATCAATGAAAACACTGATTGCAGCACCTGAGAAGATCTGTGAGGTCCCACAGTGTCTCGGTTTGCCATGTTCCTGGAACAAAAACTAAGATCCAGCCTGAACTCAGCCATTAGAAGTGTATGAGGTGAGAGTGTAGAACAGGGGTGGCCAAGTTCGGTCCTCGAGAGCCACATTCCTGACACTCTTAGTTGTCTCCCTGCTCCAACACACCTGAATCCAATGAAAGACTCATTAAAAGTCTGCTAACAAGTCTTTCATTGGATTCAGGTCTTTCATTGGATTCAGGTGTGTTGGAGCAGGGAGACAACTAAGAGTGTCAGGAATGTGGCTCTCGAGGACCGAACTTGGCCACCCCTGGTGTAGAAATTCTCGAGACACTTATGTTTCACATTCATATCTCTGGGTCCTTTGAGATCAAAAGGCATCTGGGAAAGGTTTAAGGTGTTATGACCTCCCTGGCAATGCTGATGCTTTAACAGGGGAATGAAGGTCCAAGTCTTTGTGGCCGTGGTGCTTCTTGTCTTACTATGTTGTTATGACTCCAAAATCCAAAGTACTGACCTACATTGATGACTGGATGTCTGTGGCCACTTCAGAAGATCCTTGGGTACCGCTGGAATGATTTTGTGTCGAACAAAAGGTTACTTAGGGAGACTGATGAGGAGGGAACATCGCCTCCCACATTTTGTCCATGTGATGTGTTTCTTTGGACATAATCCAGCACACAGGTGCCTCAGTGTTGAGGACCCCAGCAACTGATAAAGAGCAAGTGGATCCCCATATATCACATGGCTGGAGAAGATAGATGGTTACTTTCAAGAAGGTCTGTACTGGGCCTTTGTGATTAAAGAAGGAGCTGAACCAGAAGGCTGAAGCTTTCAATTTACCTGTTGATTTACATTTCTATCCTCACTTATGGCGATGAACTTTGGGTAATGACTGAAAGAACAAGGTTGCAGACAGTATACAAGCAGCAAAATTGAGGTTCCTCCATTGAGTATTTGGGCTTACGCTCTGGGACAGTGGGAGAAGCTGGACTATCCGGGAGGGACTCAGTAGAACCGTTGCTTCTTCACATCGAAAGGGGCCAGCTGAGATGGTTCGGACATCTGGTGAGGATGCACCCTGATTGTCTCCCTCTGGGTGTCACGACCCTGACCCAGATAAACAACAGAAAATGAATTAATGAATGAATGAGCTTTCACCTTGTCAAATATGGCGGCTGTGTTGTTATGCAAATCACACGGCCACTGACCCAGAATTGTGGTCCTCATACATCAGAGCAAAGTGACACATTGCCAAAATATCATGATATATATATATATATACACACACACACACACACAGTGAGGCAAATAAGCATTTGTTTTCCCACCTACAAAGAATGTAGAGGTCTGTAATTTTTTTCGTAGGTACACTTCAACTGTGAGAGACAGAATCTTAAAAAAAAACAGAAAATCCCATTGAATGATTTTAAAATAATTTGCATTTCATTGCATAAAATAAGTATTTGATCACCTACCAACCAGCAAGAATTCTGGCTCATACAGACCTATTAGTTTTTCTTTAAGAAGCTCTCCTATTCTGCACTCTTTACCTGTATTAATTGCACGTGTTTGAACTCGTTACATGTATAAAAGTCAACTGTCCACACACTTAATCACACTCCAACCTGTCCACCATAGCCAAGACCAAAGAGCTGTCTAAGGACATCAGGGACAAAACTGTAGTGCACAAGGCTGGGATGGACTACAGGACAAAAGGCAAGCAGCTTGGTGAGAAGACAGCAACTGTTGGCACAATTATTAGAAAATGCAAAAAACACAAGATGACTGTCAAATCTCCCTCGGTCTGGAGCTCCATGCAGGATCTCACCTCGTGGGGTAAGGATGATTCCTTAAGAAAGCTGGGACCACAGTCGCAAAGACAACATTAGTAATACACAATGCTGTCATGGTGTAAAATCCTGCAAGGCAGCAAGGTCCCCCTATGTAAGCCAGCACATGTCCAGGAGACCAAAATAGAGCTTTTTGGGATCAACTCCACTCCGCCATGGATGAGAACATCCCCAAGAACACCGTCCCAACCGTGAAGCATGGGGGTGAAACATCATTTTTGGGGGTGCTTTTCTGCAAAGGGGACAAGATGACTGCACCACATTGAAGGGAGGATGGATTGTTGGGAAAGTGTAGGAACACGGACCCACAACAGGGGGCGCAAATGAACGGACAATGGAGAAAGTCAAATCACAAAGTTTTACTGTTGTGAACTCACACAACAAACACAACAGATTACAAATACAGCAGTAACCGAATTCCAAAGGTGTCGTGTGGGCAGGCTCGACGATAGGAGACGTCTGTCCGAGTCGAACCGGAACCACCCGATTTCCTCTGCCACCGAACCCCGGGGATACTGGAGCCGCCAAGTCCCGAACCCCAGGTGGCCACTGCCTCCGCTCGTCGGATCCGGTACTGCTGGCAAGGAACAGAAACAGTCAGGTGTGGGTGCGGCTGCACCCAGCAACACACAGGGTGGAAACACCACCTCCACCTCTTCTCAAAAACAACACTGAAGGATTGGAAGGTGAGTACTTATCTAGTCACGTCCAACACTGTCTTCAGCTGACCTTAAGCACAAGCAAAAAGTATTAACTCTTAGAATAGAGTAACTGGCTGAGTTCGTTACCTCCTTGGTAGAGCGATATCTCGGCAATGAGGTAGAGATGCCGTCCTGCTGATATACCTCCCTGTTGATTGATATCAGCTGTCTCGTCTCAGGTGATGGGTGACAGCTGTCACCCTGGCTGCTCCTGTGAGGCGGCAGCGCCCTCTGGTGCCTGGAGCCCGCACTCCAGACAGGGCGCCCTCTGGTGGTGGTGGGCCAGCAGTACCTCCTCTTCAGCGGCCCACACAACATGGATGGGGTCATGTATTGCAAGATTCTGGCAAACAGCCTCCTTACCTCAGTAAGAGCATTGAATATGGGTCATGGCTGGGTCTTTCAGCATGACAATGACCCCAAACACACAGCCAGGGCAACTAAGGAGGGGCTCCGTAAGAAGCATTTCAAGGTCCTGGAGTGGCCTGGCCAGTCTCCAGACCTGAACTCAATAGAAAATCTTTGGAGGAATCTGAAACTCGAAACCTGAAAGATCTGGAGAAGATCTGTATGGAGGAGTGGAACAAAATCCCTGCTGCAGTGTGCAAACTTGGTCAAGAAGTACAGGAAACGTCTGACCTCTGTAATTGCAAACAAATGTTTCTGTACCAAATATACCAAAAGATTTTCTATTGTATCAAATATTTATTTCATGCAATAAAATGCAAATTAATAATTTAAAAATCATGTGATTTTCTGATTTATTTATTTTTTTTTTTTTGTAGATTCAGTCTCTCACAGTTGAGTACCTACAATAAAAATTACAGACCTCTCTGTTCTTTGTAGGTGGGAAAACTTGCAAAATCAACAAGTGTATCAAATACTTATTTGCCTCGCTATATGTATATACAACCCCAATTCTACTGAAGTTGGGACGTTGTGTGAAATGTAAATAAAAACAGAATACAATGATTTGCAAATCCTCTTCAACATATATTCAATTGAATACACCACAAAGACAAGATATTTAATCTTCAAACTGATAAACTTTGATGTTTTAAACTAATATTAATATATTACTAATAATATAATAATATATGGTAATATAATAATAATATTACTAACAAATATTTGCTCATTTTGAAATGGATGCCTGCAACACGTTTCAAAAAAGCTGGGACAGTGGTATGTTTAACACTGTGTTACATCACCTTTCCTTTTAACAACACTCAATAAGCATTTGGGAACTGAGGACACTAATTGTGAGTGTCATGATTGGGTATAAAAGGAGCATCCTCAAAAGGCTCAGCCGTTCACAAGCAAAGATGGGGTGAGGATCACCACTTTGAAAAAATAGTCCCAACAGTTTAAGAACAATGTTTCTCAATGTTCAATTGCAAGGAATTTAGGGATTCCATCATCTACAGTCCATACTATAATCAGAAGATTCAGAGTATCTGGAGAATATTCTACACGTAAGCAGCAAGGCCAAAAACCAACATTGAATGCCCGTGACCTTCAATCCCTAAGGTGGCACTGCATTAAAAACCGACATCATTTTGTAACGGATCTTACTGCGTGGGCTCAGGAACACTTCAGAAAACCATTGTCAGTTAACACCGTTCACCACTACATCTACAAGTGCAAGTTAAAGCTCTTCCATGCAAAGCGAAAGCCATACATCAACAACATCCAGAAACACCGCCGCCATCTCTGGGCCGGAGCTCATTTGAAATGGACAGTGGAAAAGTGTGCTGTGGTCTGATGAGTCCACATTTCAAATTGTTTTTGGGGACAAAAGAGGAAGAAAACCATCCAGATTGTTACCAGTGCAAAGTTCAAAAGCCAGCATCTGTGATGGTATGGGGGTGTGTTAGTGCCCATGGCATGGACATCTTACACATCTGTGATGGCACCATCAATGCTGAAAGGTACATCCAGGTTTTGGAGCAACACATGCTGCCATCCAAGCAACGTCTTTTTCAGGGACGTCCCTGCTTATTTCAGCAAGTCAATGCCAAGCCACATTCTGCACATGTTACAACAGTGTGGCTTCATAGTAAAAGAGTGCGGGTACTAGACTGGCCTGTCTGCAGTCCAGACCTGTCGCCCATTGAAAATGTGTGGTGCATTATGAAGCGCAAAATACAATAACGGAGACCCTGGACTGTTGAACAACTGAAGTCATACATCAAGCAAGAATGAGAAAGAATTCCACCTACAAAGCTTCAACAATTAGTGTCCTCAGTTCCCAAACGCGTATTGAGTGTTGTTAGAAGGAAATGTGATGTACAGTGTTAAACATACCACTGTCCCAGAAATTAAATTTTTTAGTGGAAAGTAATAATGAAAACTTTGTTAGAGAGAACAAACTGTTACTAGGACCACATCTAAGTTTAATGCTTTATTGTATTATCTCGGCAGTTTTATATGCTGTATTGCTTTACATATGTGTATTTTATTTCCAAATAATTTAAAATCTAAAACTTTATTAGAATTTACACACTCCAGGAGTTAAAACAAACAAAAAAAAGGGGGGGGGGGAACCCAAAATAAATTCAACATAAAAATACAATAATAAAAAGTATATTGGAAAAACTAATTTCGGGGCTTTAGTATATAAATTTTATTTTTAATAAACGTGTGTTGTTATTGTTTTTTTGTTTTTTTTTTAATGTAAATAAGGAGGACAGAGTCAGTCGTTGGCAGTTGAGGTCAGAACTGCCGATCTTCTTCAAAATGGCGAACAGACGAAAGGGTAAGTCGGCCTACAAACGAATTATTTCTCCATTTTGGAAGCAAACGTCACGGTTAAATTTTTTCCTGTTAATTTAAGTGTCGTGGGGAAAACTTCCTGCACTTTGAATCACTGTGTGTTGAGTCTAAAGGATTAACTTTTGGACTTTCTCTCCAAGTAGCTTTTGTGCTAGTCGTTTCTAAAACTGTTAACACCGGGGGATTAATTACTAACAAGGCGTCAAACGGCAAGTGAAAGAATGACAGGTGTTGCCGGTGTGTCGGGTTTAATGTTTTTAATGTTTTAACCGGTTAGCTGTTATCAAACAATCTTACTCTCAACAGTCGCGGTTTTATGCCCGTTATTATCATTGTTTTTTTTTTTTTTTTTCCTTCCATTGATTTAAAGATATAGAGGAGGAGGTGTATGACACGGTCATGGACCTGACAGACTACGCCAAACGTCAGCCGTGGTGGAAGCGGTTGTTCGGTAACAACTCCGGTCCGATAGCACAGAAATACTCTGTGGCCACTCAGCTCACCATAGGCGGAGTCAGCGGGTGGTAAGTGGGCACCTCATCCTCCACACTAGCGCCACATCAGTTAAGCCCCGGTCACACAGCACTAACGATGGACACCAAAGCCAAAACAAAACAAGAAATCTGGATTTACGTTGACTTTTGGAGACATTGTTTAACCGTCATCCAGCTTAGTTTCTGTAGCTGGAGCTTTATCAGAATTTTCAAACTGTTGAAAAATGTGAACGGATCCTGACAACAACCTCAATTCATAAATATTAACACAAAAAGTACTTGCGAGATAAAATGGGCAGAACACAGATAGCAGGACCAGACTTGGGACTCCATCGTTTCTTTTTGTTGGTATTCCTATCGGTGTTTACAGCGGCCCTGTTGATTGCAGAGAGCCATTTCTCACACCTGCATTTCTCAGATGGTATAATATAGAACTGCCGTTCTGGATAACCCGGAATACAACAACTTTTGGGCATTTTCGTGCTGCTTTCAATGTTACCAAAGTTGTGCAATTCCCCCAAACTAAGATGGCAGCTCACTTCCGGCTCATAAGTTCCCGGATGTCCAGCTGTGAGAATGGCAAGCTAAAAGTGGACGCTCTGTTTTTGGCCGAACTGTCCAGTTTCTGGGTATTCTCTGTTAGTACACGCCCACGGCCGACATGCTTGTTGAATTCGTGCGCAAAACATAGTTCCCAGACCTGTGATAACAGTACATTTTCATGGGTAACAAAAACATCAGGAGTATATTTGGCACAAGAACTTATGTATCTCGTGTGTTTTTACGCCTAAATGATCATAAGTCTATACTCACACTCATCCAGCAGCATTTTCAAATTCAGCGCTGGAGCAGGTAGTCCGGCGAACTATCCCACAATTCCAAAATAGCAGAGATGTCGCTCAGAGAGCGGCACGCTGAGCAGGGTGCTCATCTTCTGCTGGCTACGGGTTGGAGTGGAGACACGCCACTTTCAGCGAAGTGTCAAATTCGAAGGCGAGAATTCTTACTTCCATGACTGGCCCCCAATAAAAACAAGCTCGAGCTGCATTGATTGTCGGTTGAAATCAGATGGTTTTGTTTTGTCTCTAACTTGCTTCTAACAGCCAGCTGACAGCTCTCACTGCCCGGAACAGTGAGATTTATACACCAAGCTGGCCTGAAATGAACCATTGTACATTAAATTTACTTTATTGATGAGTCTGACCCCTTTGAAAAGTTACCAAATTATATGTATTTGTACTGAGCTCGGCAATGTTTTCATCAGCCAAAAATGGCCACCAGAGGGCGCTCAATGTAAAGTCCATGCCAACCCATAACCCATTCCACAATTTTGAATCTGGCACTTTCTTTCTTTCTGACACTGAGTGAGACCAAAACTCTTTCTTTCTTTCTTTCTCATCCCCATCCCCCATTCAAGAAACTGCCTTACAGACACGGATCGCATTCACTGGATTAAAAAAAAAAATTAGATTACAAGAAAAGATCTCGTACTTGCGAGATCCTGCTCTCACAATCATGAAATCAGGAAAGGTACCACATTGACCACTGCTTTGCTCAGAACCACATACTGCACATCCACAAAGAAAATGTCTGTATGCAGTTCCATTTCTTCTGATTCCTGAGTCATAATTGAAAATAGTCTGATTTGTAACCAACAAAGAGGCACTGTGATCGGACACAGAGTGTGGATTTTCCCGATTTTCATTCATCCAGGAACACTTCAGGGGAAAATCCACACTTTGTGTCTGATCACAGTGCCTCGTCGTTGGTTACAAATCAGACGAATTTCGATTATGACTCAGGAATTCTCACGCTAGTCTTCACTGAAGGATTGGAAATAGCGGAATTGCATAAAGATGTTTTCTTTGTGGATGTGCAGTATGTGGTTCTGAGCAAAGCAGTGGTCAGTGTGGCACCTTTCCTGATCTCATAATTACGAGATAAGGTGTTTCTTTTTTCTTTTTATCCCATGAATGCAATTTGCTTGCATTCATGGGATTTGCTTGTCATTGTCTTCATTTTTCCACCATGTGGGGATTCCTGTTTGGCAAATACCCAAAAGAGTGTGAATCATTCTGATGTTACACCATTGTTAATAAAGTTAAATGTAACTACAGTACAAAATCTTTGTCAACAATTTATCTGTGTCGGGAAGCTGGCTGCCATCACAGACACTTTCCAGCCTGTTTTGCTTTGTTGTCTTATTTAATATTTAAAAAAAAAAACCTTTGCACTGCCTGTATATGACAAGTGTTATTCATGTTCTTTGTCTTGGATTAACAGTCTCTTTATTTTTTAGGTGTACAGGATATCTCTTCCAGAAGGTTGGAAAAGTTGCTGCAGCAGTCGTAGGAGGTGGTCTTCTTCTTTTACAGGTATTAAAGGATTGCAAGACATGAGTATACATAAGAGGTACACACATTAGTGTGTTTTATGAATTTCACTTTAAATCTCACCCCTGTGACTCTTAATTGGAGTAAGCGGGTATAGAAAACAGATGGATGGATGGATTGAAGTCTTAATTCTGATGTTCCAAAGCCAAGGTGTCTCTTAGTTGTGAAACTTGTAATATGAAGGGTGTCTTTACAAGATCTTCCATAGATCCTCCACACATTATGACTTTATATTCATGACATTGAATTGTTATGACATAATTCATGTTATGGCATTTTTCTGTTTTTCTTAAGAAAATTATGAATTTCCCAAACATTGGCCATAATACACTGTTTTAATTTGGACATCTGCTTCCCCAGATAGCCAACAATCAAGGTTATATCCAGATAGACTGGAAGCGAGTAGAAAAAGATGTCAGCAAAGCTAAGAAGCAGTTGAAGAAGGGCAGCGAAAAAGCAGGCCCAGAGCTCAACACATTTGTCGAGAAGGTGAGACGTCAAAGATGTTTACATGTATGTTCCTGTGTTTTGCTTGTTTATAACTACCAATACAGGATCTTTTTTTTTGAACCGATACTACTTTCAGTATTTGATTCTAAAAGCCTATGCGAAGCAGAACAAAATAAATATTTCAAGATTTGTAATGTTTATTTGCTGTAAAATCCACAACTTGATCTGCGATAAATGAAGTTGCTAATGTTTTTAGCTTGATAATTGCTTTTTCTGACTATGTTTGAACACTGTCAGAGTTCCTTTAGTATTTCTGCAATTTTAAGTTTGTTTGATTTTGCGCAAATGACAGCATCTCATCAAACATCATTCACTATACATTTAAAGTCATCGTAGGCAGCATCGCTGTTCAGCGAACATCCCATCCATGAAATCCTACAGTAATTCATATAAAATGTCAACTTTTGTAATTAGCTTGGTGGTATCGTGTGCTACTGGTGGTGGCAATAAGGCGGACTGAACATGACAACAGTGCTTCAACACAAATGGACGTTCAGCACTGGGAGCATGTGCTGATGCCTTGCTTTGCAGCATCCTCGGCACTGCGGAGTCACCTTGGCTCCTGGATGGCAACCATCCAGGCAGATAAAAGGTCCATTCTCACCTCTCAACAGTAAGCGTCTCTCTGCCAGGTGAAATGTGGGCACCCCTTTGGCCTTTTCCAGTTGCTGCGGTCCGCAACACGGAGCCACCTGCGTACTGCATCCTGACCAGAGAAGTCCACCACATGAACAAAATGTCAGCTGATGCTCCATCACAATGCAAATGGCATGCCCAGTCAGCATCTCCATAAGTAAAAGTTCATTTAACACAAAGTCTTTCCAACAATATCCTCCGAATACACGTCTCACCAGCACACAGCAAGCACCAGGACCTTAGAGACTTGGACCTTCGTTCTCCTGCAAATGTAGGTAGATGGGAGTTTGATACAAAATCAAAAGACTGTGATGGATATTGAATTAGTTTGAAGCCACAGTCATGTACGGCAGATATGGCAACGACTCAGCTGTGAGAACAACATCTTCATGAAACAAGCAAGTTAGCAAAGGACTCACTGTTTGTTGTGTGAGCTTCGTGTAGTGAGATCCACTTTTACAGACCCAAAACAACAATACTGTTACCCAGCAGATGGCATGACCATAGCCTTTTTCAGAGTGGGAAGCCAGCTTGGAGATGAGTAGTCGGTTTGAATAGTTGGGTCTAGAGTGTGTTACCTTGTGAATGTGGACCTCATCATTATATTAAAAGATCTCGTGCCACAAATAAAAACAAATCTATTAACTATAAGAAATATGTGCTGATGGACCTGTAGTTCCCTGGCAAATTGGTGCAAGAGGGGTATAGTTGGTAGAGTCGTGGGGCAGTTATTCAACCATTTGCTGGCATTTGAATCCAACAACAACAAAAAGAAGGCCATGTTCAGCTCCCTGTGATGTTGTACAAGAGTGTTTTCGGACCAACTTTTGTCCAAAGCATTTTTGGCCTGCGACAGTTTTGTGTCAAGTAAATTGCAGAAGGAAGGCCTGTTTTTGTACAGTTGAGTCCAACTGAACCCAAATTGATTTACCGGAGCACTTTACGAATATCGTCTCTTGAGCAAATAGAGGGCTTACAGAGAATTATATTGAAATTTCTGTTGTTAAAATATCAATGTGACCATTTAAGAGTTATTTTCATGTGGGGTCTGCTTTAAACATCTTGTATACTGATACATTTTTTGTTGTGTTTTTTTTTTTTTTTTTTTTTTTTTTTAGTCAAAGGAGTTTGTGAAGAAAAATTTTGTCGTCACAAGTGGGTTCGTCGGCGGTTTCCTGCTCGGCCTGGCGTCTTAGGATCCACCAGACTGGAAGAGTCTGCAGTACACTCCTCTATCAATAAAACCCACTGGGCAAAAAAAAAAAAAAAAGAAGTCACTGCTTTGGTGAATTTCAAAGTGTTAGCTTGTAGCTATGTGTTTATATATATATATATATATATATATATATATATAAAAAGCTGCTGAATATTATATTGCTGCTGTTGGTGGAAGTTGTGTTCCTCATTTCAACCAGAGCAACACTTTCAAATAGTTCTTGTTTATGGCCAAATAATAAGACATGCAAAATGAAAACATATTGATGATGAGAATTATAACTTGTAAAAAAAAAAAAAAAAGACTTGAAAGATTTTGTTGGGCATAATTTGGCAAAGACAACTGTACATGTATTTACCTTCATAACTTCATAATTGTTCAGCAGCATTGCCAAATCTTACATTTTCAGCCCTGAGGGATTGTTGATTTGAATGCGGTGAACTGAGTTGTGCACTGTTTTGGGATCTGTTCTGGACTTTTATAGGATTATGGTGTTTTTTTTTCGGCGTAACATTGCATGGGTTTTCACACACAGGTGGGTATACAGATATATGTATAAAACATTGAAAGAGTTGAAACTTGAATTTTATTCTGAAGTGCTGGTAGTTATGTCTTTTTAAGAGATGGTCTATGTTTGTGGATCTCCTTTTAAAATAGATTTTGTTGAGCAATAAATTGATGCTTTAGGTACAAAAGGCTGTTGTGTTTAATGGGCAAGTTTGCCGGATACATTTTAAAGATACTTATTTACTTTGGCAGTAGGATTACTTGAAAATTTACAAAAAATATTTAGACAGAGTATGCGGCCAAAAAAATTGGTATTGGACTGCTATGTAGAGACGGTACCTTCAACATCTTAACATCAATTAGTCTGACATTCAGTAAAATGTTGGCCACATTTGTTTTGTCACTAATAATATAGTGTATTGCTACACAACTGTCTATGCATGTGAGCAAAATTGTTGGAAGAGTTCCAGTTGGTGTAGATGGCTATCCTAAAATTGCCAAAGCTTGTGGGGTTATTCCACAGAACGCTGTTCCTTCCCATTTAATCTTGTATAGCAAATTGGGGTGCGTTTTGAAGCATCATAGTATCTTTTTGATACATCTTTGTCAATCTTGAACAAACTCGGTATACGTAGTGGTTACGGCCATCATCAGCACCATATTTCAAATAGTCTTTTTTTTTTTTTAACTTTTAAAGCTTTCTTCCACATTCTTAAAATTGTTGTTAGTACATGGTGACTTTGGGATATTCATAGTTTTAACAGCTTCAGTCATGTTTGAACTTTGGGGTATTTGTAGTGATTACAGCTTGAAACTTGTTTGATTGTGGCCTATTGGGGTAAAAATTTGAAGCCAAAGCAGCGTTTGTTGCTGTTTTTGATCAAAGTTTTTTTTTTTTTTTTTTCTCGTTTTCAGGTGCGTTGCCAGGTCTGTTAGGAGGCAAGCCAGATTAAGCCATTATGTCCCATTTTTGCACTTTTTTTGGATAGGGGGCTGTCAGAAAGGGAAATTGTAGCTGTTGGTTGCATTTTTGTTTGAATACTGGAAGAAAGAACAAATAATATGGAATGAAGAGTACAGGGCCAAACCACAACTCTTCCAAGAAAACTGGGGCATTGGACCATTGCAATATGGGTAAAGACGGTGCCTTTTCAACTGATTTACAGTTGTTGCAGTACAAGGGTCTGACAGTAGGGTGTGCTGTAAACCAACAGTGCTGTAGTTTAAAATTTTTGAAACGTGTTCTCTGCCAATGACTAAGGTTTTGAAATTCACACTTTCTTGCGAGAGGAAAAAGCAGAGAGCAGCGCTTTAAGAAATTTTCTACAAACAAGCAACAGTGACTTTGGTGGTCACCAGACTTCAGCTTTGGAAATGAAAGAAATTGACAAACTCAAGCTACATTCAACTTTAAAACCCAACATAAGCTGACACAGAGAGAAGGAAGGAGCTGTGGCTACATTCATACAAAATCTTTTCTGCAGAGTTGTGCAGTCAAAGCCAGCGGTTTGGGGTTGAAAATTGGGTTTTTTTATTTTTTAATGAACACGAAGGATCATTTAATTAGAGCCTGGCCTACATACGAGTAGGATGATATGAACTTCTTAGGAACATATTGGGTTCTCCATTATTTTTGCTGATATGAAAGTTTTATTTTACCAAACAAAAGATGTGTATATCTGCACACCAATCACATGCTTTTGCACAGTCCCATACCACTATGTTATATGTATTGATTTTTACAGTGAACATAGTTTCACCTGTTTGACTATTTGACTCTTTTACTTCTTACAGAAGTGTTTTTTGTTGTTTATGCACCAAAAGCAGCAGATCAAATTCCTTGTATGTGAGAACTTGGCAATAAATTTGATTCTGAAGAAAAAACTGCAGACAAACACAGACTGTTGGAAATGTCATGTAGTTTGTCCAGCAGAAGGAGCTGTGACAGTATTGTTTTCATTGCTATCAAGTATTTCTAAACCCCATCACCCCTTGGTCGCATTGGTTACAAGAGACTGGGGACCAGCTGCTGTTCATTTTCAGAGTGTCCATTTTCAGAGTGTCTTACAGTGACAAGAGACAAAGGGTCGCTATGCCATAAGCTCACAATGGCTTTATTTTTAATATACAAAATTGCACACACCCTGGACACACCTGACTTTAACAGCTCTGGCTGCACATCCAGTCATATATTTGATGTATACATTTGCATAATGTGTAGCTACAGACATTAGCTCTTATATGCATATATATATATACTCTGACAAAAAAAAAGCTATGACAGTAAATATTCTGCAGAAGTCACTATTCGTACTTGTGCACACGAATGGTTTCTTCCATTGTGTTGCTTGGAAACAGCAAAACAAACGGTCTCCTTGGTAAGTAGTTTGAACAGGAGCTGGATGGAAACTAAGCAGTAAAGTTGATGTGATAGAATTTAATTTGTACCTTTTGTGCAGCTTTTTTTTTTATAACTCGACCTGCAGAATCGATGTTTGAAGGGAACATTTAGAACAAAGCCCTGAAGTCCCTCACATCCAACGGATACTTTTATCGATTTTAAATAAAAAAACATCCCGAACTGCCTTCAGAAAATTAGACAACGGCTCTTTCAGGTTTGTGTGATGGCGGCTTTTTTATTTATTGATTGATTGATTGTAATTATTCATCAAGAAGGCTGTTTTCATGATTATCTGACAGGGCCATACGAAATGGAGCGAAATGGGTACTGATAATCACGAAATGGGGGTAAAATGTAACGAAATGGAGCAGACTGAACTTGACTGACTCCAAATGATTACTTTTATTTAATTCTTTAGCTTTTGTTTTGTGAGACGTGCTCAGTACATGTAGTAGGGGCAGGTGCGCCATCTGGCGGCCAAGAGATAAAACTTCAGTCAATGGGTCAGGCTGCTCCGTTTCGCTACGTTTAACCCCCGTTTTGTGATTATCAGTCCCATTTCGCTTAAAAATAATTAAATAAAAGTAATTAAATGGATCATATTTAATCATATGCGGAGTCAGTCTGGGTCATTCTGCTCCATTTCGTTACGTTTTGCCCCCGTTTCGTTATCAGTCCCCATTTAGCTCCATTTCGCTTAAAAATAATGAAATAAAAGTAATTAAGTGAACCATATTTAATCATACTGGAGTCCTACAAAGAATGGAGAGGTATGTATTTTTTAATCACAGGTACACTTCAACTGTGAGAAAGAAAAAAAAAAAAATCCAGAAAATCACGTTTGTATAATTTTCAAATAATTAATGAGCATTTTATTGCATGAAATAAGTATTTGATCACCTACCAACCAGCAAGAATTCTGGCTCTCACAGACCTGTTAGTTTTTCCTTAAGAAGTCCTCCTATTCTGCATTATTTAACTGTATTAATTGCACCTGTTTGAACTTGTTACGTATAAAAGGCACCTGTCCACTCAATCACACTCCAACCTATCCATCGTGGCCAAGACCAAAGAGCTGTCTAAGGACACTATCAGGCTGGATGGTCAGGACACAAAATGCACGGCTCGAACAAACAGCTCTGGTTTTTAGAAGGCTTTACTGAAGTGGATTGAGGTCGGTACATGAGTAGGCAGTCAACAAAAAGCAGCAGTATGAAGATCATCAGGCAAAAGGCATGATCGATGCTACAGGCTGGAGGTCAGGAACACACAAGGAGGCAAGCAGGACTATGGAACACAGGTACAGAGCTGGAATGAAGGCACAAGGCACGACAAACTGGCGAGGAACGAACACACCCAGTGAGTTTATATAACCCCAGGTGACAATCAGCAAATCAGAAACAGGTGTGCATGGAAAGCACCAGAACAAGGTAGCCCGACAACTGGCCCAGCTATGAATTGGGCCGATACTGGCCTCCATCTTGGAGTGAGATTTCCTACTCCGAAACGACCAATAGGAGAGCAGCGCTCATGTAACACCAAAGTGAGGCTGTCGTCAGCGTCTTGGCTGCCAACCAATCACAGGCTAGGAGAGAGAAGCCAGTATCTGGCCCAATTCAGGGGCAGTTGTCGGGCTACAGAACAAGGGCATGGCCAGAGAGAGGGAAACACCCATCACCAAGAACCAGGAGAAAGACAAGAGAAGCAGAGACAGACAGACTCAATAAAACCCCAGCAAGAGAATAAAGAAATGACAACCAGTGAGATACGAAAAATAGCACAGATCAAAAGAAAGAAATAAAAACAGATAACCAAACAAAACTCAAACCCTGACAGACACCATGGGACAAAATTATAGACCTGCACAGGGCTGGGATGGGCTACAGGACAACAGGCAAGCAGCTTGGTGAGAAGACAACAACTGTTGGCATAATTACTAGAAAATGGAAGGAACACAAGATGACTGTCAATCTTCCTTGGTGTGGGGCTGCATGCAAGATTTCGCCTTGTGGGGTAAGGATGATTCTGAGAAAGCCCAGAACTACATGAGAGGACCTGGTCAATGACCTGACGAGAGCTGGAACCACAGTTGCAAAGACTACATTAGTAACACATTATGCCGTCATGGTTTAAAATCCTGCAGGGCAGCAAGGTCCCCCTGCTCGTGCCAGCACATGTCCAGGCCCTTATGAAGTTCACCAGTGACCATCTGGATGATCCATAGGAGGCATGGGAGAAGGTCATGTGGTCAGATGAGACCAAAATTGAGATTTTTAGTATCAACTCCACTCATCATGTTTGGGGGATGAGAACATCCCCAAGAACACCGTACCCAACCGTGAAGCATGGGGGCAGAAACATCATTTTTGGGGGTGCTTTTCTGCAAAGGGGACAGGACGACTGGACCATATTGAAAGGAGGATGGATTAGGGTCATGTATCATGAGATTCTGGCAAACAGCCTCCTTCCCTCAGTAAGTCGTGGCTGGGTCTTCCAGCATGACAATGACCCCAAACACACAGCCAGTGCAACTAAAGAGTGGCTCCATAAGAAGCATTTCGATGTCCTGGATTGGCCTGGCCAGTCTCCAAACCTGAACTCAATAAAAAATCTCTGGAGGGAGCTGAAACTCGAAACCTGAAAGATCTGGAGATGATCTATATGGAGGAGTGGACCAAAACCCTGCTGCAGTGTGAGAAAACTTGATCAAGAACTACAGGAAACGTCTGACCTCTGTAATTGCAAACAAATTCTGTACCAAATATTAAGATCTGTGTTTCTATTGTATCAAATGCTTATTTCATGCAATAAAATGCAAATTAATCATTTTAAAATCATACAATGTGATTTTCTGTTTTTTTTTTTTTTTTTTTTTTTTTTAGATTCTGTCTCTCACAGTTGAAGTGTACCTACGATAAAAAAAAATACAGACCTCTCCATTCTTTGTAGGTGGGAAAACTTCCCAAATTGACAGTGGATAAAATATTTATTGCCTAACTGTATGTTAGCATGCTAACAACAAATAATTTAATTCCTGTTTATTTTCAGTTCCTCTGAAAATTTTACACCAACCAAGCTGAGAATACTACTTTAAAGCTACCATGTCTTTACCATTTCTACCTGGTTATTCACCAAATAAACAGGTAAGAACTCTAAATCTGACATGATTCACACAGGCTAAACTAGCTTAGCATAGCTGTTACATTAGCACTGCTCATAACTTACATTTTTTTTTAAATTTCAGTAATATGCAATAGAATGTACCACCTGTGCATACAATTTGCATTTTATTGATCTCTGTCATTCTCTGAAGAGTAATGTTTATAATGATATTTGTTCTTAATATCTGAAATGTCCACATTTTGTATAATTTACAGAAAAATTCCACATTTTAGAGATTGAAACCACAAATTATTTTTGATATTTTACCAATTAAATACCATAATGCATCATTGATTATCAGAATAATTTTACTAAATTTTCTCAGCTATTTAACAACTTGAAACCAGAAATCAATCGGGGTTTTGCTGTTTTTCGGAATTTCTTGTCAGTGTTAATAGTCTGTCAGTGTTCTTCTCAGGTCTCTGAAATTCACAACAAACAGTTTTTGTAGGAAGTCAAGCAGTTGTCCTGCTTTCTGTCTCCTGCCACAGCTGGGAAAGGAGAAGTTCCACAGGTCCCAAATTTTTAACTACTTCAGCGGCGTCCCTGTGCTGTGGCTCGACAAACCAGGCATCGGTGGAGAGTTACTAAACGGTCAGAAAAAGAAGCCCAAGTGTTTCGTCTTCCCTAAAGGACACGGAAGTGTCCTACCATCATGGGTGGCTTTTGATAAGCAGGTGACCCTCCGTGTCAGTTGTCAAACTACTCAAACCTGAAACGTAACCTATAGCTCACATGTTCCGAGTTACATTTGAATATCGTGCAGTCTGTGTACTGATTATGTTACTGATTTATTTTTTTCAATATAATAATTTGTCTTATTACCAGAATTACTCACTGAACTACTTTTCATGAAAGTTGGTGTACGTTTGCTGAGCTTGGTTTGTGTAACCAACAGAGCTTGTTCTTGTGTCATTTGTACAGCATATAAACTTTTGGATATTTGCTCATTTTATTTGGCTTCTGGCAGAAATCAAACAGAAATCCTACTAAATTTTGGAGTCTGGACTCCAACTCCCCCTACCAAAAAGAAGTTTATCCAGGTTTACTAGCAGTATACATCTTATACACTAGAAATAAGTAACTTTGCTTTCAGTTTACTTGCATACTTTTCTAATATATATTTAATAGATTACATTTAAAGTGTACTTTGTTTATACTGAAAATTATACCAAAAACAAATCTCTGTACTTGGCGTATACTGACAAATATACAGAGTAATCCAGGTTTACTTGGTGTATACTAACAAATATACAGAATCATCTCCATGTACTTGGGTTATACTGACAAATATACAGAATGATCAAAGTATACCTGGCATATACTGATAAATATACAGAATAATCCCAGTTTACTTGTAGGTATAAGAAGCAAGTGTTTTTGAGGTAAAGCTGCAGACTTGGTGGAGGAGTGAGGGAAGTGAGCTTGTGACCAGATCACTGGATGATCATTGGATAATCGTTGGATCATATCCCGATTACACTGGAACATCATTAAACTCCAATGGGTATGGTGTACTTTCACAAACTAAAAAGTGGACCACAAGTATATAACCATAATATTATCAGTAAGATCACTTGCACTGTAAAAACAAAACAAAACAAAACTAGTTGTGTTCTCAATCTTTACTACTCTTGCAGTTAAAGTGTACTGACATATACTTTTATAAACTTAAAAAGTGAGCTGAAAGTACTGAAATAGTACACTTACTAGTACTGTACTATAAATTGAATTTAGGAAGTAAATGGAGTTTACCTAATTTTATTTAATAAAATAATCTTTAAGTATGCTTTTCTGATAAAGGTTTTATAAACAAAAGGAAACTGTACACATGGAGGATTTAATCAAAAAGAAATATGAAAAACAATGTAATATAACAACAAACAGCCTGTTGTGTGGGCCGCCAGAAGAGGAGGTACTGCTGGCCCACCACCAGAGGGCGCCCTGCCTGAAGTGCGGGCTTCAGGCACGAGAGGGCGCTGCCGCCACGGACACAGCCGGGGGTGACAGCTGTCACTCATTATCTCTTGACAGCTGTCACCCATCTACTCTACAGCATCTCACTCCATAAAGACCAGACGTCATCTCCACCTCGTTGCCGAGATATCGTACTTCTATGGAGGTAACTGTCTCTGCCTGTATTATTTGATTCTAAGAGCTATTGTTTTGCAGCTGTCAACCAGAGGACCGGCGTGGGTCGCGACTGTTTCGTCCTACGTCCGTCAGATAAGTGGTTAAACAGACGCTGCACGAGTGTGTGTTAGAGGTGGAGGTGGCATTCCCACCGTTGTTGTTACGGGGTGTACACACACCCACACCTGTCTTTGTTCTTCGCCAGCAGTACCAGATCCGACAGTCGGGGACGGTGATCACCTGGGAATTCGGGACTTGGTGGCTCCAGTATTCACCAGGTTCGGTGGCGGCGGAAATTGTGTGGTTCCGGCTCTTCTCAGGACAGACGTCTTCTATCCTCGAGCCTGCCCACACATCACCTTTGTGGATTGACTGTTATCAGATTCTGAGATTGTCTGTGTATTCGTTGTGCACCTTCACAACATTAAATTGTTACTTTTTGGCTCATCTATTGACCGTTCATTTGCGCCCCCTGTTGTGGGTCTGTGTCACTACACTTTCACAACAGGATATCTCGGCCAGCGTCATGGATCCCGAGGGGCATCATCCATCTGTTGGACAGCCAATGGAAGAGCAGGGTGCACAGGCATCTGCAGGAGGCGTGCTCGGTGAGTTGCAGCAAATCCTCACCGCCTTTACCGCTCGGCTGGATTTGATGTCCGAGCAAAACGTCATCCTTAATCGCAGGATGGAGGCTCTCACCGCACAGGTGGAAGCGCGCGATCAGAGCGCTGCTGCGGCTCCTCCTCCTGCCGACCCGGTGCCGGGTATTAACATTCCACTGGTCGTTCAACAAACCCCCCCACATCCCCTGAAGCATACATAAGTCCCCCTGAGCCGTACGGGGGTTGTGTGGAGACGTGCGCGGACTTTCTGATGCAGTGTTCGCTCGTCTTTGCACAACGACCCGTGATGTACGCGTCTGACGCCAGCAAGGTGGCTTATGTTATTAATTTGCTTCGGGGTAAGGCACGCGCCTGGGCTACGGCGCTCTGGGAACAGAACTCACGGTTGTTATCAGCATACACTGGGTTTGTGGGGGAGTTCAGAACAGTGTTTGATCACCCTAACAGAGGAGAGACCGCTTCAACAATGCTGCTGTCAATGCGACAGGGGCGCCGGTGCGCAGCCGAATATGCAGTCGACTTCCGCATCGCGGCTGCGAGGTCCGGCTGGAATAACGTTGCGCTCCGCGCCGCCTTCATAAACGGACTGTCATCGGTCCTGAAGGAGCATCTGGTAGCTAAGGAGGAACCGCGGGATTTAGATGGGCTTATCGATCTCGTTATACGGTTAGACAATCGGTTGGAGGAACGCCGTCAGGAGCGAGGCGAAGGACGTGGCCGGATACGAGCCGTCCCTCTCCCTTCCGGGTTCGAAAAGGGGCCGCCCTCCCCACGCTCCACAGCCGCAGCACTCCGTGGGGCAACAGCTCCCCCTGCTGATGTTGTTAGGGAGACGCACAGGGCCAAAATGAGGAGGCTGGTCCGCGGGGAGTGTTTTCTCTGCAGCTCAAAGGAGCACATACAGAAAAACTGCCCCAAACGGCCACAACAACAACCGCCGTTACAGACTGGGCTAAGGGGGGGTCAAAACATTCACGTGGGACACACACAGATTGCCACACGACTCCCAGTTACAATCCTGAGCGGGCATTTAACCCTTCAAGCCCCAGCACTGGTGGACACGGGGTCAGAAGGGAATTTGCTAGACAGCAGATGGGCAAGGGAGGTAGGGCTCCCTCTGGTGGCGCTTCCTTCGCCATTGCAGGTGCGGGCACTAGATGGCACCCTCCTCCCTTTAATCACACACAAGACACAACCAGTAACTCTGGTGGTGTCTGGAAACCATTGGGAGGAGATTGAGTTTTTTGTAACTCCTTCTACCTCCCGCGTGATTTTGGGTTTCCCATGGATGTTGAAGCACAATCCCCGGATTGATTGGCCATCTGGGGTGGTGGTTCAGTGGAGCAAAACCTGCCATCGGGTGTGTTTAGGATCCTCGGTTCCTCCCGGTTTACATGCTAAGGAGGAGGTCAAAGTCCCTCCCAATCTGACGGCAGTGCCGGTTGAGTACCACGATCTTGCTGACGTCTTCAGCAAGGATCTGGCACTCACCCTTCCCCCGCACCGTCCGTACGATTGTGCCATTGATTTGGTTCCAGGCGCTGAGTTCCTGTCCAGCAGGCTGTACAACCTCTCACGACCTGAGCGCGAATCAATGGAGACCTACATCCGAGACTCATTAGCTGCCGGGCTGATCCGGAACTCCACCTCCCCGACTGGGGCAGGTTTCTTTTTTGTGGGCAAGAAAGATGGCGGACTCCGTCCATGCATTGATTACAGGGGGCTGAATGAGATTACGGTTCGCAACCGATACCCGTTGCCATTGTTGGATTCCGTGTTCACCCCCCTGCATGGAGCCAAAATCTTTACTAAGCTGGATCTTAGAAATGCGTATCACCTGGTTTGGATCCGGAAGGGAGACGAATGGAAGACGGCATTTAACACCCCGTTAGGTCACTTTGAGTACCTGGTCATGCCGTTCGGCCTCACCAACGCCCCCGCGACGTTCCAAGCCTTGGTTAACGACGTCTTGCGGGACTTCCTGCACCAATTCGTCTTCGTAAATCTGGACGATATTCTCATCTTTTCTCCGGATCCTGAGACCCATGTCCAGCATGTACGTCAGGTCCTGCAGCGGTTGTTAGAGAACCGACTGTTTGTGAAGGGCGAGAAGTGCGAGTTTCACAGCACGTCTTTGTCCTTCCTGGGGTTTATCATCTCCTCTAACTCCGTCACCCCTGATCCGGCCAAGGTTGCGGCGGTGAGAGATTGGCCTCAACCAACAAGCCGTAGGAAGCTGCAACAGTTCCTCGGCTTCGCTAATTTCTATAGGAGGTTCATTAAGGGCTACAGTCAGGTAGTTAGCCCCCTGACAGCCCTGACCTCTCCAAAAGTCCCCTTCACCTGGTCGGATCTGTGCGAAGCAGCATTCAAGGAGTTGAAACGACGGTTCTCTACTGCACCAGTTTTGGTGCAGCCCGACCCTAGCCGCCAGTTCGTGGTTGAAGTGGACGCCTCTGACTCAGGGATAGGAGCCGTGCTATCCCAGAGCGGAGAGACTGATAAGTTTCTTCACCCGTGTGCCTACTTTTCACGCAGGTTGATCCCGGCTGAACGGAACTATGACGTCGGCAATCGAGAACTCCTTGCGGTGAAAGAGGCTCTTGAGGAGTGGAGACACCTGTTGGAGGGAGCGTCTGTGCCGTTCACGGTTTTCACTGACCATCGGAACCTGGAGTATATCAGGACCGCCAAGCGGCTGAACCCCAGGCAAGCCCGCTGGTCACTGTTCTTCGGGCGTTTTGACTTCCGGATCACCTATCGCCCCGGGACCAAGAACCAGAGGTCGGATGCCTTGTCCCGGGTACACGAAGAGGAGGTCAAAACTGCACTGTCGGATCCACCGGAGCCCATCCTGCCTGAGTCCACTATCATGGCCACCCTCACCTGGGACGTGGAGAAGATCATCCGGGAGGCCCTGGCACGGAGCCCGGACCCCGGAACTGGTCCGAAGAACCGTTTGTACGTCCCACCAGAGGCCAGAGCTGCAGTCTTGGACTTCTGTCACGGTTCCAAGCTCTCCTGTCATCCAGGGGTGCGAAGGACCGTGGCAGTTGTCCGGCAGCGCTTCTGGTGGGTGTCTATGGAGGCCGACGTCCGGGAGTACATCCAGGCCTGCACCACCTGTGCCAGGGGCAAGGCAGACCATAAAAGGTCCCAAGGACTTCTCCAGCCGCTACCTGTGCCTCATTGCCCCTGGTCCCACATCGGCCTGGATTTCGTCACGGGCCTCCCGCCATCCCAGGGCAACACCACCATCTTCACGATAGTGGACCGATTCTCCAAGGCGGCCCACTTCGTGGCCCTCCCGAAGCTCCCAACAGCCCAGGAGACAGCAGACCTCCTGGTCCACCACGTCGTCCGTCTGCATGGGATACCCACCGACATCATCTCTGATCGTGGTCCCCAGTTTTCCTCACACGTCTGGAGGAGCTTCTGCCGGGAACTGGGGGCTACTGTGAGCCTCTCGTCCGGGTATCACCCGCAGACCAACGGACAGGCAGAACGGGCCAATCAGGAATTGGAGCAAGCCCTGCGCTGTGTGACGTCCGCACACCCGACGGCCTGGAGTAAACATCTGGCCTGGATCGAGTATGCGCATAACAGCCAGGTGTCCTCTGCCACCGGCCTCTCCCCATTTGAGGTGTGTTTGGGGTATCAGCCCCCGTTGTTTCCCGTGGTGGAGGGAGAGGTCGGTGTGCCCTTGGTCCAGGCCCACCTGCGGAAGTGCCGTCGGGTGTGACGCTCCGCCCGTTCTGCCTTGTTGAAGGCCCGGACGAGGGCGAAGACCCATGCTGACCGCCGGCGATCCCCGGCCCCTGCTTACCAGCCCGGGCAGGAGGTGTGGCTATCCACGAAGGACATCCCCCTCCAGGTGGACTCCCCAAAACTCAAGGACAGATATATCGGACCATACAAGATCCTCAAAGTCCTCAGTCCTGCCGCAGTGAAGCTCCAACTCCCGGCTTCACTGCGGATCCACCCGGTCTTTCATGTTTCAAGGATCAAACCTCACCACACCTCACCCCTCTGTGCTCCCGGACCGGCGCCGCCTCCTGCTCGGATCATCGACGGGGAGCCGGCTTGGACGGTGCGCCGGCTCCTGGACGTCCGTCGGATGGGCCGGGGGTTCCAGTATTTGGTGGACTGGGAGGGGTATGGACCCGAAGAACGCTCCTGGGTGAAGAGGAGCTTCATCCTGGATCCGGCCCTCCTGGCCGACTTCTACCACCGTCACCCGAACAAGCCTGGTCGGGCGCCAGGAGGCGCCCGTTGAGGGGGGGGTCCTGTTGTGTGGGCCGCCAGAAGAGGAGGTACTGCTGGCCCACCACCAGAGGGCGCCCTGCCTGAAGTGCGGGCTTCAGGCACAAGAGGGCGCTGCCGCCACGGACACAGCCGGGGGTGACAGCTGTCACTCATTATCTCTTGACAGCTGTCACCCATCTACTCTACAGCATCTCACTCCATAAAGACCAGACGTCATCTCCACCTCGTTGCCGAGATATCGTACTTCTATGGCGGTAACTGTCTCTGCCTGTATTATTTGATTCTAAGAGCTATTGTTTTGCAGCTGTCAACCAGAGGACCGGCGTGGGTCGCGACTGTTTCGTTCTACGTCCATCAGATAAGTGGTTAAACAGACGCTGCACGAGTGTGTGTTAGAGGTGGAGGTGGCATTCCCACCGTTGTTGTTACGGGGTGTACACACACCCACACTTGACTGTCTTTGTTCTTCGCCAGCAGTACCAGATCCGACAGTCGGGGACGGTGATCACCTGGGAATTCGGGACTTGGCGGCTCCAGTATTCACCAGGTTCGGTGGCGGCGGAAATCGTGTGGTTCCGGCTCTTCTCAGGACAGACGTCTTCTATCCTCGAGCCTGCCCACACGTCACCTTTGTGGATTGACTGTTATCAGGTTCTGAGATTGTCTGTGTATTCGTTGTGCACCTTCACAACATTAAATTGTTACTTTTTGGCTCATCTATTGACCGTTCATTTGCGCCCCCTGTTGTGGGTCCGTGTCACTACACTTTCACAACACAGCCAATGTTTTTTAAATGTTGTATGAGTGCTACTACTACTACTACTACTACTACTAATAATAATAATAATAATAATAGGAAAAACAGTTATTATTTTATCACATATGTCATTTTTTAAGCATCTCTATCTTACTGATTGTCCAGTGATGAGGTAAATTCTGATCTTATGTAAATAACTCAAAGTCATAGTTTGATTGTTTTAATTTAAAATCTCCTTTTTTCCATGCAGGCTCTATGCTTTGATGCGTACTTTCAGGAGACAGTGACTCAGGCTCAGCAGGAGACTTACAGAATCAGGAAGTGTAAAATCTTCTTCTACCTGGAGGATGACACCATACAGGTGGTGGAAGCCAAGAACAAGAACAGCGGCATCCCTCAAGGTGAAACGAAAAGATGTTTTACCTCAGAGCCTACAGGGTCACTGGGAGTTGTTGTGAGAATTCATGCTTTTCAATTATTTCCATTGTTTTGCTACTGTAGTTCTATTTCTCAGTTTGACCTGTTGGGCATGGAGGACCCTCAGTGCAAAACACCACAGGAGCAACAAGCCAGATTTGTACTTAAATTAAAACCACAAGTATATTTTTTTAAAATACATGAATTAAGTAGAAAACATGTTGGAATTTCAGAAATCCTGTTGTTTGTTGACAAAATGGTGTTGGGTGTGTTCAATTTTATTAATGCATTTTGTTTAATATTATTGTTTTTCAAAGCATTCTCCACATTATTGGAAAACTGTACGTGTTGTTGTTCTGTGTGGCAGGAACGCTAATCCATCGTCGCCGTATCCCACTGCCGCCCCCAAATGACAACCAATTCTATAACGTTTATAATTTCAACATCAGCCAACAGATGGTGCTGTACTCACGAACTTTCACTTTGACCAACTGTGATGCTTTTACAAGAAACTTTCTGACAAAACTTGGGGTGCGTTTAAATGACCCCACAGCTGTACCCGATGACCCCTACAGCACCTTGAGGGCAGAGGTAGGCATCAACCACATCCAAGGTACATTTACAAACTGCAAAGAATTACATACAACACGTGAAATGTGCTGATGAAACTGAATCAGAAACTCAACCCAATCACTAAACCACCAAGAAACTGCAAGCTGTTTAGTCCATGAGCCAGGAGTCAATTTTGACCTAATCACTACCACTTAAGAAGACTAAATGACACTTACAATCCAGCCACAGTATAGCATGGCTTACACAAAATGTATGGTGGCCATCCCAGGGTGGTAGGTATAGCCAGGTAGGAATCAATGAAGAATTACACAGTGGTCAAAATTTTAAAATGCTGCAATCATATTGAAATGTATAGCACATTATTTGTCTGATCATAAAGATTCCAAAAAGGTATAGCTTGGACTATCTATACTCAACAAAAATATAAACGCAACACTTTTGGTTTTGCTCCCATTTTGTATGAGATGAACTCAAAGATCTAAAACTTTTTCCACATACACAATATCACCATTTCCCTCAAATATTGTTCACAAACCAGTCTAAATCTGTGATAGTGAGCACTTCTCCTTTGCTGAGATAATCCATCCCACCTCACAGGTGTGCCATACCAAGATGCTGATTAGACACCATGATTAGTGCACAGGTGTGCCTTAGACTGCCCACAATAAAAGGCCACTCTGAAAGGTGCAGTTTTGTTTTATTGGGGGGGGGGATACCAGTCAGTATCTGGTGTGACCACCATTTGCCTCATGCAGTGCAACACATCTCCTTCGCATCATCCGTTAAGAGAACACCTCTCCAACGTGCCAAACGCCAGCAAATGTGAGCATTTGCCCACTCAAGTCGGTTACGACGACGAACTGGAGTCAGGTCGAGACCCCGATGAGGACGACGAGCATGCAGATGAGCTTCCCTGAGACGGTTTCTGCCAGTTTGTGCAGAAATTCTTTGGTTATGCAAACCGATTGTTCCAGCAGCTGTCCGAGTGGCTGGTCTCAGACGATCTTGGATGTGAACATGCTGGATGTGGAGGTCCTGGGCTGGTGTGGTTACACGTGGTCTGCGGTTGTGAGGCTGGTTGGATGTACTGCCAAATTCTCTGAAACGACTTTGGAGACGGCTTATGGTAGAGACATGAACATTCAATACACGAGCAACAGCTCTGGTTGACATTCCTGCTGTCAGCATGCCAATTGCACGCTCCCTCAAATCTTGCGACATCTGTGGCATTGTGCTGTGTGATAAAACTGCACCTTTCAGAGTGGCCTTTTATTGTGGGCAGTCTAAGGCACACCTGTGCACTAATCATGGTGTCTAATCAACATCTTGGTATGGCACACCTGTGAGGTGGGATGGATTATCTCAACAAAGGAGAAGTGCTTACTATCACAGATTTAGACTGGTTTGTGAACAATATTTGAGAGAAATGGTGATATTGTGTATGTGGAAAAAGTTTTAGATCTTTGAGTTCATCTCATACAAAATGGGAGCAAAACCAAAAGTGTTGCGTTTATATTTTTGTTGAGTCTGAATGTTTGTGGGGTTAAAACAGAGAACATTTCAGTTTGTACAGGGGTCAAAAGTTAAAGTTGCTCCAATTTTGGTAAACAGTGATGAAAATTATTGGTTGAGCTATTGGATTAATAAATGGAATGGTTTTAACTGTGTTCAATGCTTAGTCTCCAAAGTAATGGTCAAACAAGGTCACTGTCCATTGGACTCTATGACATATGACACCCCATAACTTAAAAAGTAACCCTAACCGATGGTGCAAACTATTCCTTTTTAAAACCCTGTCAATTCAACCAATAATTTGCATCACTTTTTATCAAATTTGGAGCAACTTTGACTTTTGACCCCTGTATAAACTGAAACTGACCTTTATCACTATTTTTTGCTGTTTTTACCCCATAACTCCATACCATGCAGTTATACATAGTCCAACCTATACTTTTTGGAATCTTTATGATCAGACATATAATGTGGTATAATTTTCAATATGATTGGAGCATTTTTCATTTTGACCCCTGTGTAATTCTTCATTGACCCCTATCTGGCTACAGCTACCACCCTCGGATGGCCACCAAACGTTTTGTGTCAGTCATGGTACACTGAGGCTGGATTGTAACTGTTGCCTAGTCCTCTTAAGTGGTACCAAAACCTGCTTGGTCCATGGACTAATTTGAGATGGTAAGATGTTGAAACATAAATAAAATCTACTGTAAAAAAAATATCAGTCATAAGTTATCACGTGGCTATGTTCATAATAACCTGTATAGAAATAAATATCAATTTTGTTAACTTTGTGCTCATGATCAGACAATTCAGAAAGTGAGAGTTAGCGCAAGTTGGTCAACGCTCCTTGACCAAAGTGTTTTTACGCCATAAATAATTTAATAACCTTTGAAGAGTATCATGATGTTCATAAAACATCATTAAAAACATTGAGATGTTTATACAACGATGTGTGGGCAGGAGCATGTAGCTTCTTTGGGAAACATCGATTGTAATATTTAGTTTGAGTAAAAAAGACGTGACTCGTGCACAGCACTTTGGTGCTTTATAAGTAATTAGAATTGTTGTATAAGATGTATGTCGATTCTTCTCACAGTCCATTTTCTCTCAGATGGAGAAAAATATGAAGCCTCTCAGGCCGTACGAGAGACATGACACACTGAAACAGTTCCTGGACCACGATCACAGCGTCCTGCGCTTTTATTGCTTCTGGGATGACACGGACAGCGCGTCCGGTGACCTGCGAGAGCTGATACTCTACTACTTCCTGGCCGACGACACCATTGAGATCTGTGAAGTCTTCTCTCCGAACTCTGGGCGATATGCCGTTCCCAAATTCCTGCGGCGCTGCAAACTCCCAAAGGTGAGCTCTGCTCGGGAGGCATGGCTGAGATGTCTCTGTGCTTGAAACTCAAAAAAAAATTAAAAGAAAATAATGAGGATAACCTCTAAAATTTGATGAACCACATCAACACAAGAGTAAGTTTGTTTTTGTCTTATAATTAAATGTCTGCCACGTTCTGGACATGTCTGTGATTGTTGCAGGCATGATAGAAAGTAGGAGCAGGTGTGGATTTGAAGACAAACGTAGCTTGAAATGAACTTGGTTGTAGGTTTCTGTCATTCTCAAAGTCTCAAATGTCATGTTGCCACATATCAACACTTTACTGCAGTGATCCCCAAAATGTGGATCATGGACACTCCCTGGGCTGTGGAAGTCCTGCACTGCATGTGGGCCGTGAGCGGTCATCTGCTAATCTAAATGATAGAAATGGGCGGATCCTAATATCGATACCAATGCTGGTATTGATATTGAACGATCCTTGTGTAAAAAGATCAATACTCAAGCTTTTTTTCCTCTCCCGCACGCACTGACTGCTGCGCACACAGTCATCAAAGTCTACTCTGTCTGTAAGAGCTGCGCTGTGTCACACAACACAGAGCAGTGCACCCCCCCCCCCCCCCCCCCCCCGGTCTTTTGTTGTTGCGCCGTCACGTGGCTCAATGCCGCGAGCCAATTTTGTTGTGGTGTGTTAATTTTGTGGTATGTGTGGTTTGTCAGCCCTCTACCTCAGGAGATTTTGTTTTAAGTTGTGTTGAGTGATATTTTTTGAAACAAGAATGTTGATTGTGATAATAAAGTATTTTGTTGTCATGTACAATGTTTGGCGAAATTCTATCCTAGGTCTTTTGGATCCTTTGGATCTATGAAGCTTAAATATGAAAAAGTATCGGTATTGATATCGGCGATACTGGGCCTGTATTTACTTGGTATCGGATGGATACCAAAATTCCCGGTATCGCCCACCTCTACTAAACGACAGGTTGGTGTGCGTTGTGTCCCACAGCAGCTTGTACTCAAGGTTCTTGATATAAAAAAATATCTCCACCTGCTGGAGATACACATCTTTCATCCACATCTTGGTTTTGTTCTGACTTATCCCACATTTTGAATGGAACATTTTTGGTTCCTGGAAACCTGTTTTATATGGACATTATCATTATTATTATTATTATTATTATTATTATTATTATTATTATTATTATTATTATTATTATTCAGAAAATTCATTCTACTTTTATGTTTTCAAACCTTGAACATGTTTTGACTGATTATTTTAAAAATTCTATCAAAGCCAGTAGGTGAAATAATTTGTTCATGTTTGTAATCTTTGTGTATTTTTTGTGTTTTAACAGTACAAACTACAAGTTAAATAACTTGATGTATGGACTAAATCAGTGATCTTAAACCAGAATAAAACAACTTCTGTATCATGAATAAATTAGACGGCAGCTAATGTTTAGACGTAAGAGCAAGTGGAACAGTCTGGGAGTTTGCGATTGGTTGCTGGCATGCACGTGCACATGCTCGTTCATGTTCCTGCAGGCGGTACTCTAATAAGGTTCTATTAAACCATTTCTGCTTTTGTGTCTGTTCATTTTCTTGCAGCACTTGAGCACTGCAGCGAAGCAGCCCGGAGAGACCACGGAGCGCACGGTGCTCAACGTGCTCACCTCCAGGAGTCAGGGAAACTGCTACATTCTGGACAGCCTCAGAGTACGTGAAACATTTTCAGTTCATCAGCAGAAACTTTACAGTCTGATCACTAACAGCTGTTGCTTCCAGACAGGAGCCGTGCACGAGGAGTTTTACAGGGACTGTGACCTGAAGATAGGCGGCGAGGTCAACGTGTGCGGCAGGAGAGTGATCCTCTGTGACTGTGACCAATTCACCAAAAACTACTACCGCTCCAAATACGGAATAGGTATCTGACTGACAGGACTTCTCCATTCCAGGGGCTTTATATTTATCACGCCTGCATTACACAGATCTGACCACTAGGGGCAGTAAGAGGAACTAGAAAGGCTATGGCACTTTAAAGTTTGTCACCCCCTTGAGCTTTAATTGTCTGAATTTTTTTATATTATTTTTTAAATTATATGTATATATAAAAAACATAATTCAGGCTTCTTTATATTAAAATGTCTCAAATATTTGTCCTTTAAGCTCACAGTGAAAACTAATCTCTCCAACATGTATAATATGAACAAAGCAAAAAGGGGAAAACTAGGCAATAAGGTGAAAAACCCCAAAAGAAGACAGCAAGAAAAATAAGACTATAACCAAAACTAGCACGGAACTGACCATGACTAAAATCTGAATGTAAATACAATAAACGATTATAAAATGGCAACACAAACTATTGACTGAATAGAAAATAAATGATGAAAATAAAACAAAATCAGGAACTACAGAATACAGGTGAATGACCAATACAATACAATGAATGACCAAACAACAAATAAATGATAAACAAAGAGAAGAAACAAACACAACTAAATTAAGACTCAAATGACAAAAGTATAAGCATATGAAAAATAAAACAGTAGAATCCTCAGAGGAAGCCTGGACATGAGTGAGGGAAAAACCCAGACATGAACCCTGGGCCGGGCCAGAACCTGACATGGAAATGTTCATGTGTTTATCCTCTGACTTCTCTCAAAAAAGTGGCTGTAAAACTGATGATTTAATCCATATATTTGTAATAAATCTCCTCACTCGACTTTTTTTTTGTAATGTTTTACAGTCCTTAAATGCATCAATGGAAGTCTCCCCCCCCCCCCCCCCCATATATATATATATATATATATATATATATATATATATATATATATATATATATATATATATATATATATATATATATAAACTTTAACCGCTTTATCATAACATTGTAATATTCACTCAAGATCACAGTGGGATAAAACAAGATCTGTTTGGTGTTTGACAAAAAAAAACTCTGCTGGAGGTCCCAGTACTGGTCCCAGTATTTGTGGGGCACTGTCATGGAGGATGCTGTCAGACTCTCCCTGGTCCTCCCGGCTTGGGTCACTCCATGTTGCTGTGGTCCTGTATCATTCCTGACATATGTTCTTTCTCTCTCTCTTTCTCTCCCCCTCAGAGGACTTCACACCAGTACAGTATAAAATGGCCCCAGCCCCTGAACCTCCAAAGCCCGTCCCCCCTTACACCGGGTTCGGGTCTGAAGAGGATTCGTTATGTTCCTGCAAGAGCCTGCTGCCCAAACAGCCGAAGAAAGATTTCCGCAAACTTATGGAGAAAGACAGGTCCAATGAGTTGTGTATAGGCACGTGTGTGTGTGTGTGCGTGCACGACTGTGTACTTAAGTGTGCACGTGTCATTCCAGATGTGGTCTTCAGAGTAACGTGCTGCAATTCCGAGCCAAGATGGTGACCAGCGATCCAGCTGACAGAGTGTTCATCATCTCGTTTTTCCTCTGCGATGACTCCATCAGTGTGTTTGAACCCCCACAGAAGAACTCAGGTACACGCGTGTGGAGCAGAGCTGCACTGAAACTATTCCCACACACAAATCTGTATGACTCTCGGGGTAAACATTAGTTCATTTGCACTTTGTCTGTTTCAACAGACCATTAACACTTAAACCTCCTTTTTTCATGATGGAGACACTTATGGTTCATTCCATCATTCCAAGCTGATATTTGACAGTTTTTACATATTTCATCTAATTTTTCTTTCATTTATTTATTTTGCTTTGCTACCAATGAGATATCACACAATGGGGGAACTTGGCACTAAAGGTGAAGTGATTAGTCCATTAAAAGTACAGTCTCTTAAAAAAAAAAAAAACATTTATACCATTTGAAGGGGCGTTTAGTGGAGTGGAAGGTGGTTTTGATGACATCTAGTGGTAAATGTCCATATTGCAGCCCAGCCAGTAGCCTGTCAGAGGATGGCCGATGTTCAAATAGTCTGTACAGCGAAACCAATGAAGTCTGGAAACTTAACAAAATGGATGCGACAAACACTCAGACAAAAACAAAGAAACAAAGAAATGTTTTGTCTGCAGAAGTCCATCAGGACCAACAGGCATCATCAGGTGAAAATGTGTTTCCCACACAGGATTGCCAGGGCTCTGTAACAAAACCAGCCAAATAGCCAGTCAAAACCAGCCCCCCCACCCCCTCCCACCAAAAAACAACATAAAAACCAGAACTCAAAGAAAATGGAAAGAGTTGAAGGTATAATTTGCAATACAAAAATAGCCTATGTCTGCAGAAATCTGAGAACCTGGCACCACAGCTCCCCACACTATAATAAGGGAGTTAGAATTATGTTATTGACTTTGTGGATTGTTTGGACATGTTTTTTGGCCTATCACTTGCCAAGCATAATAAATTATGCAATAAGGGACTGCTCAATTTAACATGGTGCACATGTGACAAAATTATTCCAGAGGCAGCAGATGAGGAGGAAGTGTTTTGTAGCTGATAATGACTCACATTCATCGGTAAGATGAGAAGCCAGACTCCTTTTAAACTCAAATGTTCGTGAGTGAAAACTGTACTATTCAGTTAGTAATGATAATATTAGTCATAAGAGTCGTGTCAGTGATGTGACATCTGAGATCCATGCTCCGGTGCCATTACCCATCATGCTACATGCGTACCACCTCCTCTTCAAAATGTGCACTTGTGAGTTAGCCAGTAAAATCATTTATGAATAGCAATCAAGCCAATATGCCTGCTTCTCTGTGACCTTTGATGAATTAGCTCAAGTTAGCCACTCAAGAGATTTTGTTTGGTCCAATGACGCTTGGTCACGTAGTCATTTTGGCAACTGAGTGATGCTACCAGGCAAGCTACAATTACCCAGCTTGAGTGGAGGAAAATTCATTTACATTATTGTTTCTACAAGCTTTTCAGTAATGCTAGCTTACCTGTCCAGCAGGTTAAAAACTATCTTAGGGCCCATCTGACTCCCATTTGTCCTGATGGGCTTCTGCAGATAAATCTTTTCTTTGCTTCTTAATTTTACTTGGAGTTACAAACTTGTTGGTGTTACAGATGTCAATGGTTTCACTGTACAGGAAAATCCAACTGGAAGCACGCATATGTACATTGGTGGTGTGTCCATTCAGAGGGGTTACAGGCAATTGGATAGGCTGCAATACGATGTTGTACCACTAGATGTCATCAAAACGACCTTGAACGTCACTATCCAACGTCCATCATAAAAAGACTTTCTTTGGCACCACTATATTTTTGATCCACAGGATTTAAGTAAAAGAATCACAAGCTTATATTGCTAGTGAGATTAAAATTCAATATATGTGGAAACAATTCAGAATTTTGAGCCATGTGGGTTAAAATATAGCTGCAAGATGCCATAAGACGCTTTCTGTGGTGACATCATAGATGATGTAGGGGGTGGGTGGGCTTTCCAACCCTTCAATGAGAACCTGGCCAGCCTCAGCATCGTGGAGCCATAAAAACACGATAGTCTTTCCGGGGTGACTGAAAGTGACAAACTATGTAAAATTGAAGGAGAAAGAAAACCACAGACACAGCAAGTAAACATAGGTGACAAACCATCCCACTGGGAAGAACAATTAAAATTTGGACAAATTTCACACAAAAGCTTTGCTGGTTTTCTACTGTACAGGTAAGACAGTAATCACACAGGCCTGCTGTCTTAGTTATCATTATGAATGCTCGGTACAGCTACAACAGTTTTACTTGGTTTGCTAAAATAAGTCTGTGGGGAGACTATATTCTGACGTCATATGATGTGTGAACCATTGTTTTGATGTATTTTTGTGTTTTCTTGCTATGGTGGTATGTGGCATTTTTAAAACATTTTTTATGGTGAATCCAAAGGCAAATTTCTGCATTGTGAAGAATAATGTTTTTGTGTCATATTGTACGTTGTGGCACAAACATGCTATATTTAGCATGGAATCGGCTAAAAATAATTTTATTTTATTGGTGACAAAATTAGCTGTAATTTTGTGATTTACAATACAAATAAAGGCACTTTACAGTAACTAGATTTCACCACAAAGTATATTTAGTCAATTTTGTAGAAACTGGAGGAAGGCCATCCAGTATAAAACTTGTGCTAGATCCTCTTGTGGATCTGTACCAGAATCTGCTGTGGTGACCTCAAGCAACAAGGGTTTTTGCTTGAGTTTTCAAAATGTGTGTAAATATAAACATTGACCGTGTCGAAAGACTACCTGTGTGAGTGACATCAGTAGAATGCAGAGCTGTTTCTTCTGTCTCGTTCACTGGTCAGGAATCATTGGCGGGAGGTTCCTGGGTCGTGGGCGTGTGAGGAAGCCGGGACAGGAGCTGTTTAAAAGTCAGCCGTCTGAGTTCTTCACGGCCCAGGATCTGTACGTTGGAGCCGTCCTCAACCTCAACAACCAGCATTTCCAGCTCCTGGAGGCTGACGAGTTCACGCTGGCCTACATGGAGCAACACGCCGAGGAGGTGAGGACGATTTTTAGACCTGGAGTCTAAAAGCTTCACTGTCGTAATGTAGGAGTTACTTTGGCACTTAAATGAGTATGATATCGTCTGGTGTGGGTGATTTAAGGCTGTCTGTAACAGAGGTTTATATGTCTGTACAAAGTTCCCAAAAGCCAACGTGGGCACCATCCTGAGTAAACTTCGTTCCATCCCAGAGGAGAAAAAGAATGAGGTCAAGAGGTTTTTGACTCTCAGCGACCCCAACTGCTCCTGCTTCATCTCATATGAATCCTTCAGGTACTGTAACACCGCAAAAAACCCAGAAAGTAAGACTCAGGAGATTCAGTACGGACTCCTGGGAACTTCCAAACTAACACTCTCAAATTAATTAGTGGTCGGATTCTTACATGCAGGGGTCTGCTAACGAGTGCGGACTGCGGGCTGTCGGAGCACGAAGCTGTGGCGCTGGGTCGGTGTTTTTCTGAACCTGAGCAGCCTGAGGTGGACGTGGGTTTGATGCTGGCTGTGGCTCAGGACTTCCTCAGGAAGAGAGACTTTGATAAGTTCCCCGAAATGACCAGAGCCTTCAAACACCAAGACCAGCTCAGGTATAAACACACACGGGCATTATGACAGCAGGACGAGGGAAGCATGTGAACCGGGCCTGTGTGGCACGTAGCTGTGCTTGCTAAAGAACGCACAATGGGCTTATGTGTCAGTGTTGACACCATCAGTGAGCCTCAGATTTTCTTTAACACGCCTGTAATGCAGCTGGCGCAACAAGAACGGTCCTCCGGAGCGCTGGGTTCTGGAGGACGCTTTGTTTCACAGAAACATTTAGAGTCACACAGCTTCCTTTAAACCGTTTTCTGCCTCAGTCAGCAGGTGGATTATTTTTCAGTTTAAGTTTCTGTCCTTCAAAATCCTGGAATTAATGGATTAGCTTTTTCCCTCATGGATCAGTTTTCATAGCGAGACGACTTGCAGTGTTTGTGTTTATGTTGGGTTGTGCTTTGTGTTTCTTTGTGTGGTTTTTAATTTATCGAACATGGTCACCAGTGGGCGATTTAACGGCCCACATAGACGACTTTTGGGCCTCGTATCATGACCGTTTAAACTGCTGTAGTGTTTCTTTTTAAACACTTATGAAATACTTTCCTTTTGTTGTCACTATTAACTCACCTATAAATGACATATTATGGATACGAGATCAGAGTACCTCTTGGAACGGAGATGCTAATTGCTATGGCCGGTATGTAGGGCATTTTATACCTCATTTCCGGGGAAAATTAGGCGAGAATTCATACTTGTGCACACGTTCGACTGGCCGCTCGGTGAAAACACACTCAGCCGTAGGCCTTTCAGTTGAAGTCAGCTGGTTTTATATTGTCTGGCTTCTTTTATTGGCCAGCTGAAGGTCTAGAACTGACCAGAACGAGGAGATTAATTCACCAAATTGAAGTTGGAGTCATCAATAAAGTCAGTTTAATGGACAATGATTCATTTCAAGCCTTTGAAACATGACCATATTGTATTTATTTGTACTGAGTTCAGCAATATTTTCACTGAGTGAAAAACAACCACCAGGGGGCGCTGCCAGATGAACTATTTTGAGAATCGGATGGAATTTCAATTTATTTAATTTATATGGCACTAAATCGCAACAAAGTTGCCTCAAGGCGATTCACACAAGTAAAGGTTTAACCTTATGAACCCGTAGAGCAAGCACACAGGTGACAGTGGTAAGGAAAAACTCCCTCTGATGATTTGAGGAAGAAACCTCAAGCAGACCAGAGTCAAAGGGGTGACCCTCTGCTTGGGCCATGCTACCGATACACTTGACAATACGAATATACAGGAAATTTTGGGAGTCCATGCTGGTGCACTGGACAGGAGGCTTGCAGAAGAAAACACCCACACCCATCTCTGGATAGAGCCGCACCTCACACTGGGAGGAAAAAAAACTGAATCACGCATCAGAAAGACAACAAATACAGTATAATTTGTCAGCATTAAGCAACAAGAAAAACAGAAGAAATACTAAGGTGATGGCCGGCCACTCGCCCTAAGCTTCACTATAAGACCCAGACTTTAGATAAAGCTGAGGCCGCGGCACGCTCCGTTTACTAATAAAATGAATTTAAAAGGGTAAAAAGCATAGTAACATGCTATGCCAGTATGCTAGCCATATGAAAGGGAAAATAAGTGCGTCTTAAGTCTGGACTTGAAAGTCTCTACAGCATCTGATTGTTTTATTGACGCAGGGAGACGCGTTCCAAAGAACAGGGGCACGATAAGAGACAGCTCTATGACCCATGGACTTCTTATTCACCCTAGGGACACAAAGTAGTCCTGCACCCAGAGAATGCAGAACCCGGGCCGGTACGTAGGGTTTAATTAGGTCAGCTAAGTAGGGAGGTGCCAGTCTGTAAATAATTTTATAGGTTAGTAACAGAACCCTAAAATCTGATCTCACAGGGACAGGAAGCCAGTGAAGGGATGCCAGAATGGTTGTAATGTGGTCAAACTTTCTACTTCCTGTCAAAAGTCTGGCAGCAACATTTTGAACCAGTTAGAGAACCCTAATGCTCGACTTTGGTAAACCAGAAAATAGAACATTGCAGTAGTCCAATCTAGAAGAGACAAACGCATGAATGTGGTCATAAGGATGTGGTCACTGTGTTTACGATAGAATTTCATGGCAAACAACCATTGCCTGATGAAAATCTGACCTCTGACCCCAGTGATTTTAACATTTATCTGGATTATTGACTTTGGGCTGTCTATGCCAGGCCAGTCCCAGAATTTGCTTATGTGTGCCAGATTTGGTGTAAACCGGAGTGCAGTTCGAGAATTTGACCTTTGACCCTAATGATCTTGATTCTTTTTGTTGTCAAAATTAACCATTTAAGGGTCATTTTAGAGTTGACAAAAAGGGGTGCACATGGTAAAGGTGCCCTCTTATTCCATATTAGATAATAATAATAATAATAATGCAAAGAATTTTTATTTTCTTATATTCTGGATCTGTATCAGGAAAAGCCAAAATGAATGTGCAGATTAACTTGTTTGATTTGTCAGATGCTGCTTTGTAACTGTTCAACCCCCCCGACCCCCCCAATTTTTTTAAATTATTTTTTTAGGACGGGCCGACTCTCCTCCAAAGCCTGCAGGACCATCTGTAAGGCCTTTCAGCTTCCTCTGCCTGAGAATCTCCTCACACGTCTGCTCGACGGGTAAGAGCCAACCAATCAGTGTTGCTCCTGGTGGCAGGTCAGAGGTCATGCTGCATCTTTAGAAGAGTGGCATCTAGAATTTTTTATTTTCTTTTTGCATTGAAATGAGGTAAAAAAAAAAACAAAAAAAAAAAAAAACGAAGCGCCAGCAGCTTTCATGAACAAAGAGCTTTATGTAAATAAATTTGAACAGAAACGCTGCCACATAAATGATGGCTGTCCATAAATGTGACTATACCCACATGTAGATAGCACCACTGGATTCCTTCACCCTGAAAATGTGTATTTAGCCACCGGAATCCAGATAATTTGTCTTGTAAAAGCAGAAATAATGAAAAACAATTATTTTAATATAGGTTTTTTCCCCCCACAAATACAATATGGTCCTCATGACTGATTGGATGTTGCATGCATTTGTATAGTTTGTATATACAGTTTTACTCATCTCCACAAAATTATACAAGAAGCTGTACTAAGTCTGGAGTTTGTAACGTACAGACAGTGCCCACGTCTGTATATATATCAGTCAGTCGAAGGAGAAATCCAGTCATAAATTGCACACATTTAGGTTCCTGTATTGCATGTAAGTGTTTCTAATCTGGCGATTTGTCTGCCGTAGGTACACGGAGGTGGACGAGGTTGACTACAACGCCTTCCTTGGTGGCATTAACTGGGCAGAGAACCCTGCTCTTCCAGTCCTGGCTGATGATGCCTTAAAGGTGCGAGATCGACATCAGATGGTCACATGCAACAAAAACAGCAAAAAGATCTGTGGAAAAAGAACAGATGGGATATCTACCGGACACGCAGCTTTGAAGATCAAAAAGTGCAGTTCTGGGTTTCACCATCTTTACGCCGTCTAAACTCCAGGCACCCCATTAATGGGTAGAAAGGTGAAGCATGGGCCGTCCCTGGGTGGGACGAATGAAGCCCGAACATGCCCACATCTCAGAGTTACTGTACAAGCTAAAGCTAACAGGCTAACCTTGGTTTTGGTATCTTATTGGCTTTTCATTTATTTATTTATTTTGGTAGACTGGGCAGTGGTTTCCATGATGAATTGGTTGGGTGTGGGCGTTAAAAATTATGACCTGCTTATTGCCTCCGTAACAGTGGAGCTAACGTCATCAAGCTACTCATACCTGCTAACAGTGCCAAAATACTGATGCACAGACTTTCTGAGATGGTCCGTTAGTACAATTAACCATACAGCAAGCCGTATTATTGCAGATATTGTAACAAAATGTTGAGATAGGACAGACACGGTCAGCCGTCTTCAGTTAGCAGCCTCTTCTAGCGGCCTCTGTTAGTGCGGCACACTACATGTCACTCTGCCCCAATTATTCATAACTTTATGACTTGATATCTTAAACTAATTAATTTCACCCCCACACCCATGCAGTTGTCCTTAAGGGGAAAACTAGCTGTCCCTTCTTTGTATGAGGCTGTAACAGCCTTAGTGATTTTACAAGATAATTTTTAATTACAGCTAGTTTTGGAACCGTTCCCGGACAGGTTCCCATTGAGGGTGGTTAGCAAAATCTTCAATCTTTATGTTGTTATTTGTGACATTTCTTTGATTTTTGAAGTTTTTATTTTATTATTGTTATCAACATTTTTTATTTATTTTTTTTTTTTAGAACATATGCATATCTGACATTTTTGTTTCTGTCATCTCCAGTTTGAAGTGAACTTGAGGTCCAGTGGTTCTTCAGTGAAGAAAGTCAACTATTCGGTCATGTTGGAGGATGTGTTTGGAGGGGCCACAAACAGCACTGATCCAATAGCAGTTGCTGCAACATAATTGAGTTTAAGCAGCAACGGTTAAGTTCTACTATTGTGACTGGAAATGGATTTACTTTTCTGTCATAGTGGTGTACATGAGGAGTTTAGGCAGACGTGACTTAAAAATGTCAACTACTGTTTGTACCATATTTCCCAGACTATACATAGCACCAGACTGTTTGTCGTGTTCCGAAAAATGTGTTGTGAAGCAGAACAAATAGCTATATCACACACCAGTCTATAAATTGCATTTACGTATTTTAGAAACTTCGTGCTACAGCTTCATGCAACAAAATGTAATTAGGGTTAGGGTTAGGTAACATTTTAACACTTGTAAATATTTTTAAAACATTATAGTTAGTCTTATCTTAGCCTAGCTGTCCTCCTTGTTGCTGTTCTGGCTGTCCCACAAAGTGAAAATGAGTGGAATGCTAAGTAGTGTGTAGATTAGGTTATTCCATCTCTTTAATCAAGAGTGTATTTTGGTTTAAGAACATGATTTATTAATTTCACTTGTTCTGAGACCCAGTAGGCTCTTTTGATTCAGTTGTTTTTTCTTTGGAAGGTGATGGTCTAGTGGTTAAGCATTGGGCATGAGACCAGAGGATCCTCGGTTCAAACCCCAGCCTGACCGGAAAATCATTAAGGGCCCTTGGGCAAGGTCCTTAATCCTCCTGTTGCTCACGGTGTGTAGTGAGCACCTTGCAAGGCAGCACCCTAACATCAGTGTGTGAGTGTGTCTGTGTGAATTGGTGAATATGAGGCATCATTGCAAAGCGCTTTGAGCTTCTGATTCAGATAGAAAAGCACTATATACAGTAGTGTTCAGAATAATACTAGTGCTATGTGACTAAAAAGATTAATCCAGGTTTTGAGTCTATTTCTTATTGTTACATGGGAAACAAGGTACCAGTAGATTCTCACAAATCCAACAAGACCAAGCATTCATGATATGCACACTCTTAAGGCTATGAAATTGGGCTATTACACCCCCTTTTCTACTTTTTTTTTTTACTAATAGCCCAATTTCATAGCCTTAAGAGTGTGCATATCATGAATGCTTGGTCTTGTTGGATTTGTGAGAATCTACTGAATCTACTGGTACCTTGTTTCCCATGTAACAATAAGAAATATACTCAAAACCTGGATTAATCTTTTTAGTCACATAGCACTACTATTATTCTGAACACTACTGTAAATGCAGTCCATTTACGTCATCTTGTTTTTCTTGTACTACACTTGGCATCCACGGTGGCATAACAGTGCATTACTGCCACCTTCTGCTCTGGAGTGTGAATCACAGTACCTCTTTGATAGAGAGGATCCTCTCTTCTACAACATTCCAGACTGGAAAATCACTGAGAACCCTTGGACGAAGGCCTTAATCCCTAAATTGCTCCTGGTGTGCAGTTTACGTTTCGCATAGCAGCACGCTGAGATTGTATGTGTGCGTGAATGTGAGGCATCATTGTAAAGCACTTTGAGCATCTGTATCTGATGGAAAAGTCCTATATGAAATGCACTCCACGTACCGTCTAATCTTTGATTACTTTGGTAATCAAGTTGAGTTAAGTTGGAGATGCCATTTTAATAATCAGTGGTAATGCATTTTGAGGGCATTTCTCTGGCAAATGTTGTAGATGTCTAAAACCAGTGGAGTCTGGTCTAAATTGTTTTTATAGCAGGATGATTCCTGTGAGCACAGAAGCAGAACTGTAGACCTCTGAGAATGTTGAACATGAATTTATCAGGTCTGGTTGACAGGTTAGGCTGGATGCAAATGCAGGACTCTGACAACAAGCTCTGTAAGTAAAAACAGTTTACTGAAGCAGTAAACGGGGTGCGGTACCCAGCGAGGCAGTCCAACAAGAGTAACGAAACCGAAAACATCAGGCAAAAAGTGTGGTCGAGGATACAGGCAGGTAATCGTACCACACGTGAGGCAAGCAGGTCGAGAATACACAAAACAGTTGGAAAGAGAAGGCACTAGGCGCATCAATCTGGCAAGGGAGCAAGGCAAAATGAGGAGCTTATATACACCCAGGTGATGAAGTGCAGATTGAAAGCAGGTGTGCAACGCTCCAGAGAGAGGGAAACACCCACCACAAGAGTCAGTAGAGAGAGACGAGAGAAAGGGACAGACAGACCCAAAAAGAAAAACCCCAGCAAGAGAACAAACAGTAACTGAACAAACTAATTAAAGCAAAGAAATAAAAGCAAACAGAACTCAAATCCTGACAGAACCTGAAGCACATAAACTGATTTGGCGCAATGTGACCCTTTTAATAATTATTTTATGAAAAGCAACACTGTGAATCAAGCCATGTGAACTGCTGGATATAAACGTTACTGCTCGTGCATGTGGAGTTTTTAATTTATTGATGCTGAATTGTGGGCCCTTAAATCCTCTGGATGGGGAATTCCAGTGTGTGTTACCTTCCCAGCCAAGGCTGGTGCCCCTTTGCAGCTTGTGAGATTGACACAGTGCAAATGAAGTGTTTTGTCCAAGGACACTGACAGGTACTGTGACCAAGTCCGCTTTGGTCTCCACAGGAATCAAGCCCAGATCTACAGAATTTAAAGCTTTATGATCATCTCTCAGATGCCTTTGACCAGTCAATGAAGGGAAAGTATAATGGCTGGTGTTACCCTCAACACTTTTCTTGCAATTGGTGCACATTGAAGATCATGTCTGTTGTCAGAAGCCATTCTAGGTTTCAGAAAGGATGGTTTCTGCTAGTGGTTTCAGATGGTTGTTGGCAATCCACGCAAGAACCTTTCCTGCAGTAGACAGCAAGGAGTGTCCACAATGGTTTCTACAGTCAGACTTGTCTCCTTTCCAGTTGTAGATGGTAACAGTAACTGAATGTTTCAGGTCTACAGGTATTTCCTCTTGAGTCCAGATCTTGATGATTAATTGGTGCACTTGGCGTTGGAGAAAGGGACCTCCTTATTTAAAGAGCTCAACGGGAATCTCCGACAACAATCTCGGTTGTCGTCCTGCGTCTTTGTTTGTCTGTGTGATTGTTTTTCTGTGCTGATGGGGTTTTTTTTTCCTCATTGCTGCTGTGTAACGCAGCGGCTATGAGGGGTTTTTTTTTCTCCTTTTTCCCTCGTGTGTGCTTTTTTTAATATGTGTTTATGTACCGAGCCGGCCTATGTGTGTTGTTTTTTTTGTGTGTCGTTTGTTATGGGTCGGTCTTGGTTTGCTCAGCCCTGCTGTTGACCAAGGCAGGGATGTACATCTGGAGCTGGTCCCCGGGCGCCTAATGGCGACTTCTGCTCCTACTGGCAATTAGGATGGGTTAAATGCAGTAGACACATTTCATTGGGCAGGGAACATGTTCTTTTGTGCATATGACAATAAAATTCTTTTGAATCCTTTGAATGTTGTCTTCACCAGGTGCTTTGTTGTTTTTCATGCCTTTAATGGCGTTAAGAGTTTCTTTGAGATTTGGGGTTTGGCTGGTCCATCAATCATATCTTGTCTTGGTAAATGTCTGAGCACGGCCTCCCCCTCAACAGTTGGGTTGATGTTCAGGAGGTCTTCAAAGTGTTCATTCCATTGAGCACTGATGTCATCTTTAGTCTTCAGCAGGTTCGGGCCATCCAAAAGCACATGAATCAAGCCCAGGTCCACAGGACGTAAAGCATTATTATGTGCAGATGTAGGACAGACAACAACATCTCTGTGTCTGTGGATGGACAACTGTTTTGCATGAAGAGCCAACAATCTATAGCTTTTCATTCCAACCAATCACATACTGATGAACTTCACTAAGACTTTAGACAAGATGATTGTCGCCAAACTCGCCTGCGGAGGGAATTGGTTGAGAGAAAAACAAGCAGGGCTTCATCACGATGCCTTTAAGACCGAATTGCATTTGAACTTTTAATGCTACAACTTCATCCCAGAAAATACCGTTCTTCATTAATGTGTCTCAAGAATATTAACATTACAACCCCAATTCCAATGAAGTTTGGACGTTGTGTAAAATCTAAATTAAAAACAATGCAATGATTTGCAAATCCTCTTCAACCTATATTCAATTGAATACACCACGAAGACAAAATATTTAATGTTGAAACTGATAAACTTTATTGTTTTTGTACAAATATTTGCTCATTTTGAAATGGATGCCTGCAACATGTTTCATAAAAGTTGGGATAGTGGTAAGTGTTCCTGAGCCCACATGGTAAGATCCTTTACATAATGATGTCAGTTTTTAATGCAGTGCTGCCTGAGGGATCGAAGTTCACGGGCATTCAGTGTTGGTTTTTGGCCTTGCCGCTTATGTGTAGAAAGTTCTCCAGATTCTCTGAATCTTCTGATTGTATTATGGACTGTAGATTATGGAATCCCTAAATTCCTTGCAAATGAACATTGAGAAACATTGTTCTTAAACTGTTGGATTATTTTTTCATGCAGTTGTTCACAAAGTGGTGATCCTCACCACATCTTTGCTTTTGAACGGCTGAGCCTTTTGGGGATGCTCCTTTTATACCCAATCATGACTCTCACAATTAGTGTCCTCAGTTCCCAAATGCGGGCAGCATGGTTACGTAGTGGTTAGCACTGTTGCCTCACAGCGAGAAGGTCATGGGTTCAATTCCCATGGCCTTTCTGTGTGGAGTTTGCATGTTCTTCCTGTGTTTGCGTGGATTTCCTCTGGGTGCTCCGGTTTCCTCCCACATCCAAAGACATGCGGGTTAGGTGGATTGGAATCTTTAAAATTGTCCGTAGGTGTGGGTGTGTCTGTGTTTGTCTATTTGTGGCCCTGCGACAGACTGGAGTCCTGTCCTGGGTGTACCCGCCTCGCACTCTATGACTGCTGGGATAGGCTCCAGCCCCCCCCCCCCCCCCCCCGACCCTTGATTGGACTAAGCGGTAGAAGATGAATGAATGAGTTCCCAAATGCTTATTGAGTGTTGTTAGAAGGAAAGGTGATGTAACACAGTGGTAAACATACCACTGTCCCAGCTTTTTTGAAACATGTTGCAGGCATCCATTTCAAAATGAGCAAATATTTGCACAAAAACAATAAAGTTGATCAGTTTGAACATTATTTTGTCTTTGTGCTGTATTCAATTGAATATAAGTTGAAGAGGATTTGCAAATCATTGTATTCTGTTTTTATTTACATTTCACACAATGTCCCAACTTCATTGGAATTTGGGTTGCAATTGTGGATTCTGCTATGAGAAATTTTTTACCTGGTTCTTTTTTATGACCTGTGACATCTTTGGTAACAGGAACCCCTCCCCTGTGGTTGTACTCTGTTGGCTGGCCGCCTCGTGTATGTGTTGGACTATAAAAGGCACAGGTTGGTCAGGTTTAGGCGCCGATGTAATCAGAGCTTCTGCTACGAACGCTGCTCAGGGAATAAGTCAAGCGTTAGGTAATCAGCGCGTGCACACCCACTCACCCAGGCTGCCTTACCCCCTTCACACCGCGCACAGAAACAGTGCATGACATCAGCCGCGGCATTATCGGGTCCACGCTGGCTGCTTTCACACATACTCAAATATTCGCTTCCTGACTCACCTGCTCTTTATGTAAAAACACAAAGGATGATGTAGATGTGACGGCAGTGTCCCCAGCCCGTACACGGCCTTTTATGTCTTCTGAGATGTGGAGTAGCAGAGGTGATGGACACCGGGGGAAGACCATCCACACCTCCTCTTTGCTAGCCCTCTTCCCCTCTTTGGCAGGATCTGTGACTTTACGGCACCAGCCATTAAAGTCGCTTCTCACTTGTCCATGAGGCCAGTGAAATGAGTCTGGACTTCTTTTTCAAGAACTTTATGCCACATTTGTGTGTGAGCATAGCAGGTAGCGCAGGTAGATAAGAGTTGGGTTCAGGTACTGCTGACATGGGTTTCATTCTTGTGTGTGTTCTTGCACAAGATGCTTCGTGTTATGGATTAGACGCGGATTGAGGAGCGGTCCAGTATCTGACTGAACCCAGCATGAAATAATCAGAAGCAGTTCCAAAAAGAAAACATTTATTTTTCTCCCTTTGTGCTATACATGAAATACTAAATAATTATAGTTCTGGTGAGGTGAAAAGGCGGCGCACTCTCTCAGCGTCTCAACAGTCGGAGTCCGAACGTTCAGGACTCAGGAGTTCCGCCAACACCCCCCCCCCCCCGGTGACTTTCCCAGACTGTACTCTGCGAAGGAGGAACAGAGATGAGATTATTCAACACTTATTACTATGAAATATTGTTTAGAGGCAAACTTATCAGCTACACGTTTAGGTCTGGTTTCAAACTTAGTTCAAAGAGGCTGCTGCTCACAGCTAGTGGAGGATCATTAATCCGCACGCCACTGCCGTGAGGAGCACGCCAAACAATTTCCACCAATAATTACTTATAGCTGCGTATAAACGCCAATTTACATTCACGGATAAACTTTTCAGAATATTCACCTCTGTCGTGTGCTGACAACGTTTGCCTCTCACCCTCGTCCTCCTTCACAGGCGCGATGTCAGACTCTGAAACGGCCCTCAGCGTCCCCACACGGTCGTCACAAGGTCGTATTCTCCGGCAATCTTATCCAACTCACTGCTGGTTTAAATGTAGTTCTTCATCACTACATTGGTACCAGCTGGAAGTCCTCAGATCTGTACGTGAACATCAATCAATCAATCAATCAATTTTTTTATATAGCGCCAAATCACAACAAACAGTTGCCCCAAGGCGCTTTATATTGTAAGGCAAGGCCATACAATAATTATGTAAAACCCCAACGGTCAAAACGACCCCCTGTGAGCAAGCACTTGGCTACAGTGGGAAGGAAAAACTCCCTTTTAACAGGAAGAAACCTCCAGCAGAACCAGGCTCAGGGAGGGGCAGTCCTGATAGAGAGCCGCACGAGAATGCAACAGGTGCAGCCAATCATCGTAACAGAGGAGAGAGACTCTTCTGCAGCACATTTTCCTCAGAGAACAGCCCCAAATCACCTGGGAAGGAAAATAAACACAAAACAACCCAACCTTGTCCAGCCAACCCCCCCCCAACACACAACACTTCGTCTGCATTGCCCATCCTGCTGCAAACAGGTACTGGGCTTGGCTTAGAGAAGTAACATGCAACGGGCTGGCATCCCATTCAGGGCAAGTCATAGAGTCTGATCTGCTTCAAGCTGCAGAATCGAGGGATAAACACCAACACTGATGAACCTCATGGCCTGTATTCTCAAGGTCGGTCATCTGGACATTTAACCTTGTGGGGCGGGTTTTCTCTGAAAACATCGCAGAACTCAATACAAATACATGTAATTTTGTCAGTTTTCAAATGGGTAAGACGTCAATAAAGTCAATTTAATGTACAGTGGTTCATTTCAGGTCAGCTTGGTGTATAAATCTCATCGTTCCAGGCAATGATATCTGTCAGCTGGGCATTAGAAGGAAGTTAGAGACAATAAAAACCGTCTGATTTCAATAGCAGCATACAGACTGAACGTGTTTTCACTGAGTGGGCAGTCATGGAACCACGAATTCTCACCTTCGGATTGGTCACTTTGCCAAAGTGACGTAGCGCTGACCTTGAGAATAGGACTGACTTTTTTCGCATGTATGTAAGCATGAAGCAAACAGAACACTGTAACAAAATAACAGTTTGAATCCAAGGAGGAGATAAACAAGGGGGAAAACTACAAAATATAGTGTAAGTATTGAATGTGATACTACTACTAATAAGACACCAAAACCAAAGGATGGATAAATAAATGTTCTTCTTTCTCTTTTTTGTGATTGATTGTTTGGTGGGGGGTTAATATTTGAATAAGAGTGCTGAAGTCCACCAAGATAGCTAACCATAGTTGACTAGTAGCTATCTAGCTCATATGTCTATATTAAATTGGCCGATTCCAAGTGTAAAAGATACATGTTGTTTATGTTTGGTGTACTTAATCTAGTTTCAGAAAGCTGAATTTCTTGTAGAAAAGTTGTATTTGTATTTGAAAGCTGGAATTGTATTTAGCGTATCATCCTTATTAACGGGCCAGGCTGTAATTAGTGTAACTGTTTATTTGTCTAGTTCATAATAGTTTTAGACAATCCAGTCTCACAGCAAGTCGTGGGACTGGGGAACGAAAAGTACATTAATCTATGGGTTTGTGATGGGGTTACGACAATGGAGCGCTTTTCATAACGAGGGCACAAATTAATTTCGTGATGGGGCCACAAAATGTGGGGGTGGGGGGTGGGGGGTGGGGGGGGGGTCTGTGAGGGTTATGTTTATTGGAAGGGGTAGAGTTACAAATAGTAAAATTGTAAAAAAAAGTCACGAAAATGTGAGTCATTTCGTGTCAGGAACACGAAAAGAAAGCACGAGACAAGGCTGGTATTTCAGGGTCTCTTATCAATGATCTTGGACAAGTCGCTTCATCTGCATCCAGTCCCAGTCCAGCAGGTATAAATGGGGACCAGCGTTGGTTTGGGAGAGTATCTTGCAATGGGCCGGCATCCAATCCAGAGGGAGTTGTGGACTCTCATCTATTTCATGCTATGTTATCCGGGGGTAACCACTGGCCCAGTAAGCCTCAGGTTCTGTGTAGGACCCAACAGTGAAGCGTTTAGGGATTCATAGTCTTACTCGGGGATCAAACCCATGCACCAACCCTTCCTTCAGTGGACATCCCACTGTACTGACTGAGGTCCCGAAACTAGTATTGGAATAACACAGCTGACATTCCTACTTGCTGTTAGAACTCCTGCAGGAACAGTATTTTGAAGGATTGTAAAACTTGCAGTCGGTCCGCACAGCAGGCCACAAAATGAAACATTTTAATGAAGTCTTCTGAATGAAACCCAAGCATGAATCACTGCCTCATGATCAGCCGTGGACAGAACAGTTCGAATCATTGTCATGTTACCTAAGTAGAAAAAGCTTATTGATTTCTTTGATGTAAAAGTCAAGAAACAAGGTGGGGCAAGATTAATGCCAATGACAAACATCTCATTCTCCTGTGAATTTAGAAATTGGCGCTTTCATGACAGCCAACCTTTCAGTGCAGCCTGAAGAACCTGAAAGAGACCAGTTGTTTTGCCAGGCAAGTAGAACTGTGTATCATCAGCATAACAGTGCAAGTTTATTACATAACAGTGTATTATTTGACCCATTTAATATGCCAAAAAAACTGGAACCCCTGGGCATACCTTTAAGTGTTCAGGGACATCCTTGATATATGAGGTTTGAGGGGCCAGTGGCTTCTTGTTATCCAAAAGTACTGCATGAAGTTTTGTTGGAATCCTTAAAATCAGGCATGTTCCAAGCTTTGTGCAATCGCAACAACACGATCATGAATCATCCTGTCTGACGTTGCTTGCTTGCAGCATGTGAGACAGAATTTGGAGGCAGATTTTAGTGAATCTTTCTGTGTTCATCTTTCCTGCTGTCCTACTCAGGAACACAGCCCCGTAAAAACTGATATGCAGGAAGCTCATATGAGTCTCCTGGGCTAAGATGATCTGCTCGAAGAATGCAACGGTGTGCACGCTCAAGCTGCGTGTGTGTGAGTGAGTGTCCGTGTATGATGTACATGAAGGTGGTGTAGTCATGGCTCATCCACGAAGTCTAAAGAGATATCTGAGAAGAACAGAGGGAATTGTTACTGTTTACTGGCCGCTTGCCTCTTCTTCTCTCATGACAACAAATCCTGAACCTGAAAGTGCTCATCACACAGCACCTGTGTTCAGATGTTGTTTTTCTCAGAACCGTTTCCCCAAAGCAGCAGGTTTTGGCCCTATGGTTCATCCTGAACAAGGCTGCTTGTAACTGATACGCTAGCCTCAGTGTCAAACGTTGCTGTGCAAGCTGTGACCGGCACACCTGTTTAGTTGGTTCATCCAGGCTGAGCCGGAGTTATCAGCAAACGGGAATATTAACCGCAGGATGTGGTGGGAGAAATCCACGACGACACGTCTGCAGCCAAAGCCAGGTGGTTTCTTTAAAAGCTGAATTTGTTTGGCAAGAAATTCAGACTTCAGTCATCATACATACGATCTGCTGAAGTCACTGGTCTGACGTTGCAAAAAGTGACGTAAAAACTGGCACATAGTGGAGTTTTGTACGTCACAAAAAGCAGTAAACAACAGTTTACTGCTTTGAACAGGGTTCTGGGGGATTCTGTTCCCCCACTGATTAAAATGTGACCTTCATCCAAACACTCATGCTATCTTACTGCATGTATGTAGCTCAGTGCCAGCGAATACAGGAAAAAAATATTAGGATACAGACAAGCTTTGTGTTTTTCCCATTAGTTTAAATTTGATTTCTTTTTTAATTTTTTGTTTTCAATTCAGTTTCCAATTCAGAGAAGGACTTTTCATAGAAGAAAAAAGATCAAGTCGAGGCTTGGGTCTCCCATGTGCCTTCTGGCAAATTGTAGCTGAAATTTCACATCTTCTTCGAATAAAAACAAAACTGTGCAACCAGCGATGCCGCAGATAAAAGCTGCACAATGCACAAGCTCTCCAGTCACAGCAATAGAAGTCTATAACCCATTTGGTGTCTTGATGGCTTCCCTCACAAGCATTCTTCATGCACAGTCGCCAGGTTTTTGAGAACAGCACACTGTGTCCACCCCCTGGTGTCTGCCAATAACAGTCTGTATTTTTTTATTTACTTACCATATAAAAAATAATTTTCTTCAATAATATTGGACATTTTATGAACAGTTGTGATGACACAAAGCTAGATCTTTTGCATTTAATTCCAGGCTTGCCTGCAGTTCTGACCATGACTGTAGTTCTGGTTTTGGATGTTTTTGTCATTAAAAAAGTTAATAAATAAAAGTTCTCATTACCACTAATGGAAATCGGCCACAAACTTTAACAGAGGCTTCACGTTCAACGTTTTGTTGAAATCTGTCTCTTACATTGTTGCGATATCTTGGTCCCTGAGACTGAGAGCCGCCTGTGCCTATTTTTGAGCGTCCTTCCTCATCGCTGCCATTCTTCTGCGCCGACAGCGAGGAGTTGAGGCCTAGACAGCGAGTTAAGGGGTCATTCGCTGCCCCGGGTGCACATGGGAAAACACTTAGCTGCTTTCTCGTTACACTCTCATCGTTTCAGACCCTCTTTTCCTGCCCATTCTCCCTTTTCTCCTTCGCTTTGCCGATCCAAAACGCCAGAGCTGCTCTCCTCATCTCACATGATGCAGCGTCGTGCACACGTCTGTGAGCTTGTGTGTGCGTGAGCGTGAAGATCATCCTCTGCTTTGTGGTCCACGCTCACGGCGTCCTCCACCACTTGTAAAAGTGGTGGTTTTCTTTGATGCGGCGGGTTTGTTCGTGTTTTGACTCCTCGGGTCGAGCACGCTAAGTGCGTCTCCTCTTTCACTCCACAACCAGACCTGCTTCACTCATCAAATGCTGGTTGTCTTTGGCAGCATCTGTGACATTATTTTGGTGAAAAACACTGAAAGTTATTCTATACCGGCTGTAAATTACAGCTGCAGGATTATTTTTATTAAAATTCTGGCTCCCATTTTCAAGGCAAACTTGCCAGCTGCACCCCGGCACATATAAATCACCTAAAATGATATTTCCTTTTTTTTTCTCCAGGTACTTAAAGTTGCAACTCAGTCATGCAGATGGAGACAGAAGTTGTTGTGCACCATTAGTCATTCGACAGCATCACGTCTGTCACCGAGAATACAAACAGAACTTAAGTCAGCTTTTGTGACGATGATGAAGAGCTTCTCACGTTCATGGATGTGTATGTCCATTCCATAGACAACCTTAGACTGGGATTGGGAGGGGTGATGAACTGAGACATTCTGTCATTCTGCCATGGTCTTGTTTTAGCCGTGGCTGAATTTTCAAGATGTTTGAAAATTTATTTCATGAAATTTTTTTGTTACTGTCTTTGAAACTAGAGCTCTTGGTGAAATTCTATTAGAGCTGGATGAATTCTATTGTGCCTGCAATAATGGTAAACATCCACCCGATGGTGATATTGCTCCATTTCAAGAACGTTGGGAAAATGACAACAACCAACTGGAGCTTATTGTAATAGATAATCTTGTATTTCAGTGGAGACTGTAATTTTGTTGCACCTGCTGTAGCATCATCGAGTTGCTGGAGTTACGCCGTGGTTGGTTTTGCAAACATCGCATTCCCGGTGCATTATGTCATTACGCAGCATCCTAGACTGCTGCATGCTGGATCACATTCATGGACAAGTGTGACTTTCACATGCTGTTTTGGTGCGGTTACAGACAGTTTTTTTTTTCTGGGATGTGTATTGTGACAATGGGGCTTTGCTTATAAATGATTCTAATGCTGAGGCTATCCAAGTTGGACCAAAACATTTACATAACCGCATAGTCCTTAATTGTGGTATTAGACCCTGATTTTGACAGGATTTCCATTTCTTTCTGTTCTAGCCACAAGCATATGACAGAAAAACACATATTGAGCAGGTATGAAACCTCAAAAAATGGCACCTGGATCTGGTCAAAGACAAACTTGAGTCTTAATTGAACCCACGTGTTGAGCCCCATTGTCATGTTCACCAATATTCAAACTGGTAGTTGGCGGTGTATAACTGTGACACAGCGGTGTATGAAGATCACGGTTGCCCACGAGGGTGATCTCACATGCTGTTTGAGGACATAATGCACCAGACTTGTATTATGTGACGTGTGCAAAAACAACCTTTAGCACTCCTGGAGCGTGACTTTAGGACATCCTTGGTATGTCTGGAAAACCTCCTGGTGGTATCACAGCTCAGCATGTACAACACAGTACAACGTTCCTCCCAGGCAGTGGAAGAGATTACCAAAGTATGTCATAGTTTACAATTTATTTTTTCTTGTGAACATCTTTAAAATCCACATTTCAAAGAAGACTGTGGTACAATGACAGAACATCTTGGTTTATCCCAGACCCTATAAAAACTTCCAAGGTGTGGACAAGGTTTGTACAGCTGTGAGCTTGTGTCACACGTGGGAACGGGTTTAAATATGAGATCGACATAAAACATAATCCACTATTTAATCTGTGTAATCTAACTCAGTAGGTCATAAAGTTACACACTGGAGTGAGATTTAAAAAACAGGCACCCAGTCCTCCCAGCTTTTAAACTTCCATTTGGTGACCTTTGACTTTAGCCAGAGTTGCTGTGCAGGCGAACTGGTTTTAGGACACCCGCCTACAGGCCGGTGACCGAGTGCGACCGCTAATTCCAATCCAACAAGGTGATGACTCACACATCATGTCCTGTCACATTTGTGTTTCTGGAGCACACACAGGCTGCATTTCAGAGAGCCTACAGCCAAGGCAGGACGTGACTGAGACGGGGACAACCGCTGAGCCGCGGACTTAACAGTCATTGGTTTACACGCTGATGTAACAAGGGAGCAATCTGACCTCCGGCCAAATGACTCGTGTTAACTTCCCCACGGACTGTCGAACAAAATGCTAACTGGGCAGTCAGTGATGCAGCACTAAGATGGACTTAAAGCCGTTGGGAATCATTTGGAATGAGGGAGTCTTCACCTCCCGGGACTCACAATCTAAAAATGTAACCGATGCCTGACTGTTACCCAGCGTATTTTCAATGAGAGGCCGTCTTTTTGGCTGCTTCTTTTTTTAAAGTCCGGTTTGAACATCTGGTCTGTTTTGAGGTTGAACCAGTTCTGTCTTGCTCCCTTTAAATGCCAACTGAATGATGTGAGCATGTTGCCATTAAAATATGAAGGACATTCGCGAATGTGTGCACTACTGGTATAACCAAGATCTCACAATGTCCAATAATGGACACAGTCTTCTAAAAGGCGTTTAAGAAATAAAAAGTAAATGTTGAAAGTTTAATATTCCATATTAGAGCCAACATTATTGCCATTATTTGTGAAAAAGCCTGTAGCCTTGGTCCCACCAAATTATAAAACCATGAATAATGAGCCACGTATAGATCTGTCAGTCTATCACGTACCTGCTATGAAGAAGCCTCTATGTGCCTTACATGTCCCAGGTATCAGCCTCTAATGAGCCACGATTGACCAGTCATTGGAGCCCCGTCCAGCCTCGAATGGCTCCTGTCGCCGCATATCCATGTCAAGCCACATGTGGTCCATGTAGCGCCATGTAATGTGACGTTGGTGCACGTTTAGGCATGGGTTTGGTCCAAACCTCCAGCCCTCCCACACTTGGTCCCTTGAAAGTGTGGGTTTTCAATTCACAGCATCCATTCAAGATGTTGTCTCATTTTTATAAACACAGTCCAAAAAAAGACGCTCCAGCACAGTTCGGCCGGTGTGCGCTGTATGTCAGGCTGCTGTTCACCTGTGTTACAGCGTCATTAAATGCAGCAATTCTATGTGTTCACCCAGCTCTTTGTGACCAAAAAAAAAAGACACCACAATGAGGTGGCCGCTGTAATTATATACACCCACAACTGTGGATTACTCCCCCCCCCCAAAAAAACCAAAAAACAAAACACATCCATAGACCAGCTAGAACTGAACCATGGATTCCTGGACAGTCGCCTTTGTGCTTCTTCTCGCTGGCTTTATTTTGATACCATGATCCAACTTTTAAGTTTGTGTTCATCCATTATTGTCTGCAAAATCTCTCTTTTGCACGCTGGCGTTTTGCGTAAATGCTCGACTTGAGTGCGAGCCATTGTGTCAGCATGCAAAGAGCGCACCTCATCTGATCCATTATAACAAGATGTTAAATCTATCATAAACATACTTTTACAGCTGCTTATAAAGAAGGATTGAACATGCAACTGTTTTATCAAGCTATTACAATATAAACATTACAAATAATTACCTTTTAGGCTGTTCCAAATATGTTCTCCACCTCAGCACACGAGACAGAGACACGAAAAAAGCTCCAAATGTCCTCTGTGATTCCAGAAGCAATTAGAGGTGTTTTCAACATCCAAGCTTTGACAGAAAAAGATTAGTCCGCTACAAAATAATTATTTTATATAAAGTGTCCAGCGCAAAAAGCAGGTGGGATTGTAGTGTGCAAGAGGGCGGAGCCTATCCAAAATAGCCTGTCAAAAATAGCCTTTCCAGTTGTTGTAGCCGCCAGTTGCTTGGATAATGGGCTATTAACAGCCTTGTCCTCACTACACACGTGCCTCTAAAATCCTCCTTTGTCCTCGTCATACCTCGTACACAAACTGCCCGACGCTGTTGTTGCTAAATTTTATACTTCTTTAAAATAGTGCCACGCTCAGAGATGAGCCTCGTTAGCTGAATATTCTGCCTCTAAGAGTCCCTCAGAGCCACTATTCTCCCACGATTGTTGAATAACTGGACTCCTACCAAAAAAAAAAAAAAAAAAAATGCTATGTGGCTTATTATTCATCCTTCATTATTTGATGGGACCAGGGCTTAACCTGCATTGTTGAAACACTATTAAGATGAATATTTCTTTCAAAAAAAATTTGTTTAAAAAAATCTATATAAAAAAGTGAGAATAGCGTAAGTTCGATGTGCACTGTATCTCCAAAATATTTTTAAAATTACATTTCCTTGATGCATTTCTTTATTGTTGATTGACCCCAAAGTGTGTTGGTTTGTAATGTAAACAAGACCAAAAAATAGGTCAGGGTTCATTCACGGATGATTAGCCTGGCACACACAAAATGTATATGTTCATCTAAAGAGATTATTAGTTCTTGTTTAATTTTATTTGTTTTCATGTTATTAAGTGTCAGAAAGCTTGTATCTTTACAGAAATCACTATACAAATAATGCTCATTAGTTTTAGATTTTGGAGGTTAGAATTTTTTAAGCACTTATTTGAGCCAGGAAGCTAATAGACACTGTTAACTTTTATCGCCTCAAATATCGCAGTTTATGCTGACTCGTGTAAAAATTCACACAACTGTAACATTACGACAGGCATCTGCATGGACTATGATGTTTACAGATGACATCATCATATGTAGAGTAAGTAGGGAGTAGGTTGAGGCAGACCTGCAGAGGTGGAGATATGCACTGGAGAGAAGGGGAATGAAAGTATGTTTGAGCACGGCGGCACGTGTGTGTCTGACTCCTGGCATGTGTCTCTTAAATTATTACCACACAGAGTTATACGGAACATAATGAAATTTACTTTGAAAGTTTGCAGTTAATAGACACAAAGAAATAAAAATAAAACAGCAAATAGACAGAGATAAAAATATAACCCAGTGTAACAGCGCTTCAAACTAAGGACTTTCAGTCCCCGTAGAGCTAATATGAGCGTGACCTGCAGCTGTGACCTCAGGGCAAGATGACAGACTTTTTCCTTTTACTGTTGGTCATATTTCCAGCTACAAACATTGACAGAAAGCTGCTTTGTATCTCTTTTTGTTCGGCCTCCGTCTTTTTTCCTTGCTGTCTGAATTCCACGTCCGGCCTGTTCTGCATATGGGATTCGCATTTGGCTTTTCGGGCCGTTCTCTTAATGTGCTATTACGATACGTCATCTGAAAGCATTTTGTTTCTGTCACTGCCTCTCATATGAACGTGAGCTTAAGGCGCTCACATTCTGTCCAGGTGAGTTATTACCGTTTTATTTGATGCTGTGCACATTCTGAATGTGCAATCAAAACACAGATCTCTGTCGGTTTGTCTCTAGGAGTTTGCCGATGGTGTGTGGCAGTGGTACCACTCTCTCTCTCTCTCTCTCTCTCTCTCTCTCTTGCCAGGAGCCATCAATCTGTGTCGAAGGTGTGAGGGAACAGAAGGTGAGAAATGCGGAGGTCATACGAGGTCTTTCAGGTAATTGTGTTTCTTAAACTTTTGACCCACTAAGCTCCACGTAAGCAGCTTGCTCCCCTTATTTCCCCAGAGAGTTTCGACTTTACATACCAGAACATACGTATGTGTTTGTCTGTGGAGATAATGAATGAACCTCACCTCAAACTTATTTTATTTATTTATTTATTTATTTATTGGTTCTTTTTTAATTCTGTTTTTAAAAATACATTACTTCAGAAGTTGCTCATTTTTCTATCACACGACCCTCATTGTCATTTATGGTCACAGAGCATGTTGTTTAGTGGGTTAAGGAGTTGGGTTACCAATGTGTAGATCTGGGTTTGATACCTCAGACTACCCTATAAATGGGTGCCTGTAACCGGTAATGGACTGGTGTCCCGTCCAGGTGGAGTCGTAGACTCTTGTCCACATCATTCTATGGAATCTGGGGATAAACCTTGGCATCAAAGGGCCTCAAAGGTCTATATCTATGTTTTTCTCTTCGTCTTCTCTTTTTACCAGTCATAGTGCCAGCATTCAAAGTTCTGAGCCCCACCTCCACACTTGTAGCCTTCCTGTTCTCCTGCTGCCTTTGGGCACGTCTTCTTCCTCTCCTTCTTTTTCTTTGCCCCAACAGTAGCACAGTTTCTGTTCGTACCCTGCTGAACAACAGTACTTTTTGTTGTCATTATTAACCTCAACAGATCTGGTGTTGAAATCTAATTTGAGTTCTGCACAAGCTTTGCATTCATATATCTCTGCAGTGACATTCATGTCTCTGGTATTTTGGACTTTGCAAACCAGAGATGCCTGGAAAGAGCTCATAGAGCCACGAGGTTGCGTTTACAGAGGTACTGTTTGGTGATGCTGATACCTTTACAGAAGAACAAAAGTGCAAGTGTTTACAGTTTTGATACTTCCTGTTTCACTGTATGGTTGAGAGACGTGGACACTGAGCGAAGACGATGACTACATGTTATTGGAACCAGGTCTTAGGGGAGGTGATGGTCTAGTGGTTAAGGTGTTGGGCTTGAGTCCAGAAGATCATGGGTTCAAATCCCCGCCTGACTGGAAAATCACTAAGGGCCCTTGGGCAAGGCCTTTAATCCCCTATTTGCTCCCGGTGTATAGTGAGCGCCTTGTATGACCTTCAATGTGAGGCATAATTGTAAAGCGCTTTGAGTGTCTGATGCAGATGGAAAAGCGCTATATAAATGCAGTCCATTTACCATTTAGGTCTCATCAGAGGATCCTTGGGTATCGCATGAATGACTATACAAACGTAATGGTTACTTGGGAAGAATAAGATGAGGAGTATCACTTGCATTGTGAGGCTACAACATTAAGGACATGATCTGGCATCAATGTTGAGGATCCCAGTGGCTGGAGAAGACCAAGGACATCCCCACAATTCACCTGGCTGCAGCAGACAGATGGTTACTTTGGAGAGGTGAAGATGGACCCGTTGTCTTTCTGGATGGTTGCCATCTAGGATCTAAGGGGGTTCTCAGGTGTGGTGGAATTGCCAACCAATGGCACCAATGCATGCTCTTGACCGGACAGGTTTTAATGTTGAATGCTGACTGTAGTTGGTTCACATTATTCAGTTATTAAAAACGTTGGGTGCACAAGGCAATAAATTAACTCTGTTAATGTTATCATACACTGGTTTTCTTCTCACTTCAGTTCACTTTTTTCGACACGAAAACTCGTAACATTAACAGGGCAGAACACGTTTCATTCTGTTCTGATTTTGATGAACATCGCCTGTTTTTTTTTTTTTTTCATCTCTTGCATGTTGCATTTTCAAAGCATCCTCAATTTGACCTCCAGTGGATCAGTTCAAATCACAGCCCTAACCATGTTTCACCTCCTCGTCCCAACCTGCTCCCCATCCATCTGTGAGAAATGTGTTGGAAGAATGTATCTTCAGGCTGTAGAGGGTTTATCTGCCTGACTGCTTCTTCCATCTACAGCTCAATTAGAGGATTATGTCTCATTTTTCCTCATTTAAATTGTTGATTAAAACCATAAAGCTCCAGAAAACCGCTCATAAATGGCGGGGTCGGATGGGGTTGATGTGATATTGTCATGACTTGGCAGCAGGTTTGTGAATCCTGGTCTCTGGTGTCTCAGGTTGACAGTTTGCATTCATCAGAGTTGTGTCACTTTGTGTCTTCAGGCTCTCTGTCTTCATATTGAGCCATGTGAGGATGATGGATGAGGTCATTACACTTCGGATCCACTTGGCTGTTTTCATCGTTTCCAAACATACGGTCCCTCCACCGTCATAAAATCCTTCACACATGAAGACAAATTAAGATTCCGGTCCAGACGCAAACGTTCTGCGTGACTCCGGCTAACAACTCAGCAGACGGTTTGTGTGCAGAATCTAAATGCCGAGTGATGAATACGTTTGAGAAATGATCTCTTTGTTGCACATATGAACCCGTGTCAAATGTGAATGCAGAACGTCTGCGATGAGTGAAGTCAAACATGCTTCACGCCGTGTGATTTGTACTTATGATGACAGGAAAGAAAAATCATTCCGAGCACAAAACGGTATGTTTTACATACGAGCCATTGGCGGTCATGTTCTTTAAGTCAGATTCAACACTGTGAAGAACACAAAGTCACATCTACAACAATGACCACATTCTACTTCGACACGTCATCAAGCTTCCATCTTCCATCAGCTTCCTTCCATCAACTATTAAGATGTTCACTAGTTTTTAAACACCAGATATCAGTTCCACCGTTTCTCCTCATTTTAAAAAATGCTTGATGGAGATCTCATCACAAACTTAAGAGTTTGTTCCCAGTCATGACATTCAGTTCAAAGGAGTTTAAAACTTTACTCACAACAGACAAACTGAAGTAGAAACCGTCAGCACCCGAAACACGCTGTAACATTAACTAAAGTCTGGAAAACAGATCTTGATCATCCCCAAAATCTAATCACGTTTTCTCAGTCAAGAGATGAAAGTGATTAAAGTCATTAAAGTGCATTTCCCAGCAAAGACCAAAACAATAACAATAATAATAATTCATTAATTTTCTTTATATAATGGCTGAGTGAATCCTTGTCATTTGATTGGTGCTTTCTATGTCATGTGACATGGATTATTTGTGCCATTTATGCTGCGTTGCATTTAGCGTGCAATTTGATTCCATATGTTTTGTACCATTGCCCTTACCACCATTACCACCGGTGCTATTGCCCAACAGGGTGCCGGTGGAAATTGGGCTACTGCTGGGCGAAGACGACGAAGAAGAAGAGGAGGAAAACGTTGCCACGAACAGCGGGAGAAGAAGAAAACTAGAAGGGTGGAAATGAGAGTGGGGACTTTGAATGTTGGTAGTATGACTGGTAAAGGGAGAGAGCTGGCTGATATGATGGAGAGGAGAAAGGTAGACATATTGTGTGTGCAAGAGACCAAGTGGAAGGGAAGTAAGAGCAGGAGCATCGGCGGTGGGTACAAGTTGTTGTACCATGGTGAGGACAGAAAGAGAAATGGTGTTGGGGTCATTTTAAAGGAAGAGTATGTTAAAAGTGTGTTGGAGGTTAAGCGAGTGTCTGACAGGGTGATGAGTGTGAAGTTGGAAATTGAAGGGGTGATGATGAATATCATCAGTGCATATGCCCCACAGGTAGGTTGTGAGATAAAGGAGAAAGAAGATTTCTGGAGTGTGTTAGATGAGGTGGTGGAGAGTGAACCCAAGCATGAAAGAGTGGTGATAGGAGCAGAGTTCAATGGGCATGTTGGTGAAGGGAACAGAGGTGATGAGGAAGTAATGGGTAGATATGGTATCAAGGATAGGAATGGGGAAGGACAGATGGTAGTTGATTTTGCAAAAAGGATGGAAATGGCTGTGGTGAATACCTACTTTAAGAAAAGGGAGGAGCACAGGGTAACATATAAAAGTGGAGGAAGGTGCACACAGGTGGACTACATTCTTTATAGGAGATGCAAGCTAAAAGAAATCACAGACTGTAAGGTGGTAGCAGGAAAGAATGTCACTAGACAGCATAGGATGGTTGTTTGTAGGATGACTTTAGAGGTAAAGAAGAAGAAGAGGGTGAGAGCTCAACAAAGGATCAGATGGTGGCAGCTGAAGGAGGAAGACTGTTGTGTGAAATTTAGCAAGCAGGTGAGAGAAGCACTAGTTGGAGGGGAAGCAGTTTTGGACAATTGGAAGAGTACTGCAGATGTGGTGAGGGAGACAGCTAGGGCAGTACTGGGTATGACATCTGGACAGTGGAAGGAAGACAAGGAGACTTGGTGGTGGAATGAAGAGGTCCAGGAAAGCATAAGGAGAAAGAGGATGGCGAAAAAGTTTTGGGATAGTCAGAGAGATGAAGAAAGTAGACAGGAGTACAAGGAGATGCGGTGTAAGGCGAGAAGAGAAGTGGCAAAAGCAAAGGAAAAGGCATATTGCGAGTTGTACAAGAAGTTGAATAGTAAGGAAGGAGAAAAGGACTTGTACCAATTGGCCAGACAAAGGGACAGAGCTGGAAAGGATGTGCAGCAGGTTAGGGTGGTAAAAGATGCACATGGTAATGTGCTGACAAGTGAGGAGTGTGTGCTGAGAAGGTGGAAGGAATATTTCGAAGAGTTGATGAATAAAGAAAATGAGTGAGAGAAAAGGCTGGATGATGTGGTGAGAGTAAATCAGGAAGTAAAACAGATTGGCAAGGAAGAAGTGAGGGCTGCTATGAAGAGGATGAAGAGTGGAAAGGCAGTTGGTCCAGATGACATTCCAATGGAGGCATGGAAATGTCTAGGAGAGATGGCAGTAGAATTTCTAACCAGATTGAGGAGTGGAGACGAAGTGTGCTGGTTCCTATTTTCAAGAACAAGGGTGATGTGCAGAGCTGCAGTAACTACAGAGGCATAAAGCTGATCAGCCACAGCACGAAGTTATGGGAAAGAGTAGTAGAAGCTAGGCTTAGAAAACAGGTGAAGATCTGTGAGCAGCAATATGGTTTCATGCCGAGAAAGAGCACTACAGATGCAATGTTTGCTCTGAGAATACTGTTGGAAAAGTACAGAGAAGGACAGAAAGAGTTACATTGTGTGTTTGTGGACTTGGAAAAAGCTTATGATAGGGTGTCAAGAGAAGAGTTGTGGCATTGTATGAGGAAGTCTGAAGTGGCAGAGAAGTATGTTAGGGTAGTACAGGACATGTACAAGAATAGTGTGACAGCGGTGAGATGCGCAGTCGGAATGACAGACTCATTCAAGGTGGAGGTGGGATTACACCAAGGATCAGCTCTGAGTCCTTTCTTGTTTGCAGTGGTGATGGACAGGTTGCCAGATGAGATCAGACAGGAGTCCCCATGGACTATGATGTTTACAGATGACATTGTGATCTATAGTGAGAGTAGAGAGCAAGTTGAGTCTAGTCTGGAGAAGTGGAGATATGCTTTGGAGAGAAGGGGAATGAAAGTCAGTAGAAGCAAGACTGAGTACATGTGTGTGAATGAGAGGGAGCCCAGTGGAATAGTGCAGTTACAAGGAGTAGAAGTGGTGAAAGTAGATGAATTTAAATATTTGGGGTCAACTGTTCAAAGTAATGGAGAGTGTGGTAGAGAGGTGAAGAGAGTGCAGGCAGGATGGAGTGGGTGGAGAAAGGTGGCAGGAGTGATTTGTGACCGAAGAATATCAGCAAGAGTGAAGGGGAAAGTTTACAAAACAGTAGTGAGACAGCTATGTTGTATGGTTTAGAGACAGTGGCACTAACAAAAAGACAGGAGGCAGAGCTGGAGGTGGCAGAGCTGAAGATGTTGAGATTCTCTTTGGGAGTGACAAGAATGGACAAGATTAGGAATGAACATATCAGAGGGACAGCTCAGGTGGGACGGTTTGGAGACAAAGTCAGAGAGGCGAGATTGAGATGGTTTAGACATGTGCAGAGGAGGGACCCAGGGTATATAGGGAGAAGGATGCTGAAGATGGAGCCACCAGGCAGGAGGAGAAGAGGGAGACCAAAGAGGAGGTTCATGGATGTGCTGAGAGAGGACATGCAGGTGGTTGGTGTGACAGAGGAAGATACAGAGGACAGGGTGAGATGGAAACGATTGATCTGCTGTGGAGACCCCTAACGGGAACAGCCGAAAGACAAAGAAGAAGATGTTTTGTACCATTGCATGCTGCAAACTCCGCCCACTAGCAGGGGCGGAGTTTAGGTAAACATGCAGAGTTTGTTTTGCTGACGGACGACAATTTGAAGGAGCTAATTGACGGTGCTAATTCTTCTAACACACACACATACACACACACACACACACAACAAATCCACTCAGCTGTCAGCTGTCTGGAGGCATGAAGAGCTGTTAGGATGAAAAGCTGAAAAGCTGACGTGATTTTTCACTGGACTGAGGAACTACATGAAGTCTTTTTTATATTTTTTTTAATGGAAGCACGAAGTCAGTGCATCATCACAATTTTGGACTCCTAAAGTTTGTGTTGGACTGTTAAGCAGCAGTGGAATGCCAAAATGTAAGTCTTTCCTGTTGTTTATAAATTAATAAAATATCATATAACAAGGATCTATTTTAGCCATTATATAAAACAAATAATGCGCCTCGTTGAATGGTACAATCCATCTGTCACTTCATGAAATATTCGTACCATTGAACTCATAAACATTCATTATTTGTATAATATCTGTTTATTCTGGTTAAGGGGGGATAATAATAATAATTCATTAATCTTCTATATCTTCATTCTGATTAAGAGGATTAAGGGGTAATAATAATAATAATAATAATAATAATAATAATAATAATAATAATGCACTCACTCATCTTCAATGCTTATCTGGGATTTGTTCGTGGGGTAATCACCATTAATTTTCTATATCTGTTTACTCTGATTAAGGAGAATAATAATAATAACAACAATAATAATATAATAGTAATTAATGAATTTTATTTATACATGCTGCTTTCTTTAAAAGTTAAATAAAGTAGGAAAATTATTATGTTAAAATTTCCAGATTTTGTTTACATTCCATATTATACCATTTTCTGAATAACACTTTTTCCGTAACATGCCTTAACTGACAACTTTTTTTAAATCAATTTTTTAAATTTCTTTCATTTACCTTTTGGTCTGGCATGAGCATAAAATCTAAAACAATACCTCCGCTTATCGTTTCACCAAGTTTTTATTATTATTATTATTATTGATCACTAAACTGCCTTGCATGTTTAAACGTTTTTTACTCTTCCGGCTCCGCCCTCTTTTCAGGCTAAACTGATTGGAATGTCTTCAAGGCCAGATGCAACTTTTTCACCAGGTTTTACTAAAATCACTTGTGTTAACAAACCATTAACCCCCCCCCCCCCCAAAAAAAAAAATTGAGTAGATTGTTTTTATTTCTTCAAAATGTTGTGAAAACTGCTTTCTTAGTTCTCACTTTTACAAATATGCAGACTAAAAGGTCACAGTTTAAATCCTTGTCCTCACCTTGGAATGTTGTGGGGGAGTGTCCGGAAAGAACTGGGATGTTCCGTTATTGTGCCGTGGTTTTAACTGTAGCAGGATTATTAGGATGTTTGAAAATTCTTTTTTTTTTCTGTCACAAACTTTGACTTTGACAGCCTTTAACATCATCGTTCATGCGTTTTGGGAAGCACTAAGGTTGCGCTACAATAACACTTGGGCCGTGCTACGGTTAGTCCCGCACACGTCGCGTTCGACCTTCCAGGATGTCAATCTATGAAAGTGAGATGGGAGCTTTAATGCTGCTAATAAAGCAGCAAAACACGGCGGTAAACGTCTGTATCTTCAGTTTTAAACCATCAGCATTTCTACAAATGTGTTTTTGAGTATTGAGTTAAAACCACAAATCTCCCTGACACATGTGATTACACGTACAGGCCGCCGGTGTCAGACTGTATCCTCATCTTCCAAACCTCACTGCAGCTGGAAGACGGACGCTTCCATCGGGATCTTTCTGACCTCCCACTTAACACCCCCCAACACCCCTCGTCCAACCTGCACCCCCCCCGGCCGCCCCCTAATAGCAGGAGAAAGTGCGTGAAGAGGGCGGCCTCGGGGACCAGTTGTTTTTAAATAAAGCAGATCTGCTAACAGTTTTATAACCCTGACCTCGTAAAACTGGCTGCAGCTTTTGGTCCGCTCCGTGCTGATGGGCTGAGCAGATCCGTCCCGGCCTGGAATTCCCATCTGCTGTCGTGGAGCGTGTCACCGCGTCAGCTGCCCCGTGTGATGTATGACTGCTGTGTCATGATCCGCATGTGAGGACTGTCCTGGTGGGCGGGGCTTCCAGGTTGCTCACTGTAAGCATGTTTACAGTTTTACTAAATAAATGTGTGGATATCGAAAAATTCCCAAAATGTAAGGTGTTCCCCCCTTTTGTCTCTTTCATTAACATACCTGATGACATCACAGAGACCTGATGGTGGGTTCAGTCTGCCCTCATCTGTCAGTGGGCGGCGCTCACAGACAACAGCTTAGGTATGCACTCAAACTCAGTGCAAAGACTCGCTTTAACACATCTATGACATCATCAGACATCCACAATTTAATTCTGACACGTCAGTCCTGTTTAGATTTAAGTTAAATTGAAGTGTGGATGAATTTATACTGCATCTACACACTCAATTCAAGTAAAAAAAACTAAAATAGATTCATCAGTGAGTGCATTAGGTCTCATTCCTTATAGTGTAAAATCAACTCTGTCATAGTGTTAAATTAGCTCTATCATAGTGTAAAGTTAATTCTGTCATAGTGTTAAATTAGCTCCATCATAGTGTCAAATTAATTCTGTCATGGTGTTAAATTAGCTCTATCATAGTGTAAAATTAATTCTGACATAGTGTTGAATTAGCTAAAGCATAGTGTAAAATGAATTCTATCCTAGTGTAACATTAGTGTTAATGTTAGTGTTAGTGTTGATAGTGTTAAATTAGGTCTGTCAAAGTGTAAAATTAATATGTCAGTGTTAAATCAACTTGATCAATTTAACACAAGAAAATAGTTTATTTTATGCTACAATAGAGCTGATTTTACATTATGATGAAGCTGATTTAACACTATGATAGAGTTAATTTAACACCATGATATACTTGATGTAACACTATGATAGCGCTGATTTTACACTGTTGTAGAGCTTATCTGACATTATGAGTTTTCTGATTTAGCACTATGACAGAGTTGATTTTACACTGTCATAGTACTGATTTAACACTGACAGAGCTGATTTAACACAATAGAGCTGATTTGACATTATGATATAGCTGATTTTACACTGTGATAGAGCTGATTTGACATCATGATAGAGGTGATTTGACATTATGATAGAGCTGATTTTACACTGTGATAGAGCTGATTTGACATTATGATATTGCTGATTTAACACTATGATAGAGTTGATTTTACACTGTCATAGTACTGATTTAACACTGGCAGAGCTGATTTAACACAATAGAGCTGATTTGACATTATGATATAGCTGATATTACACTGTGATAGAGCTGATTTGATATTATGATATAGCTGATATTACACTGTGATAGAGATGATTTGACATCATGATAGAGCTGATTTTCCACTGTGATAGAGCTGATTTGACATTATGATATTGCTGATTTTACACTGTGATAGAGTTGAGTTTACACTCATAGTGCTGATTTAACACTGACTAAGCTGATTTAACACAATGGAGCTGATTTGACATTATGATATAGCTGATATTACACTGTGATAGAGATGATTTGACATCATGATAGAGTTGATTTTACACTGTGATAGAGCTGATTTGACATCATGATATAGCTGATTTTACACTGTGATAGAGCTGATTTGACATCATGATATAGCTGATTTTACACTGTGATAGAGTTGAGTTTACACTCATAGTGCTGATTTAACACTGACTAAGCTGATTTAACACAATGGAGCTAATTTGACATTATGATATTGCTGATTTTACACTGTGATAGAGCTGATTTGACATCATGATATAGCTGATTTTACACTGTGATAGAGCTGATTTGACATGATATTGCTGATATTACACTGTGATAGAGCTGATTTGACATCATGATATAGCTGATTTTACACTGTGATAGAGTTGAGTTTACACTCATAGTGCTGATTTAACACTGACTAAGCTGATTTAACACAATGGAGCTGATTTGACATCATGATATAGCTGATATTACACTGTGATAGAGCTGATTTGACATCATGATATAGCTGATTTTACACTGTGATAGAGCTGATTTGACATGATATTGCTGATATTACACTGTGATAGAGCTGATTTGACATCATGATATAGCTGATTTTACACTGTGATAGAGTTGAGTTTACACTCATAGTGCTGATTTAACACTGACTAAGCTGATTTAACACAATGGAGCTGATTTGACATCATGATATAGCTGATATTACACTGTGATAGAGCTGATTTGACATCATGATATAGCTGATTTTACACTGTGATAGAGCTGATTTGACATGATATTGCTGATATTACACTGTGATAGAGATGATTTGACATCATGATAGAGCTGATTTTACACTGTGATAGAGCTGATTTGACATCATGATATAGCTGATTTTACACTGTGATAGAGCTGATTTGACATCATGATATAGTTGATTTTACACTGTGATAGAGTTGAGTTTACACTCATAGTGCTGATTTAACACTGACTAAGCTGATTTAACACAATGGAGCTAATTTGACATTATGATATTGCTGATTTTACACTGTGATAGAGCTGATTTGACATCATGATATAGCTGATTTTACACTGTGATAGAGCTGATTTGACATGATATTGCTGATATTACACTGTGATAGAGCTGATTTGACATCATGATATAGCTGATTTTACACTGTGATAGAGTTGAGTTTACACTCATAGTGCTGATTTAACACTGACTAAGCTGATTTAACACAATGGAGCTGATTTGACATCATGATATAGCTGATATTACACTGTGATAGAGCTGATTTGACATCATGATATAGCTGATTTTACACTGTGATAGAGCTGATTTGACATGATATTGCTGATATTACACTGTGATAGAGCTGATTTGACATCATGATATAGCTGATTTTACACTGTGATAGAGTTGAGTTTACACTCATAGTGCTGATTTAACACTGACTAAGCTGATTTAACACAATGGAGCTGATTTGACATCATGATATAGCTGATATTACACTGTGATAGAGCTGATTTGACATCATGATATAGCTGATTTTACACTGTGATAGAGCTGATTTGACATGATATTGCTGATATTACACTGTGATAGAGATGATTTGACATCATGATAGAGCTGATTTTACACTGTGATAGAGCTGATTTGACATCATGATATAGCTGATTTTACACTGTGATAGAGCTGATTTGACATCATGATATAGCTGATTTTACACTGTGATAGAGTTGAGTTTACACTCATAGTGCTGATTTAACACTGACTAAGCTGATTTAACACAATGGAGCTAATTTGACATTATGATATTGCTGATTTTACACTGTGATAGAGCTGATTTGACATCATGATATAGCTGATTTTACACTGTGATAGAGCTGATTTGACATGATATTGCTGATATTACACTGTGATAGAGCTGATTTGACATCATGATATAGCTGATTTTACACTGTGATAGAGTTGAGTTTACACTCATAGTGCTGATTTAACACTGACTAAGCTGATTTAACACAATGGAGCTGATTTGACATCATGATATAGCTGATATTACACTGTGATAGAGCTGATTTGACATCATGATATAGCTGATTTTACACTGTGATAGAGCTGATTTGACATGATATTGCTGATATTACACTGTGATAGAGCTGATTTGACATCATGATATAGCTGATTTTACACTGTGATAGAGTTGAGTTTACACTCATAGTGCTGATTTAACACTGACTAAGCTGATTTAACACAATGGAGCTGATTTGACATTATGATATTGCTGATATTACACTGTGATAGAGCTGATTTGACATCATGATATAGCTGATATTACACTGTGATAGAGCTGATTTGACATCATGATATAGCTGATTTTACACTGTGATAGAGCTGATTTGACATGATATTGCTGATATTGCACTGTGATAGAGCTGATTTGACATCATGATATAGCTGATTTTACACTGTGATAGAGTTGAGTTTATACTCATAGTGCTGATTTAACACTGACTAAGCTGATTTAACACAATGGAGCTGATTTGACATTATGATATTGCTGATATTACACTGTGATAGAGCTGATTTGACATCATGATATAGCTGATTTTACACTGTGATAGAGTTGAGTTTATACTCATAGTGCTGATTTAACAGTGACTAAGCTGATTTAACACAATGGAGCTGATTTGACATTATGATATTGCTGATATTACACTGTGATAGAGCTGATTTGACATCATGATATAGCTGATTTTACACTGTGATAGAGTTGAGTTTATACTCATAGTGCTGATTTAACACTGACTAAGCTGATTTAACACAATGGAGCTGATTTGACATTATGATATTGCTGATATTACACTGTGATAGAGCTGATTTGACATCATGATATAGCTGATTTTACACTGTGATAGAGTTGAGTTTATACTCATAGTGCTGATTTAACACTGACTAAGCTGATTTAACACAATGGAGCTGATTTGACATTATGATATTGCTGATATTACACTGTGATAGAGCTGATTTGACATCATGATATAGCTGATTTTACACTGTGATAGAGTTGAGTTTATACTCATAGTGCTGATTTAACACTGACTAAGCTGATTTAACACAATGGAGCTGATTTGACATTATGATATTGCTGATATTACACTGTGATAGAGCTGATTTGACATCATGATATAGCTGATTTTACACTGTGATAGAGTTGAGTTTATACTCATAGTGCTGATTTAACACTGACTAAGCTGATTTAACACAATGGAGCTGATTTGACATTATGATATTGCTGATATTACACTGTGATAGAGCTGATTTGACATCATGATATAGCTGATTTTACACTGTGATAGAGTTGAGTTTATACTCATAGTGCTGATTTAACACTGACTAAGCTGATTTAACACAATGGAGCTGATTTGACATTATGATATTGCTGATATTACACTGTGATAGAGCTGATTTGACATCATGATTTGACTGAGCACTATTTGAAGTGGGAGCACATGTGGACACACTGCAGAGTCTGTTTAACTCTGTTAAATTTGCTGTATATCTTAAAGGGGTGACCTTTCAGACTTTCAGAAAATATCCCACAAATCTCCTGTTATTCATTTTACTTCTGTCATGTACCTCAAACACCTAATAAATCTTTGACAAATCCTTTGTTCCTCCAGCTGCCTCATTTTGTCAAATCACGTGAACCCGTTGTGGTTGTAAATCTGTGGTTATAACGTCTGTTAGCGTTGATAACGTACACAGCAGACCTGTGCGAGTGTCATCTCACATCACGAGCAGATATCCAACAAAATGTTTGTGTGAAATATTTGCATAATTGATCAGGAGTTCTTAACCAACCGACTGCGCTCCTTTGTTTCCATGATGCTAACAGTAGCATATGTAGCATCACAGTGGCGTTTGACCTGCGAAACAGCATGCTAGGAAACATCATTGTGTTTTGACCCACATGTGTCAACATTCTGAATTATTTCCAGACAAGGTGAATTTTGTTTATATTAGCGATAAAAGATTGTGAATCCTGATCCTAAACATACGGGTTCAGGTCTCAAGGTGCTACTCCGGAAATACGGACTGAGTTGGGCAAGACGGCCTTCATGTTTTCAGCACCATCTGCTCGGAATCCTCTCCAGAAAACGCTCAAACTCCAGGATCCAGTTCCACCCACCCACTCAGTTTATTTAACCCGGTTTTATACACACACACACATGACTTCAATGGTAAAAATTGAAGGGGTCAATTTTTAACAACCCTGTTCATTAAAACATTGTTCACAATCACGCGAGTGCCTGAGAAAGACTGATTTGAAGAAAATGACTTAAGAAGGAATAAATTGGAGTTGACGGGGCGTTTGGCCCACAGGTTCCTCATTCATACACAGGCGTTTGTTTATCATCATTTTGTGGAAAAAGACATTTTCCCTGAGTGTCTGAGATGATTAGAGCTGTGAGACGCGCATATTTAATATGACTGGAGTGTAAAAAAAAGGTGAACTTGTCCTTTAAATGATGATTCTGACTGTAGTTCCAACATGAATCAGTAAATGTCTAAAATGTAAATGGCTTGTTGTAGGCTGGGGGGGGGGGGGGGGTGCAGAGATAGAATGCAGAGAGAGAGAGAGAGAGAGAGAGAGAGAGAGAGAGAGAGAGAGAGAGAGGAGGTGAGTGAGACAGAGGGAGGCAAGCTCAGACAGTCTGCGTGACAGAGACAGAAGCAGAAACAGGAGACAGGAGCTGCACCTAAAACAAGACTTCAAAAATTCAATGTTGTCTGCAGGATCGTCGACTCCCGGGATGCCCACGGTGCCGTTCAGCTGCCCAGCCTGAAAGGTAAGCCACCTGAGTCTGAGACCCTGGACATGCTGGCTGAGTCCTCACAGCTTCAGCCTGCATGCTTTAACATAGTAAAATATTCTTCTAAAAACGAGTCTTTATGCAACATGAAATAACACACGTTCTCCTAATTAGAGTGAATAATCCTGAAAAAAAGGTACAACTGCAGAAAATGTGCAGAAATTAAAAACTGATCCTTGTGAATATTGTGCAGGAGAGACAGAAACTGAACGGGACCAGAAATGTCAGCTGAATACGAGTCTTTTTATTTTAAATCTTAGGGGAAAAAAGCCATAACAAATCTGATCATAAAGACTTTCTTCCCTACTTTTTGACAGTCATCAATTCGTCATTAACTTTTTATCTGACTGGGTGTTGGCTGTAAATATTATCTAACTGTTTGATTTGCTTTTAGGCTAAGACGAGTTTACGATCCAAGGCTTCAGAGAAAAATGAAGATGATGTAATGTAACTTCTTGAATGCTGAAATGATTTGTTGATAAATTGATCAAAAAAATAAATGAATTAAAAAATAAAACAAAAATGCTGAAAATGAGACTGAGGTATTAATGGAGCACAAACACAAATATATCCAAGTCAAGCTTAATAAATGTGATGATTTTAGTATTTTGTTATTTATTTATTTTCTTATTATTTACTTATTAATTATTTAATTTTTTAAATTAATTATTTTTGATTTTGATTTTCTCTATTTTCTGCACTTCAAAATTTCTTGATTAATTAAAAAAAAAATAATTAAGGTCTGGCATTTTATTTTTCAAACTTAATTGCACCAAGCAGTCAGACAAAAATGTCCAAGATTGATGATAAGAATAATTACGTCCACCCAACAACAGAAGAGGGCGGAGGTTACATGATCGTAACCTTTTGTTTGTCTGTAAAATCTCAAGATGTAACAGGCAGATTTAGATCTTTGTGAAGAGACACTTCTTTAGTCATGTGACGTGGATCAACTTCTAAAGTTTTCTTTTCCTTAATGCCTTAATTGTGTTAATGACAGATTACTTTAATTTCTTTAGAAACCACTTTATGATGTCATAAAGATCAGGATATGTGGCTGCTTTCCTCCATGGCAGATTCAGTAATCGTGTTTAATCAGCAGTTTAATTTCGTGACGATTAAACTGATGATGGAAATATGCAGTTACTTTCACAGAGGAGGGACGAGGAGGAAGGGATCGGCCCTTTTTTTTTCCTGTTTACTGAAGTTAAAAGTTAAATAACTTCAGTTCCTAATTGTTGTGGAACTTCATGGAGAGATGGTCTTTGTGTCAGTAAAGAGCAGAAAAAAATCTGCCTCTCCTTTTGGCTTATTTTATCACTTCAGTTTCTTTCACGTTGCAAGTTTGATCACGCTTTGATGTGATTAGGAGCTGTCTCACTTTATGACATCATAAAGGTCTGACTCCTGTTCACCTGCAGCCCCTGGTCCAATTTTTAATTGTTATTTATGTTGGTATTGATTAATATGGGACCCGTGCCTATAACCATCTGCAATATCTAACAGTATTTGTCAGTTAATCTTTCACTCAGCGCATCCTGAAGATCCGGTGCACATTCCTCTTTTATTGCTCCGTGTGCACCGACGATGCTTGCAATTAAGACGCACAATGTTTGTTTTGTCTCCGCTGGGTTTAGCAATCAGGCGCTGACAGCGAGGCTGGAAGGAGCCAATGGAGCTCTTAGCACGCGCGTGCACGTGGTGGGTGCTCCCACGTGAGCGTGCACGCGCGTATGATGGGGTTGGCCTGTTGTGTTGGAGCCTGAGGCTGCTGGCTGATGCTGGAAGGAGACACTGATGGATATAATAGACTCTGTGGTAGGTAGGAGGAGGAGAGGAGGAGGAGAGGAGGAGGTGAGGAGCTATCACTTCCACTGAAGTGAGCAACAGAGGTGTCTGTGTGAGAGAGAAAGAGGAGCGTTTAAAATGAAAATGAAAAAAACAAAACAAGATGTCTGTAAAAAGAGTGAGAGCAAGCAAAAGAAAAACAAATGAGACCGGAAGCCAGTCGGAACGACGGGCAAATTGGAGAAACAGAAAGAAAGTGAGATGTGTGAGAGAGAGACAAAGAGGAGCTGGAGGAGGTGAGAGTGACAGAGCGACTGACACGAGGGAGGAAAGAAAACTGTGATGCAAACATCAAACTGCACTTGATGTCAGTGATCCAGAAACACTTTGTTACAGGAACTAAAGGCTAAAGTGTTTTTCTCTGAGGATCAAAGTGGCCTTTGAACTTTTCAGGAGAAGAACAAAAGGCTGGGAGCAGGACGAGGCGACTCACCAAAAGGGTGTAAATGTACTGGTTTTATTTTAAAAATGCATAATATTGCGAAAAGGTTGACAATAATTATCTTGACATTGACTAATATATCTTAATGCTGTATGAGAAAACCTCCGCCCAGGTCCAACACTCTGGTGTTTATATAGTCTGTGTTGACATTTTCCTTTCTTTAATCCTGATCCCTGACCTTTGATCCTGTTCACTGACCCTTCATCCTGGTTTTTCATCCCAATCACTCATCCTTTTTCTTTGCCATTGATCCCGATTGCTGAGTTTAGACCCTGATTGCTGAGCTTTGATCCTGATTGTGCTTCTTTGATCCAAACTTTGATCTGATTATTGATCAAGACCCAAATCCTCTAGTCCAAGGCTTTGACCCCCTCCAATAAAGAAGAAAAAAATATGGAGGCAAAGGACATTTGCTTTTTTATCCAAAATGTTGTAAATTATGAAAGTAACTTCAAAAACAGCAGTTCTGTCAGTACCAAACGTGGCAGGATGGATGTGTTTTGGGACTTCCCTGCCCTTCCCTGCACTAACACAGAGCAGCAAAAAGAACCAAAACAAACCCCCTGAGAGTGTAGAGAACTGAGCAGGCATCAGTGACAACAAACATGAAGTTGATCAAGTCAGAGCCAGCGATGGAGGAGGAGCTGGGGTGGAGGCAGGCGCAAACAGGCTTGCAGCACGGCGGTGTGTGGGCAGGTGAAAACAGTTTAAGTAGGGCGTCCGAAACAAGCCAGACAATGAACAGATAGCAGGAAATCAGCTGAGCAACCAGCTGATAACTGTGGACAGCTTGAGGTGGTGTCCCGGGCTTGAACCTACACTGTGGTCAGAGTGGCTCCAGTAAAAAAATAGTCTTCTGTATTGTCCGGGTTGTTGATGTACCTAAAAGTTATTTGACATTTTGACAAAAATTCCCGGTGATTATCTTCCGAAGCCTGAAAGCCAGCGATGACCGTGAAGAACCTACAGCACTGTTTCTGTTCAACTTCAAACCCCCACAAAACTGTTTTTGTTCCACTAGATTCAAACTTTTATGCAGATTTGTACTAAATCCTACAATATTTTTGTCAGTATCCATATCTGCCCCTAGATCCAGATCCAAGTCCATAATATGTTCAGTTTTTCCTCGGCTCAGCCTTCAACCCTCCACAAAGTTCTATGACGATCAGCCTGGTAGTTTTTGTCCAGTCATGGTGACAAACAGCAAACATTCCACTTGAGGAAGCTCATTGGGATAAGGAAACGGGATACCACCTTATATACACCATACCACCAAAACAACAGGCGACAAATTTGTCAAACCATAACTAACAATGTATTGAAGTCGCTAAAATATCTTTTTCCCCCTTTTCCAACTACAATATTTGACCATCAGCAGTAAAGAAATTGAAACAAAGGAGCTAGCTTGTTAGCTTTCCAAAGCTGGCTTCCTAGCACAAGGCCCGGGTGGGCTTTCCAAAATTAACAGTAAAAATAAAAAAAATTCAACGCACTTGGAGACAAATTTCAGACGCTTTGTACACACGATGGACATCAGGAAGGCTTCTACAGAAATGGACGGGTAAATGGTTGTCATGGCTACGCACACGTACGCTATGTGGAAATGTGGCATTACTTCTTATTTCATTGTGATAATTTGTGAAGTTGTATTACAACTAAAAATTGAAAAAGAATCTCAGATTGAACATGTGTTTTGGGCGCACCGGCTTCCCAAAATATCAAAAATAAAAAAAAAGGTTTCACGACCAAAGGTTGGTAACATGCACGCAGCGACAGAAGCCCCACGTCGTGCCGAGACTGATGGTGTGAGCTAGCAAGGCTAAGCTGAGTATGTGTGTGGTGAGGGTTAATAAGCCTCTCGTCATCTGTCTGTTGTCAAAAATATTTTGAGTATCAAATATCAAACAGTACCTGAGTGTTGTTACATGCCGTGCGCGGCGGCTTTGCATGTGCGCGTCTGTGTGTCGTGTCTGATTTTCATCTTGTGTGCCGAGGCCCATTATGAGCATGTTTATTTGTGGTGTCGGAGCTCCGAGCGCCGGTTCGTGATGTTTCACCGCTGCAGGAATGTATTTCTGACAAATGGACGCTCCATGTGGACCGCAGGCTGGCGAGCTGATCCGTGATGCCGACCTGCTCGATGAGCGTGTGACGGATCTCTGCGGCCCAGAGAAATCTGGTCCGGTGTGATAAAACAAACACCACTCCTTCACTCACTCTTTGGAGCACCTCAGGCTCGGAGCTGAATGGAGGATTGATCTGGTTTCATCCTGGTGTTTTTTGATAAAGGATGGAGAGAAAAACCCCGGGCTTGGCTTCAATCAGAGCTGAGTTAAAGCCAGAACCTGAGCCACCACTGCACCAAGACACACAAGAGTGAAAGGTCAAATGTCACTGGACCATAGGTTGATGTGTTGGACTTCATTGGGAAGACAGATATTTCTGTAGACCATGCAGATCCAGAAGAATCAGTCGATGTGGATCGTTTATTACAGTGGTGGATATGAGTGAGAGGACACGTCCTCTGTGTCCTACGTTAGGACTAGACATCAGAGTCCTCTGTGTCATACATAAGGAGTGGACATCTGAGTCTTCTGTATCTTACATTAGGATTGTACCTCTGAGTGATCAGCATCTTATATTCAGACTGGTCACCTTTTCCCTCAGGGGTCTTACATTCAGTCTGGACATCCAAGTCCTTGGTGTCTTACATTAGGACTAGACATCCATTTACTCTGTGTCTTGCATTAGGATGGGTCATCTGAGTCCTTGCTGTCTTACATTAGGACTCCAGGTCTGAGCCATCTGCGTCTTACATTCAGACTGGTCACCTTTTCCCTCAGCGGTCTAAGATTGGGTTCGGACAGCTGAGTTCTCAGTGTCTTACATTAGGACCGGACAAAACCTGACAAATGTGCCATCAGTGTCTTACATTAGGAGTAGACATTTGAGTCCATGGTGTCTTACATTAGGATTCGACCTCCGAGTACTTACAGTCAGACAGGGCACCTTTGCCCTTCAGGGTCTTACATTAGGACTAGTCCTCTGAGATCTAAGGTGTCTCACATCCAAGGCTGGGTAGGATTACTTTGAAAGAATACACGTAGATTACATGTATGTACATACATTTAGATTACTTGTAATCTGATTACTTTTGGATTACATTTCAAAGTAATCCTACCCAACCCTGCTCACATCATAACTGGATCTCTGATCTTCTGTGTCTTACATTAGGATCGAACCTCCAAGTACTTGGCATCTTACATTCAGACTGGTTACTCTTGTCCTTGAGGGTCTTACATAAGGACTAGACCTCTGAGGTCTTGGGTGTCTTATATCATAACTGGATCTCTGGATTTCGTTTTGTAAATTGTTTTGTAAATTGTGTTGGTAGCATGGCTCAAGCAATCTGGTCTGCTTGAGGTTTCTTCCTCAAATCATCAGAGTGAGTTTTTCCTTACCACTGTTGCCTGTGTTCTCGCTCTGGGGGTTAGTAAGGTTAGACCTTACTTGTATGAAGTGCCTTGAGGCAACTTTGTTGTGATTTGGCGCTATATAGATGAAAATAAATTGAAATCTCTGAGTCCTCTGTGTCTTGCATTAGGAATGATTCTCCGAGTGCTTGCTGTCTTACATTCAGGCTGGGAACCTTTACCCTCAAGGTTCTTACATTATGACTGGACCTCCGAGTCCTCTGTCTTGCATTAGGAATGAACCTCTGAGTACTTGGCGTCTCACATTCAAATGGGGCACCTTTGCCCCCGCGGGTCTTACATTAGGACGGACCTCTGGTATTTTTGGTGTTTTACATTAGGACTTCTGTGTCCTTGGTGTCTTTTCCTTTGTCTCTACAGCTCCTCTCCTTCGGAGAAGCCTGAATTGTAAAGCTATCGGAAGCTTAGCTCGGCCTCACGCAGCTGCCTATGATTGGCTGGACTCTGCTCTCAAATCCTCACTGTTTGTCTTATCTTTACTGAGAGGATATATTTAGTGAGGAGCTTAGCTTTTAGGAGGTTGCCGCTCGGGGAGGCTAACGGAGGGCCAGCGACGATGCGTATGTGACGAGTTGGTTTGGCGTCAGGAAACAGTCAGAGAGCTCGGCGCTCCGCGTGCCTGACTGTTGTCTGCTCTGGGGGTCCGAACACAGTCAGGAATCTGCCCTCTAGTTTATTAAAAGCTGCTGAAACAATAGAAGGAGGAGAGCAAGACAAGAGAGGACAGGAAAACAGAGAAAGAAGGAATGAAGGGAAGGGAGGAAAGCAAACAAGGAAGGAAGAAAGTGTGGAAAGGAAAGGGAGGAAATAAGACCACTTGTGAAATCATCCACCAGGGCAAAAACTGATAAAAAGTGAAAGTGAAAATAATTCTTGTGGTAAATTTTTCTCAGTTAAAAGATGTCAAAGTCAATATTTATTTTTGTATTTGTCATAATTGTGTGATATAAACACTGTAATAAAAATAGAATTTTTGACTTTCTGAGTCACAACATCCATCCATTTTCTATACCCCCCCACCCACTCCAGTTCAGGGTCACGGAGGCGCTGGAGCCTAATAAAAGTTATACATTTAAAATCAAAATTATGACAAGTTGAAAAAAAATCAACTTACTATAAAAAAAGGAAAAATCAGATATTTTATAAACATTTTGGCAGAAGTCAGTCAGATACGATAAAAGGTCAAAAATTCATCTTGTTAAAGTTATAGTTATTGTGAAATCCCAAACTTTCAACTTTCTTAAGAGTGAAAATTGTGACCTTTAAAGTTTTAATTATGAAAATTTTTTAACAGTTTAAATAGTTTTAACTTTTGTCATATTTAGGAATTTTTACAGATTTATAATCATTTTTAATTTTTTTAAAATCTCATAATTATAATGTTTTCACTTCAGATGCCTTAGTTATTTCCAACTTAAAATCTTAAGAAGATGCCATATAATTAAATAAAACTTATTTGTTGATCTGTTTTACTCAAAATTTGACTTTATATCCTGTAATTTGATATACTGTGAGAATGATTGTTTTTTGTTTTATGAAATGGATCATTATCTGGATCTGGACCAAATTACACCCGGTTACAGACAGACAGTCATGGGATCCTGAACACTCACCTTTTATCCTCATCATCACCTTGGTCCTTATTGTTCAGCATCTGACTGCTGACCTGTTATCCTGACCTTTGATCCTCATTGCCCATCTTTGACCCTGATCACTGATCTTTGATCCTCATCGCTCATCTTGACCCTGATCACTGATCCTCACTGAGTACAGTGGCTTCCATCATCTATAAAAGGAAGATGTTCAGATCCACCAGTAGTTTTTCTAGAGCTGCCCACCCGTCTAAAGGGGGCCTTAGTCATAGAGGTGACCAAGAACACTGGTCCTCATTCCTCGCCTTTCATCCTCATTGTGTTATGTGGGCCGCTGAAGAGGAGGTACTGCTGGCCCACCACCACCAGAGGGCGCCCTGCTTGGAGTGCGGGCTCCAAGCACGAGAGGGCGCCAGACCCAGAAGAAGTGACAGCTGTCACTCATCACACCAGCTGTCACTCATTCACACCACCTACATAAGCCGGACTGCAACTCCACCTCCCCGCCGAGAAATCAACTACCGAAGAGGTAATTTTCTCTGCTGACTCAAATCGTTGAGTAATTATCTGAACTTCTTTTGCAGCCGTTATCCTGTTGTGTCTGCCTTATCTGTGGGATTGGCGTTTGGTGTGATCAGCGACGGCTTCATTTCACACTCCAATCAGATAAGTGGTAACAGGAGCTGCTAGTGTGTTCCTACTTGGAGGTGGAGGTTCTCCCTCCTAACTGTGTACAGACTGTGGGATTACTGAGTGTGCGAATTCACACTCATTCATCCTGTCTTTGTTTCTGCCAGCAGTACCAGGGTCGACAGCCGAAGACAGAGGCCACCTGGGGACTCGGGACTTGGCGGCTCCGGTGTTCTTCAGGCTGTTGGTGGTGGAAGCCGTGTGGGACGCGGCTCATCTCTCGTCGGGGGTCTTCTATCTTCGAGCCTGCCCACACGTCACCTGGTGTTAATTGTCTATTTATATTTTGTGTGAATTTAGTTGTGTGTTGTCACAACATTAAATTGTTACTCTTTGGCCTATTCATTGTCCGTTCCTTTACGCCCCCTGTTGCGGGTCCGTGCTACGACACCTTCCCAACAGGATTTCTCGGCCATTCGTCATGGATTCCGAGGGGCGTCAACCCGAGCTTGAACGGCCAATGGAAGAGCCAGGAGCGCAGGCGTCAGCGGGAGGCATGTTGAGTAAGCTGCAGCAGATCTTAACCGCCTTCACGGCTCGGCTGGATTTGGTGACCGAGCAGAATGTTCTCCTTAACCGGAGGGTGGAGGCTCTCACCGCCAGGGTGGAAGCGCGCGATCAGGGCGCTGCTGCAGCCACTCCTCTTGCTGGTCCTGGGCCCATAACAGACGTTCCACTGGTCGTTCAACGACCCCCCCCACCGTCCCCTAAAGCATACATAAGCCCTCCGGAGCCGTACGGAGGCTGTGTCGAGACGTGCGCAGACTTCCTCATGCAGTGTTCGCTCGTCTTTTCACAGCGTCCTGTCATGTACGAGTCAGACGCCAGCCGGGGGGCTTATGTTATTAATCTGCTTCGAGGAGAGGCACGCGCCTGGGCTACGGCGCTTTGGGAGCAGAATTCACGGCTCCTAACGTCTTATGCTGGGTTTGTACGGGAGTTCAAACAAGTTTTTGACCATCCCAACAGAGGCGAGACCGCTTCGAAGGGGCGTCGCAGCGCAGCCGAGTATGCAGTCGACTTCCGCATCGCGGCAGCGAGGTCCGGCTGGAATAACATTGCGCTCCGCGCCGGCTTCGTAAATAGACTGTCTCCGGTCCTGAAGGAGCACCTGCTGGCTATGGAGGAACCGCGGGATTTTGACGGGCTTGTCGATTTGGTTATACGCTTAGACAACCGTTTGAATGAGCATCGTCGGGAGCAGGCCGGGGGGCGTGACTGGGCACGAGCCGTCCCTCCCCCTTCCAGTTCCGAAAAGGTGACGTCGTCCCCACGCTTCACTGCCAGAGGGCTCCGTGTGGCTACAGCTCCCCCTGCTGAGGAGGCTATGGACACGAGCAGGGCCAAAGTAAAGACAAACGTCAGACAAAGGAGGCTGGCCCGCAGGGAGTGTTTTGTCTGCGGATCTTGTGAGCATATGCAGAAGGACTGCCCCAAATGGTCAAACTACAACGCCCGTCCTTAGAAACTGGGCTAAGGGTGGGCCATAACACGCACACGGGGAAACCCCGCAAATCTGCACGAATCCCAGTAATGATCCTTTGTGGGGATCTAACCCTTCACGCCCCAGCACTGGTAGACACGGGGTCGGAAGGGAATCTGCTGGATAGCAGATGGGCAAAGGAAGTAGGGCTCCCCCTGGTGGCTCTGCCGTCACCATTGCAGGTGCGAGCACTAGATGACACCCTGCTTCCGTTAATCACACATCAGACACAGCCTGTGACCTTGGTTGTGTCTGGAAATCACAGGGAGGAGATCGTGTTCCATGTAACACCCTCTACCTCCCGAGTGATTTTGGGATTTCCGTGGATGGTGAAGCACAATCCCCGGATAGATTGGCCATCCGGGGTTGTGACGCAGTGGAGCGAAACCTGCCACCGGGAGTGTTTAGGATCCTCGGTTCCTCCCGGCATGACGGCTGATGAGGAGGTTAAAGTCCCCCCCAATCTATCGGCGGTGCCAAAGGAGTACCACGATCTCGCTGACGTCTTCAGCAAAGATCTGGCGCTCTCTCTTCCCCCGCACCGACCGTACGATTGTGCCATCGATTTGGTCCCGGGCGCTGAGTACCCGTCCAGTAGGTTGTACAACCTCTCACGTCCGGAACGCGAATCAATGGAGACCTACATCCGGGACTCTTTAGCTCCCGGGCTGATCCGGAACTCCACCTCCCCGATGGGTGCTGGTTTCTTTTTTGTGGGCAAAAAGGACGGCGGACTCCATCCATGCATTGATTACAGAGGGCTGAACGAGATCACGGTTCGCAACCGATACCCGTTACCTCTGTTGGATTCAGTGTTCACGCCCCTGCATGGAGCCCAAATTTTCACGAAGTTAGATCTTAGAAATGCATACCACCTGGTTCGGATCCGGAAGGGAAACGAATGGAAGACGGCATTTAACACCCCGTTAGGTCACTTTGAGTACCTGGTCATGCCGTTCAACCTCACTAACGCCCCCGCGACGTTCCAAGCTTTGGTAAATGACGTCTTGCGGGACTTCCTGCATCGGTTCGTCTTCGTATATCTGGACGATATACTCATCTTTTCCCCGGACCCTGAGACCCATGTCCAGCATGTACGTCAGGTCCTACAGCGGTTGTTGGAGAACCGGCTGTTTGTGAAGGGCGAGAAGTGCGAGTTCCACCGCACTTCTTTGTCCTTCTTGGGGTTCATCATCTCCTCCAACTCCATCGCCCCTGATCCGGCCAAGGTTGCGGCGGTGAGAGATTGGCCCCAACCAACAAGCCGCAGGAAACTGCAACAGTTCCTCGGCTTTGCAAATTTCTACAGGAGGTTCATTAAAGGCTACAGTCAGCTAGTTAGCCCCCTGACTGCCCTGACCTCCACCAAGGTCCCCTTCACCTGGTCGGATTGGTGCGAAGCCGCGTTCAAGGAGTTGAAACGCCGGTTCTCGACTGCACCAGTTCTGGTGCAGCCTGATCCTGATCGCCAGTACATAGTGGAAGTGGACGCCTCTGACTCAGGGATAGGAGCCGTGCTGTCCCAGAGCGTGGAGGCTGATAAGGTTCTCCATCCTTGTGCCTATTTTTCCCGCAGGTTGACCCCAGCTGAACGGAACTATGACGTCGGCAATCGGGAGCTCCTCGCGGTGAAGGAGGCTCTTGAAGAGTGGAGACACCTGCTGGAGGGGGTGTCGTTGCCTTTCATGGTTTTCACGGACCATCGGAACCTGGAGTACATCCGGACCGCCAAGCGGCTGAACCCCAGGCAAGCCCGCTGGTCTCTGTTCTTCGGGCGCTTTGACTTCTGGATCACATACCGCCCCGGGACCAAAAACCAAAAATCGGATGCGTTGTCCCGGGTGCACGAAGAAGAAGCCAAGGCGGGGCTGTCGAACCCCATCGAGACCATCATCCCCGAGTCCACTGTCGTGGCCTCCCTCACCTGGGACGTGGAGAAGACCGTCCGGGAGGCCCAGGCAAGGAGCCCGGACCCGGGGACCGGCCCCAAGAACAGAATGTACATCCCATCAGAGGCCAGAGCTGCTGTATTGGACTTCTGTCACGGATCCAAGCTCTCCTGTCATCCCGGAGTGCTGGCAGTGGTCCAGCAGCGCTTCTGGTGGGCGTCCCTGGAAACCGACGTTCGGGACTACATCCAGGCCTGTACCATCTGCGCCAGGGGCAAGGCAGACCATCGAAGGACCTCAGGACTCCTCCAACCCCTGCCGGTGCCTCACCGCCCCTGGTCTCACATCGGCCTGGACTTCATCATGGGCCTCCCGCCGTCCCAGGGCAATACCATCATTCTCACGATAGTGGACCGGTTCTCCAAGGCGGCCCACTTCGTGGCCCTCCCGAAGCTCCCGACGGCCCAGGAGACAGCAGACCTCCTGGTCCACCACGTCATGCGGCTGCATGGGATACCATCGGACATCGTATCAGATCGTGGTCTCCAGTTCTCTTCGCAAGTTTGGAGGAGTTTCTGTAAGGAGATGGGGGCCACCGTGAGCCTCTCGTCCGGGTACCACCCCCAGACAAACGGCCAGGCAGAGCGGGTTAACCAGGAGTTGGAGCAGGCCCTTTGCTGCGTCACCTCCGCGCACCCGGCGGACTGGAGTCACCATCTGGCCTGGATCGAGTATGCCCATAACAGCCAAGTCTCATCTGCTACCGGCCTCTCCCCTTTTGAGGCATGTTTGGGGTACCAGCCCCCATTGTTCCCGCTGGTGGAGGGAGAGGTCGGTGTGCCCTCGGTCCAGGCCCACCTCAGGAGGTGCCGCCGGGTGTGGCAGACCGCCCGCTCTGCCCTGTTAAAGGCCCGGATGAGGGCCAAGACCCATGCGGACCGCCGGCATTCCCCGGCCCCCACATACCAGCCCGGGCAGGAGGTGTGGCTTTCGACAAAGGACATCCCTCTCTGTGTGGACTCCCCGAAGTTGAAAGACAGATACATAGGACCATTCAAAATCCTCAAAATCATCAACCCGGCCGCAGTGAAGCTCCAACTCCCAGCTTCACTGCGGATCCACCCTGTATTCCATGTGTCCCGCCTCAAGCCACACCACACCTCGCCCCTCTGTACACCTGGACCTACGCCGCCTCCTGCCCGGCTCATTGACGGGGAGCCTGCTTGGACAGTCCGCAGGCTCCTGGACGTCCGTCGTAAGGGCCGGGGGTTCCAATATCTGGTGGACTGGGAGGGGTATGGACCTGAAGAACGCTCCTGGGTGAAGAGGAGCTTCATCCTGGACCCGGCCCTCCTGGCCGATTTCTACAAGAGACACCCGGACAAGCCAGGTCGGGCGCCAGGAGGCGCCCGTTGAGGGGGGGGTCCTGTTATGTGGGCCGCTGAAGAGGAGGTACTGCTGGCCCACCACCACCAGAGGGCACCCTGCTTGGAGTGCGGGCTCCAAGCACGAGAGGGCGCCAGACCCAGAAGAAGTGACAGCTGTCACTCATCATACCAGCTGTCACTCATTCACACCACCTACATAAGCCGGACTGCAACTCCACCTCCCCGCTGAGAAATCAGCTACCGAAGAGGTAATTTTCTCTGCTGACTCAAATCGTTGAGTAATAATCTGAACTTCTTTTGCAGCCGTTATCCTGTTGTGTCTGCCTTATCTGTGGGATTGGCGTTTGGTGTGATCAGCGACGGCTACGCTTCACACTCCAATCAGATAAGTGGTAACAGGAGCTGCTAGTGTGTTCCTACTTGGAGGTGGAGGTTCTCCCTCCTAACTGTGTACAGACTGTGGGATTACTGAGTGTGCGAATTCACACTCATCCATCCTGTCTTTGTTTCTGCCAGCAGTACCACGGTCGACAGCCGAAGACAGAGGCCACCTGGGGACTCGGGACTTGGCGGCTCCGGTGTTCTTCAGGCTGTTGGTGGTGGAAGCCGTGTGGGACGCGGCTCATCTCTCGTCGGGGGTCTTCTATCTTCGAGCCTGCCCACACGTCACCTGGTGTTAATTGTCTATTTATATTTTGTGTGAATTTAGTTGTGTGTTGTCACAACATTAAATTGTTACTCTTTGGCTTATTCATTGTCCGTTCCTTTGCGCCCCCTGTTGTGGGTCCGTGCTACGACACCTTCCCAACACGTTCATCTTTGACCCTCATCACTGACCTTTGATCTCCATTGCTAATCTTTGATCCTGATCACTAACCTTTGATCCTCATTGCTCATCTTTGACTGTGAGCATTGAGCTTTAATTCTGATCACTCATCTTTGGTCATGTCTCTTACTTTTGATCGTAGTTCATTCATTCATTCATTTTCTGCTATTTATCTGGGTCCGGGTTGTGGCCACTGTTTGCTTCTGTTTGTTTCTATTTGCATCTATTTTTATCATGATCGCTAATTGCTTTGATTTTGTATTGTAAGGCCAAAGATTATCAATAAGGATCAAAGTCAGGTTTTCTCCCTTCAATCTGGATCTGCACCAAAAATAAATATGTTCTACACTAGCCCATGCCCCATTTCCTCAGGTTTTCATGAAAATCTGCTGTGAACACATTTAATTTATTAGACGCACACCAGCGTATGCCAGCGTTTTTAATATGGTCGGCATACACAGGCTAAATCATCAATGTGTGACAGGGCCTTAATCTCCTTGACAGGGGTACGTATCCGCCCACTCTACCTGTCACTTCTTTCTGATTCATCCACCTTCTTGTGTTCAGGGCCTCCCTGACGGTCCTGGGTGACAGCTGTGTGCTCAGCTGCTGGCCGGCCCAGATCGTAAAGCCCAGGATCCCTCTGAGGCTCTGGTTTCTGGACCGGGCGGCCTGCCACCACACCGTCATCCCAGCAACGCTCAAAGCCTCAGAGCAGCAGAACGTGCACATATGCATGCGTGACTGTGTGTACAACAACTCATAAGTAAGGTGGGCAGCAGATATTTATACATGCACCCCACTGCTCAGAACAAAGTGAGCAGCTACACGTGGTCCAATTAGAAAATGTCTTCTACACAACATACGGCCGCAACAGTTGGGTGGCCGCGTGATGACACTGTGCAGACTGTTTCACTTTTACCTCTCCAACAAAAGTTGCCTTTGTGACTTCATTTGCACCATTATATTCTGAGCATTGCTTCAGTCTGATGATAAATTCTTGAGGCTACCTCCAATGAAGAAGCAGCAGCAGTAGCAGCGTGGGCTGTTTGTGCTAAACAACAAGACGAGGTTTTCCAGATAAACTGAAAACTGCAGACAGTCAGATTTGAGGTTGGAAGCTGGAAACTTTATATTTATAAAAATATACTACGACAATGTAGAAAAATCCAATATTAAAGAGCTGATGGAAAAAAAAACACATGATCTCATGTTTTTATTGTATTTTTCCAAAGTTGTAGGCCAGCAGTCTGTGTTCACCTGCATCAAACACCATCCACTGTGTTGTCCATCACACATTTACACAAATGTATCATTCCATCCATCGCAGCCGGTCTGCTCTGTGTACGCCTGATCCCGCCAGATCTCAGAAGCTACGCAGTGCAGGATCTGGTTAGTACTTGGATGGGAGACCTCTTCAGAACACCCCAAACAAAACGGGAGCAGCCGAATGGACAACAACAACAACAACGTCATTCCATGCAGCGGGTCTCCTCACCTCCGCTGCAGCTGCAAAGCCACAGAGCCCAAAGCACTGAGCAGAGGGATACCTGCAATCCTCCACGTTCAAACACGCACACGCGATGTTGCGATGTGACTAATTAGTCTCCAGACTTTGAGAAGCCCTGGCCTTGAGAAGTTATTTTATTTTGAGGAGTGATAGCCAGTTGTAATGGCAAAATAAATAAACAAACCAAGAATCACTTTTTTGTCTCTCCCACATTTTTTTTTTCAAAACTGTATTTCAACAAATATATTAACAGTAAAAGAACAAAGGACAAGGCCACAATACCATTCACAGTATTATCATTATAAATAGAAAGACACAAAATAAAGAAACAAAATAAAATACGTTGTACAATAATAAAAGTTAAAGGGTTTCTTTAACATTAATTATCTTAAAAAATTCCTTATAGCGCGTGACAGTTTTATGACATTTGACAGAATCTATAAGCTTAATACTGCTTATATATTGTTCAAATTCAGCCAAAGGTCTGTGTAAATTCCTTTTCAGCACTCTGCATTTATGAATATGGAATTTACCAAACAATATTAAAAGGTTGATAATGTATTCAGGGGTCTCTCCCACAACGTTTTTTTCCCCCTACATTCACTTATGATGTCATAATATGCAGATTAGCTGATGACGCCATCTAGCGACTTCTGGCAACTTTTAGGACAGCCAATAGCTACTTTTCTTATTGAGGAGTAAGAAAAGTAGCCAAACAAACACATTCACATCCGCGCCTGCGGACAATTTAAAGTTTCCCATTCATCTGACCTGCATGTCTTTGGATGTGGGAGGAAGCCGGAGCACCCGGAGGGAACCCACACAAACAAGGAGAGAACATGCAAACTCCACACAGAAAGGCCACAGGTGGGAATCGATCCCATGACCTTCTTGCTGTGAGGCAACAGTGCTAACCACTAAGCCACCCACACTGCTACCTACTGAGTAATTTTACTATGTAGTTTAATATGGCAGTTTTTGTGTTAAGCATGTATAGGCTTAACTAGCCATAACTAGCGTAACATTAGCCATAACTGCTACAACCTGTGGCAAATCGCACAGAATTGATACTGGAATTTTGCTCCTATGTTGTAAAAAAATGTTTGCTATCGCAACAAATCTGAACTCCACAGCTATCTGATGACGTTAGAGTGACCCATAGGAATCCTCCAAAGACGTGAACAAGGAACACATCATTTGGGCGTAAATCAGTCGTACCCTGTTGGGACTGTGTAGGAACAAGAACAACCCACGTAGCTGCTGTTGTGGCCCGTTTTCTTGTCTTAGGACTCTGCTGATTTGACTCTCGCTCGATGTCACTAACATCACCGCACTGGCTTTAGGATGATGAATCAGACCAGCTGAACTTAGCCTTAGTCGTCTCCATGTACCAAAATCATGAACCATGACCTCACTCAGTGTTACAGTTTCAAGACCATCTGTCAAACTCAAATGTTTCACAGCTCATTGTAACAAAGACAACAAACACCACGAACTGCATCAGATGGAAAATCTGAGCACACTGATTGGTGGAGGGGCTTTTTGGACAATGCCTCGCCCTGGACATGGCTTTCCTCCATCATCAAATGAATGTTGTTTACTTTAATTTCACAGTGATTCAGTTGAATGCCTGGTTGGGTTTTGCAGCGCTGTGTGGCCAACATGGCTGTTTTTTTCTTTCAAAACTGAGAACTATAAGCAGCCCACCCATTGACATACTTGGTTATGATCCAGGAGTACTCCCAAAAACAATCATCAAAAACACCAACGTGACGTTCACAATAAAACACAAATGTGGGGACAAATGTGTCTTTGGGGACAGACAAGGTGATGATACCAACATTATCTGACAAAATGAAAAACTGCTCTGAGACTAGACTTGTAATTTGACAAAAAAAAAAAAAGGTTATACAGTTGTGTTTAGTCTTTGATATTACAAGAAATAAACTGCTAGTGCTTTGAGAATAAGTAGTGTGAAAAGACTCAAGTCACAAAAAAAAGAATGCTGAGTCACAGCGTAGCTAGCTTGGACAGTTAGCATGTTGTTGACTCAAGAATTGGTTGGCTGAACTTGTTTGTAACAATGTATTCTGATCACATGTTTTTCTAAGATATATATACTTTTAGGCTACTATGTGATTTTTAAGCTTGTGGTTATGATGTTTGCTGCGATTAGCAGAGTTAGCACAGACATGAGTAAGGGAATGAGTAGAGTTTCTATCAGTAACGCCATAAAAACTGCTTCATGTTCAGCTCTGAAAAATTATCATCGATAGACATGAAAACTAGAGAACTTACAGTTTTGGGACTTGTTGGAATTTTTTTTATCATGATAACTTGCAGATATTTTTGATATACTAGATTAATTGGGAATGTTGGCACAATGGGACATGTCTGGGCTTGTTCAGACAGGCTCATGTAAGGTACAAACTTTGTTTGTGTAGCAAGGTGAAGTCCAGATTAAAAAGATGTTCCTGCTAGCTTGTTGAGCGGGGAATTCCCCTTTGGTTGACCTGGTAGAGTTTTGGTTCAGTTCGAGCAGTCCGGTGTTCAAATCACACCGCCGTCCCAGCCACAAAGATAGGTCCTCCGGTCACAAACTGGCGTTGTCGGCAGGATGTGGGTAGTCACAGAACATGCTTAAATGCACCTGTGACTTCGGGACAAAGTAAAAAATGATGGGAAAATATGTAGCAAGGTGAAGTCCAGATTGAAAAGATGTTCCTGCTAGCTTCGCTAGCGGGGAATCCCCTTTGGTTGACCTGGTAGAGTTTTGGTATTCAGTTCGAGTAGTCCGGTGTTCGAATCCCACCACCGTCCCGGCCACAAAGATACGTCCTCTGGTCACATTTGTATGGCGTTAGATTAGTGCCAAAAGCACTCGCCCAATAAAACATGCATTCGGGCATATTATATTACCGTATTTCACATGCATAGATATTAACTGCAAGCGCCCAAATTACAGCACCCACCCCGTCACGAAAATTTGACTCATTTGGTCAAGGGAGCACGAAAAAAAACGTGAGACTGGGCTGTGTATATTACCTCTATTGACCAGAGAGACACATATTAAGAGTCTGAATACTCATCATCAGGGATGTAAAAGCAGCATTTTTGTCAGGCAAAAACTAAAACACTCAACATGACCACAGGTGCAAAATCAGACGCACATCTCTGCTTGTATTTTGCAGCACGGCTCGTTGTGCCGTAATGAACTCTGGCTCCATAAATCTTCCTAAAAGCTCCTATTATGTGAGCCAGCTGACAGTCATAGCTGCGTATAGATATGAGCAGCTTTCGAAGTCGCCGACGGAGATGTTAATTACGATGTGTGGTTACCCTGTAGTGATGGATGTTCTGCTCTAATACATTTGAGGCTGTTTGCATGCTAATGTGGTTAGCTCAGGGATGCCTCAGCTGTCTGGAGCCGCCCGATGACAATCAGCGGAACGTCATCGCTTTGTTTTTGTGCAAGTTAGAAAGCGAGAAGGCAAAGTAACTGCAGTCTGCCTGACTGGGTGATTTGAATGATCATATCCACCCACGAGGTTTTGCTTTTTGTCACTCCTGTGTTTGTTTAATTCAGTACTACAAACACGAATTAGAATTTTAAGTTTTCCTTCAGCTGCTCTAACAGTATCAGCTTCAAGGCTTCAGGTGACTCATAGCTGACATTCCTTTCAGACAGGTGCACAGGGTGTCTTAACACGTCAGCCGGTGCTGCCGAGTCATTTTCTTATCAGTTCCTTTTCTGCAGTCACTCACTCAGTCTTTTGATATTTCAGTTGTCTTCACCCAGTTGTCACCAAACACTCAAAAACCTGACTTATTGGATGAACTCAATTCAATTATGAGCAGGATTTCCACCTAATTAATGTATGTAGTCCTAACTAAATTAAATGATCTTGCATAGATGTGCTTTATTTGAGTTGGGGCTACATATATTTATTAGATGGAAGTCCTGCTCATAACTGAATTTAGCTCATCCAATGAGTCAGTTTTTTTTTTTTTTTTTTTTTTGTGAACTTGGAATATCATTACACTTAATGACCCCAACAACCCTATAGATTTTGGGTTCCAAAGGTCAAAGGTGAAGGTCACTGGTGCATACTTTGTAAACATTTTGTCAATACAGTAATGTCTTTCCTCATTAACTGATTGTTGACAAACTTGGTATGTGTGTTAGGCATGATGACTAGTGCTGGGCTGAAAAGATTGATTCGCCAATTTTAAATAGATTATCATTTTGATTCCCAGAGATCGATTACGCAGATCGACACACACACACATACGAGTATATATACACACACACACACACATATATATATATATATATATATATATATATATATGTATGTATTTTTTTTTCAAATCGATCTTTTCAGCCCAGCACTAGTCATCATGCCTAACACACATACCAAGTTTGGCAACAATCAGGTAATGAGGAAAGACAACTAAAATAAATTATAAAGCAGGCAAAAACAACATAAAAAACTACTGTGTGAATTAAATGGTGGACAATTCTCTCTCTCTCTCTCTCTCTCTCTCTCTCTCTCTCTCTTTCTCTCTCTCTCTCTCTATATATATATATACAGTATATATACGCACTTCTCGCCAGCGTTGGAACAGCGTCCCTGAAAAAAACTGAAGCTGCAGATGGGCCATTCCGCTGTTTTCGATAGTGTGAAAATGATCATTTCTCGACACTGATTGTGGACCTGCTGGTTCTGATTTAGAAGCAGATCCACAATTTATTCATCACCTCTGTCAACGATACTTAAAGATGTCAATCATGACGATGGGGACTCTTGTCTGCTGAGGGCAAGAAAAGACAATCATCTACCGTTTAATTCACACAGTAGTGTTTTATTTTTGTTTTTTCCTTCCTTATAATTTATTTCATTTAATTTACATATCATATCGTGCCTTTTCCGTGGGACCGTGCATGAAGGTTCTCTGGTGTGGACTTACTTTTCAGTCAGTCTTTTCCACCAGTACTGTGCGAGAAAGATGGGTACCCTTGAAAGATGGAGATGGATCGGTCATCTGTCTTGGTGGTTGCCATTTAGGATCCAAGACAGTTCCCTACACTCACAGAGAAAAAGTAACTTGGAAAGTATGCAAATGGTCTTAAATGTGGTCACCGGGAATGTTCGAGTGTGCCAGTGTTCAAAGGTCCAGTGGTTGTACCGTACAACACATTTCTACCCTTTTAGGTCCGTTCCAGTACCTTGATTTGTCCGTGTTTAATGTGGGACCAGTGAACGCTCCCTGACCTTACCTGACCTTTGTGCATATCCTGTGCTGTTCAAGCTCCTTGCTTGGATTATTTGAGGAAGTTGTCCAAAGTTTGTCATTGTGCAGAAGTGTTCCATTACATGGCGTAAGTGCGTCTGACCGAAAACATGTTGGCATTAAAGGTCATATGCCTCTCTTATGTGAGACAGAGGTCCAGATCTAAGGGATGGCTGGTTGTTAAGTTGTTAAGCCCTCTAATGGCTGTTGTTCTTGTTAATCAGATCCTCTGATCAGCTTGTGAGAGATCTGGTGTTTGCTAGCGGTCCGGGAGTGTAATTGTACGTGTTGAAGCTGCCAGTCCTTCGTGCCAGGACCGAAATTTCTTGTCTGTTTAACAAAAACACATGTTCAAGATGATGAGAAAATAATGAGGACGAATTTCTTGTGTTTGTACGGGTATCGTTACGTTTTCTCTTTCATGCTGAAAGGACGAGCAGATCAACAGAAAAATGACTTTTATAAATGGTTACTGTAAGTCATTTATTGTGCAAAACCAGCAAACTTAAACTGGTTCCAGCTTTTATTTCAACTGTCTTCTGTATCCCTGTGAACTGTGAATTTATAATAATAATGTATCCCTGTGAATTTTAGGCTGTAGATGAGACAACATGTCTCATTTAAAATGTCAGAATATGCGTGCCGTTATGTCATTTGAAGAGCTAAACAACGGGATTTTTTTTTTTTATTATTTGGGGATTTGGTGAAACTAAGCCAGTCCTTCAGTTTCAATTTCAATTTATTTTCATTTATATAGCGCTAAATCACAACAGAGTTGCCTCAAAGCACTTCACACAGGTAAGGTCTAACCTTACCAACCCCCAGAGCAACAGTGGTAAGGAAAAACTCCCTCTGAGGAAGAAACCTCAAGCAGACCAGACTCAAAGGGGTGACCCTTTGCTTGGGCCATGCTACAAACATAAATTACAGAACAATTCACAGAACAATTCAGGGATTAATATACAAGAAATGCTATTGGCACACAGGACAGGAGGATCGCCAACACGAATACAACTCCCATCTCTGGATGGAGCTGCACCTTAAACAGAGAGAAAAAAAACAATCAGGCATCAGAAAGACAAAAAAATACTGTATAATTTGCCAGCATTAATCAACAAGAAAAACAGAGAAATACTAAGGTGATCACCGGCCACTAGCCCTAAACTTCACTAAAAGACCCAGAATTTAGGTAAAGTTGAGGCCGCAGCCCACTCCAATTACTAATAAATGAATTAAAAGACTAAAAAGCATAAAACAAAACTGTACCAGTATGCTAGCCATATGAAAGGGAAAATAAGTGCGTCTTAAGTCTGGACTTGAAAGTCTCCACAGAATCTGACTGTTTTATTGATGCAGGGAGATCATTCCACAGAACAGGGGCACGATAAGAGAAAGCTCTGTGACCCGCAGACTTCTTATTCACCTTAGGGACACAAAGTAGTCCTGCACCCTGAGAACGTAAATCCCGGGCCGGTACGTAAGGTTTAATTAGGTCAGCTAGGTAGGGAGGTGCCAGTCCATGAATAATTTTATAGGTTAGTAGCAGAACCTTAAAATCTGATCTCACTGGGACAGGAAGCCAGTGAAGGGATGCTAAAATGGGTGTAATGTGGTCAAACTTTCTGCTTCGTGTCAAAAGTCTGGCTGCAGCATTTTGAACCAATTGGAGACCCCTAATGCTAGACTGTGGTAAACCTGAAAATAGAACATTACAGTAGTCCAATCTAGAAGTGATAAATGCATGGATCAGGGTCTCAGCATCAGCCATAGACAGGATGGGACAAATCTTCGCTATATTTTGCAGGTGGAAGAAAGCAGTCCTAGTAATATTTCTAATATGGAGGCCAAAGGACAATGGAGGATCAAACATTACCCCAGGGTTCCTCACTTTGTCAGTGTGATGTATGACACACAAGCCGAGGCTGAGCGTTAACTGGTCAAATTGATGCCGATGTCTCACTGGACCAAGAACCATCATTTCAAATCAGAGTTTAAAAGTAGGAAGTTTCTAGACATCCAACTTCTCACTGCTGCAAGACAATCTTCTAAGAATTTTATGTGAACGAGATTACCAGCAGTTATCGGCATGTATAACTGAGTATCATCTGCATAGCAGTGAAAGGTAATCTCAAAACGCCGCAATATGTGCCCAAGGGGTGCTATATAAAGGGAGAAAAGCAGGGGGCCTAAGACGGACTCCTGTGGAACCCCAAATTTCATGTCACTAAGGTTAGAGGTAGTGTTACTGTACAAAACACAGTGAAAACGACTGGTCAAGTATGACGTCAGCTATGCAAGGGCACTCTCAGTAATCCCAAAATGATTTTCCAGCCAATCAAGTAGAATATGATGATCCACGGTATCAAATGCAGCACTGAGCTCTAACAGCAACAGAACCGTAGTGGTGTCTGAATCCATTGTAAGCAGAAGATCATTCATCACTTTAGTGAGAGCCATCTCTGTGGAATGATATTTTCTAAAAGCAGACTGCAGTGGCTCAAAGAGATTATTCTCAGTAAGATAGTCTACAAGCTGCCGTGACACCACTTTTTCCAGAATTTTAGAGAAAAATGATAGATTTGATATCGGACGATAGTTTGTCAATACACTAGGGTCAAGATTAGGTTTCTTAAGTAATGGTTTAATCACTGCAGATTTGAAACATTTCGGAACAGATCCAGAAGTTAAAGAAAGATTAATAATTTCCAGCACAGTCGGCCCAAGAGTGGGCTACAGGTCCTTAAACAGTTTTCTTGGCATAGGATCAAATAAACAGATTGTGCTTTTTGTTGACATTACGAGTTTTGTCAGCATGCCTAGTGAGATACTATCAAATTCTGTAAATCTAGGTAATACCTCAGTAGGGGCGCCCACATCAACAGCATGGTGTAGTGGCTGGATTAAGGCATGCCGGGATATGTTTAACCTGATGTCTTCTATTTTCTTCCCAAAATAATCCAGGAAATCTTGTGCTGTAAAAGGAGAGCGAACTACAGGTGGTTGTCCATGCATAAGTGTTGCCACCATGTCGAACAAGAACTTTGAGTTATGCTTGTTTTTGTTGATCAAATCAGAGTAGTAAGTCTGCTTTGTAGTCAATAATGCATCCTTACAGTCTAAGATAGCATCATGCCACGCAAGGTGAAATACGTCTAATTTTGAACAACGCCATTTCCGTTCTAGACCTCTTGCTTTATGCTTGAGGTCACGTAGATAATCATTGAACCAAGGTGACTGTGATTTGGGGGAGCACGGTTTTAACACAGGTGGTGCAATCATGTCGAGTGTAGTTTTGAGCACTGAGTTTAAACTATCCACAAGTCTGTCTACTGACTGGGTATTTGTCAAATGTGAAGCTAAGACATCACGCAGTCTAGCTTCGAGTTCAGTCTTAGTTGAGGAGTTGATGCATCGCCGTAATGATATATAAGGTTGTTTTTCCACTAAACACGGCAGCGAAACTGTAAACTTAATAAGTGAGTGATCAGACACCACTGATGTAAGAGGCATGATGTCAATATTCGTGACAGCAATACCATGTGCGAGAACCAGATCCAGGGTATTTTCAGTAATGTGCGTTGAATCCTGAATGCATTGCCGAAATCCTAATGCATCCACAATTTCCATAAATGATTTGCAGAGGGGATCAGAAGGCTTATTTATATGAATATTAAAGTCACCAATGATCAGAATGTTATCTACACTAGTTGACAAGTTAGAGATGAATGCACCAAATTCATCTAAGAATTCAGAATATGGGCCAGGAGGCCTAGATACAGTGACAAAGTAATACGACTGATTTTTATTCTTCTGACCTTGGCAATGTGTAATATCCTGAGCAGAGCGGAGAATCAAATGCTCAAACGAGTGATATTTGTAGCCCCCAACAGCTAATAAGCTAAACCTAGATTTATAAATAAGAGCAACACCCCCGCCTTGCTTCGCATCACGAGGGACGTGACTAAATGTATATGCTGGTGGGCAGGCCTCATTTAAGGGGAGGACAGTTGTAGGTTTAACCTCCTAGGGCACAGGTCTCAAACCGGTTCCAGAAAGGGCCGAGAGGGTGCAGGCTTTCTGTGCAACCACCCACTCCAGCAGGTGATTTCACTGATTAACATCACTTTGAGCAGGTGAAATCAGTTAAACACACATCCACTTTCACGCAGCCATCTAAATTTTAACTTTGTGTTTGTCCAATATTGACTGAAAATTTACTCTTTTGTGACCTGGCGTTCTGCCTAAATGCTCATTTGGAGCGTGATGATGAGTCACTGGCTCAGTGCGCACACACAGCGGAGCTCATGTGATCCATTAACAAGATATTAAATCAACTATAGATATACTTCTACAGCCAGAAACTGTTTTATCAAGCTATAAAAACATTAAAAATAGTTACCTTAAGCTGTTCAAAATACATTCCACATGGAGCAGGAAAGAGAGGAAAAAAAAACATCCAGATGAAACAGTTCTCTGTGATTCCACAAGCAAGTAGAGGTGTTTTCAGCATCCAAGGTTTGGCAGAAAATTAGTAATCTGCTATAAAATAATTATTTTATATACAGTGTCTGGCTCACAGAGCAGGTGGAACTGTGTGTGCAAGAGGGCAGCCACTCCAAAAATAGCCTCTCAGGTCCTGCATAGCTGCCAGACACATGGATAATGGGCTTTTAGCAGCCTCGTAAGCACCACAAAACATGCCTCTAAGTCGTCGCAGTAACTCGTACACAAACTGCCCCACGCTTTTGTTGCTAAATTTTGAATTTCTTGAAATTAGCGCCACGCTCAGAGAGGAGCCTCGTTAACTGAAGATAATGCCTCTCAGAGCCACGAAACTCCCACGATAGTTGAAGAAACCCTCTCATAGCAAAGAAAACATGCTGCGTGGCTCATTAGTCATCCTTCATTATTCAGTGGGACCCAGGCATAACTGTTGTTTTGTGTGTTTTTAAGTAGTAGTTGCTGGGAAATTACTTCACAATGCACACTTGGTAAAAAAATGTTACCACCCCTACATACCCACTGAAAATAAACCCTGGAGCCACCACTGCTGTGAAGATTTCTCAGGACTTTGCAATAGGTTGTCATAAAACCACTGAGCTTTGTTGTTCTCACACAAGAGGAGGTTTGGACATCACTCAGGTGGTCCGACAATCAAAAGGACTCTGGTTCAGTCTGTAGTTCTGGCTGTTCTTCAGCGTCACCTCACACACTGAACCCAACTGCTCCTCTGGACACATTCAAATGACTTCAGGTTTCCACTGACATGTTGCTATTTGTCTTCTTCTCCAGACTGATGGGATCCAGACAGTGAGATGATGTAGCCCTCCAAAGCAGCCCCTCCCCCTCCTGTGTTTTTCCCTCCAGCATCCTGACGTTGAACCTCCAGCCGACCAGCAGCCGTCAGTGTGACAGTGAGACGTCGCCTTTTGGTGATAGAGAAACAGGCGGAAACAAAGTGACCGAGGTGTTGGAACCCCGTGTGGACCACAACCCTCGGGGTGGCCCCACCATGAAACCTTCACTCTCTGTGGGCCCCCAGTCTGGTCTGCTGCTAGTCCTGATATGCTGCCCCCTACTGGGCTTGGTCCATGGCACCAACAGTAACAAAGCCAACAAAGCGGTGCACCCACACCTTGGCGAGGCTGACCCTGAACGCTGCATGAGACACCACTTTGTGGAGACAATCACACACCCAATCTACAAGTGCAACTCCAAGGTAAAGAAAGGCCAGCAGAACATACTGACCCGACTCGTAAAGGTGATGGTTTGATACATGAAGGTGGCGGTCAGGATGAAGCCAATCCCAGCATGCAGGGGAGGTGATGGTCTAGTGGTTAAAGCATTGGGCTTGACACCAGAGGATCCTCAGTTCAAATCCCACCAGAGGATCCTCAGTTCAAATCTCAACCTGACTGTAAAATCACTAAGGACCCTTGGGCAAGGTCCTTAATCCCCTAGTTGCTCCCGATGTGTAGTGAGCACCTTGCATGGTAGGAGACTCACATCGGGGTGAATGTGAGGCATTGATGTGTAAACCGCTTTGAGTTTCTGATGCAGCTGGAAAAGCGCGATATACAACCCCAATTCCAGTGAAGTTGGGACATTGTGTAAAATGTAAATAAAAACAGAATACAATGATTTGCAAATCCCCTTCAACATATATTCAATTGAATACACCACAAAAACAAAATATTTAATGTTCAAACTGATAAAATTTTTAATTTTTGTGCAAATATTTGCTTATTTTGAAATGGATGCCTGCAACATGTTTCACAAAAGCTGGGACAGCGGCAACAAAGGACTGGGAAAGTTGATGAATGCTCAAAGAACACCTATTTGGAACATTCCGCAGGTTAATTGGAAACAGGTGAGTGTCATGATTGTGTATAAAAGGAGCATCCCTCAAAGGCTCAGCCATTCACAAGCAAAGACGGGGCAAGGATCACCACTTTGTGAACAACTGCGTGAAAAAAATAGTCCAACAGTTTAAGAACAATGTTTCTCAATGTTCAATTGCAAGGAATTTAGGGATTCCATCATCTACAGTCCATAATATAATTAGAAGATTCAGAGAATCTGAAGAACTTTCGACATATAAGCACCAAGGCCGAAAACCAATATTGAATGCTCGTGACCTTTGATCCCTCAGGCAGCACTGCATTAAAAAAACAACATCATTTTGTAAAGGATCTTACTGCGTGGGCTCAGGAACACTTCAGAAAACCATTGTCAGTTAACAACAGAACAGCGTGGCTTTGTAGTAAAAGAGTGTGGGTACGAGACTGGCCTGCCTGTAGTCCAGACCTGTTGCCCATTGAAAATGTGTGGCGCATTATGAAGCGAAAAATACGACAACGGAGACCCTGGACTGTTGAACAACTGAAGTTGTACATCAAGCAAGAATGGGAAAGAATTCCATCTACAAAGCTTCAACAATTAGTGTCCTCAGTTCCCAAACACTTATTGAGTGTTGTTAGAAGGAAAGGTGATGTAACACAGTGGTAAACATACCACTGTTCCAGCTTTTTTGAAACATGTTGCAGACATCCATTTCAAAATGAGCAAATATTTGCACAAAAACAATAAAGTTTATTAGTTTGAACATTAAATATCTTGTCTTTGTGGTGTATTCAATTGAAAATAGGTTGAAAAGGATTTGCAAATCATTGTATTCTGTTTTTAATTTACATTTTGCACAACGTCTGAGCTTCACTGGAATTGGAGTTGTAAATGCAGTCCATTTACTATGCACTGGGGGAGAGTTCACCTGCGTGGATCGTCATGAATGCAAACTGAATTTCAGACATTTATACATATTACTCTGGAACAAACTGGACAAACAGTGTTTTAAAGGACAATAAACAGGACGTTAAAGACCAAATTTCACTTTCCCCCACAACGACATGAACAGGAAGTGATCACAGCTCAAAGCAATTCCCATTGAAAATATCGGAGAAACAACCTGAGCTTCTCACATTTTTATATAAAACAAACACAATAACAATGTCTATAAACCCAGATAATATATTCACGAGAGCTTTAGGCAGTAATATACAAAGAGTTTTATGTTGCGATGTTAATGCTGTTGTCCGTGTGCAGCGGTTAAAGTGCAGCCTGATCAGTCTGACTCAATGCATTTCTCAATGTTAATGACATCTCACAGCGCGGCAAACTCTTCGAAGTTTTGCAAGATTTTGCAGGATTTGACACTTCAATAGGGCGAGTGGCGTAAGCTGCTAGCAGGCTGATGGATCAGTTTAATATCATCTCACAGCTTTTAACCACCTCGCTGCAGGTGAATGTTTGCTGTTTAGGCCTATTAGCATTAGCTTTGAACAGCTAATGCCAGAGGAAACTAAATTTTGAAATGAGATTTCAAAAATGTGTCATTTAATTGATGGACTGTATTTATATCGCGCTTTTCCATCTGCATCAGATGCTCAAAGTGTTTTACAATAATGCCTCACATTCACCCTGATATCAGGCTGCTGCCATGCAAGGTACTCACTACACACCGGGAGCAACTAGAGCAGGGGTGGGCAACGAGGGCCGAGACCCTGCAGGTTTTCCTTGCAACACTCACCTCAGCAGGTGGTTTGGTGCTGAGCTTCTCCCCTCAGCATAAACACTTGATCATTCATGAAATCACCTGCTGAGGTGATTGGTTGCAAGGAAAACCTGCAGGGTCTTGGCCCTTCATGGCACATGATTGCCCACCCCTGAACTAGGGGACTAAGGACCTCGCCAGGTCAGGCTGGGATTTGAACTGAGGATCCTCTGGTGTCAAGCCCAACACTTAACCACTCGACCATCACCTCTCATTTAATTAAATTTTGCTAGAATGAAGCAAAATGAGAGATAGAGAGAGGAGGAGAGATGAGGAGAGAGAGAGAGGAGAGAGAGAGAGAGAGAGAGGAGAGAGAGAGAGAGAGAGAGATGATGAGAGAGAGAGAGAGAGAGAGAGGAGGGAGGCTGATTTCTCTCATCTCTCAGTTTTGACTAAAATAAAAAACAGAAGACACTCAAATCTCAGACAGGTACCAATAACCTGGGTAGTGTTTGATGCAAATGAAAATGTGGCACATTCGCACTATTTGTTCCTCACACAATCTTCAGCGAATCTCCAGCAGTATTAGCCGAGTGGTTAACTCACTCACCCACTCATCCTTAAGTGGAAAAGCAAGTGAAAAAAAATGAATGAATGAATTTCACTTCTTCCTGACATTTCTCTTGTACATTTTTAATGACATTAAAGAACCTCCTGCGTCTGTTGGGTGTCTGTGTTGACTTGTGATCGCCTCCTCGTTGCTTGAGGGGAGTCACACTCCATGTGTCAGCTCCGAGTGTCAGGCTCCGAGTGTCAGGCGCCATGTGTCAGGCGCCGTGTGTCAGGCTCTGTGTGTCAGGCTCTGTATGTCAGGCTCCGTGTTTCCGCTTCGTGTGTCAGGTACCATGTGTCAAGCTCCGTGTGTCAGGCTCTGTGTGTCAGGCTCCGTGTTTAGGCTCTGTGTGTCAGGATCCATGTGTCAGGCTCCGTGTGTCAGGCTCCGTGTGTCAGGCTCCGAGTGTCAGGTTCCGAGTGTCAGGCACCGTTGTGTCAAGCGCTGTGTGTCAGGCTCGTGTGTCAGGCTGTGGTATGTCAGGCTCCGTGTTTCAGCTTCGTGTGTCATGGCACCATGTGTCAGGGTCTGTGTGTCAGGCTCCGTGTGTCAGGCTCTGTGTGTCAGGCTCCGTGTTTCAGGCACCTTGTGTCAGGCTCGTGGGTCAGGCACCATGTGTCAGGCTCGTGTGTTGGGCTCCATGTGTAAGGCTCCATGGGTCAGGCCTCACAGCCCAGTGTCACTTTTTTTTTCATGCTCCTGTGGACGAAATGAGTCAAATTTCATGATGGGTTTTTGTAAACTCATTATTACCTAACCCTACTCCTACCCCCAACCCTAACCTTAACCATAACCTAATCCTACTCCTTCCCTCCACCCTAACCATAACCACCCGACCCCCCGCTTCACTTTTAATTTCGTGCAGCCATCACGGAATGAATTAGACTGAATTTGTGCTGCCGTGATGAAAATGAGGCGCTTTTTGTCACAATATCACAAACCAATAGATTAATGTATATTTCGTGCAGTTGAATCACGGTTTGCCACGAGACCAGGTTGGCTCTGTGTGTCACACTCTGTATGTCAGGCTCCATGTGTTAGGCACTGTGTGTGGTGCTGGACTCGGGTCTCACTGCACACATGTTCTGGGTCTCAGCTGGGATTTAGTTTTGGCTGAGGTGGATGACCTCTGCCAGGGGAAAGGAATGGAGTGAAGATTGAAAATGAAAAGTGGATACACGGGACGTGGTGCTCTGTCTGGTTTTTGCACTCGTGATCGGTGATCTACGTCAAATAAATTGGATGCGGCCACTTTGTGTAAACAGACTGATGATCCACTGAATCCTGCCAGAAATGTAAGTTTCACTTAAATCCCTGTTGTTGTACCAGCACAGCTCACCTCGCGTGAGTGACGTGTTCTTTTGGAGTTGTTTTTAGTTCTGATTGTGTGGAGATGGCGGCAGATCATCCGCTTCCCTCATGTGGGTCAAAGTTGAACTCACTCAAAGAGTGTTTTAATAACAAAGGTAATACTAGTTCCAACCTGCTTCACAGAGCCCAGCATCAACCTTGTGAAAGGTCTTAGCAAGATGTAATTTACACTAGAAAATTTCATCATGATCTATGAAGACATTGAGGTGTTGTCACACACACTATGTTCCAGAGACTCAGCCCCCTGGTGGCCACAGCTGCTATTGAAATGCACCCAACATGGACATTGTCTGAGGTCTTGGTGAGGTGACTTTGTGTCTCAAGTTTTATCTTGAGACACAAAGTCTTTTTCAAGATATTGACTGTGCTTCTTTGCAGCCTATGTCAGCTTTCTCCAAGTGTTAGAATTGGTTGGCTGGGCTCCTCTATGGGACATCCTGAGAATTTGTGGGATCCCCAAGAAAACACTTGACAGTGCTGTACAGAGTAGGGACAGAAGCTCTTGAAAATTGGCATTCCTCAGGGATGTGTTCTAGCTCCAACACTGTTCAGTGCTTGCACAAACTGGGTGTTGGGTAGAATTGTAGAAACTAACATATTTGGTCCCTTTGTTGGCAAGAAAAGGGTGACAGACCTTCACTGTGCAGATGATGTTGTGATCTTTGTGGAATCAATGGATACCCCAAGTGCAGCACTTCAGAAAGTTACTGAGGAATTGCAGTGTTTTGGTTTGCAATGGTCCTGGGTAAAGACTAAGATCTATGCTTTTAATGACTTACTGGACTCAGCCATCAGAGGTGTGTCTGTATTGAGTGTTGAACTTGAAGAGGCATTCACTTGTCTCAGCACTGACATTCATATCTTGAGTCCTCGGACTTTGAGATCAAGAGACACCTGGGAAGAGCTTATGGAGACATAAGGCTGGTGGACAGAGGCGTTTGCTGATTCCAATATCTTTGCAGGAGAATGAAGGTCCAAGTCTTTAGGGTCCAGGTGCTTCCTGTCTTGCTATATGGTTGTGAGACTTTGATGATAACTGGTGATTTAAGATGAGGACTAGATGTTTTGGTACTAAGTCTCTACGGAGAATCCTTGGGTTCCACTGGAGCTGCTGCTTGCACTTGCATTGTGAGGGATCTTCAGCCTTTTGGCTATGTGGCGCGTGTCTCAGTGTGTGACCCAGCATGCAGGTTTCTGAGTGTTGTGGACCCCAACTGCAATTGAAGGCAAAGGTCACGCCCACATTTGACCTGGCTGAGGTAGGCGTGAGGATACTTGGGTGGTTGCCATTGAGGACCCAAGGTGGCTTCTGGGTGTAGAACCAATAGATGCTTCCAGACCTGACATGTTTCTTTGAGTTTTGACACAAAATTTATTCAGGGTGTAAATCAATTGATAAATTGATTAGCTTTGCCTTTCAATCCCTTCAGATCTGCTGCAGTCAATGCTGTTAAAGTTTTCCTTCAGCTCCATCAGTACGGTGGCCTCAGATGCTGAACAGGTCTAACCTGAGCTGCAGACCAGTCCACTCTGCACACGCAGACATTCGCCACTCTTTTAATATCCAACGCGTCATGAATGAACGGAGGAACGGGAAGACTTCAGAGACGAGGAGCCATCTCTGTTCAGCAGGCTGATCCGCAGGCGGGACAAAGACAAATGTCCGTCCTGCTGTGGCCCCAGACAGGCTTTTGTCAAAGTGGATACACGGGTGGCAGCACGCAGCAGCTGAGTGAAGGACATGACACAGGAGAGTGTTTAGAGCGGCGCCAGGAATGTGGTAACCCACAGCGGGACAGTCACAACACTGCGCGGGTGTGAGGAAAGCTTCTTCCCTCCACGTTTCTCCCGGCTCACCGCATACATGCTCCACATACATGAGTCTGGCATCAACATATGGACTTCAAACGTGGCTTCCACGTGTGTGATCGGGGCCGGCGCTTTGAGGGTCAGCAGGTGCAGGAGCGAGCCAGCGGCCTCGTCGCTATCGCTCAGCCTGCAGGTGCAGGACCTCGTCCGGGAGATGTTTCAAACAGGTGGTTGAGTCTCAGACGGGACTCAAACACTGCCTCATTGTGCGCAGAAAACCCTGAAGCAGGATAAACCTGAAGGTCATGAAGAAGAGTGCTGAATGATTTGACTGTGCATTCCACAGCTGAAAGCCTGAACTCCGCCAGGACAGTTTCAGACCGATGACTGTTGGCTGCTTGGATTATCACCAGCATTCATACAAGCAATCCTATTGGATATTGAGTGGTGGGGGGTGGACCACCAAAGACGACAAAGACCAAGAACCAATTACATTATGGTGCAGATCTGAAGCTAAGAAAAGTAATTTTTACCTTCAACTTTTTTTTAACTAACCTACATTTTACTTCAAGCATAGTTGTGTTGTTTCTATAAAAGTGTTGTGCACCAACCGCTTTGTTTGCTGGAAGGATTTTCGTAACACTGTCACTGACTTTCAGAACATTTGGCAAAACGATCGACATTATCATCAACCTGTTACACTTTGGTGAGATTCTTTTTTGAGATTCTGGATTAAATTGGTCTTTTTTTTTTTTTGCTTAATCACACAGTTAAACTGTGTGTATCACATGACAGACGTCAGAGAGACAAAAATTGTGGCCACGGGGTCCTCGGTTCAATTCCCTGTCAGGCAGGAAAATCACACATGTCCCTTGGGCAAGGTTCACTGTGCTCCTGGGCCTCACTCTCTTTTTTTGTAAATAATGATGTGCATTTGTAAGGAGTTTTTAGTGGGAAAATTCTGCTGTGTAAAACTAACATGAGCGCTCCTTTTCAGTTTGTTATTTTCCTTGTACCCCTGGATGCCTCGGTTCGCTCCTGCTCTATGGTCCAGAAAAATCGATGTATATCATGACTAGATTAAACCAAGACCATCAGTACTGAAAACATAACCTGCCTGTCAGGGTTCAAAGACAAAGGAGTGATCAGGATCAAAGTTTAGCAGGTAGGATCAAAGATAAGAAATTAAAGATGAGTGATAAACAACAAAGATCAGGATCACATGTCAGCAATCAGGAAGAAACATGAATGGTCAGGATCAAAGTTTTGGATATAAACTTGGACATTGGGATCAAAGATTAAAGTTAAAGATGAGTGATAAACAAGAAAGATCAGGATCACAGGTCTGCAATCAGGAACAAACATGAGTGATCGGGATCAAAGCTCAATACTCAGGAACAAAGTGCAATGATCACACAGCTTTACATCAAGATCACTCCCTCCGTTCCTTTCTCTGCCACCATTTCCCGCCTCAACTCCTGCCTGGAGGAGATAGGGGCATGGATGAGACAGAACTTCCTGCAGCTGAATGGCTCAAAAACTGAAGCCATTCAAACCGGTACTCCTCACCAACTCCACTCCTCTCTCATTACTTCAATTTCTCTTTTTGGCCACAGCATTCCTCTCTCTCCCTCTGTTACCAATCTCGGGGTCAGGTTTGACCCCCAGCTTTTTTTGACAATCATGTCAATAACATCTGCAAAACCTCCTTTTTCCACCTCCGTAATATTTCCAAACTCCGTTCTTCACTTTCCCTTTTGGCTGCGGAGAGGCTCGTCCATGCCTTTGTCTCCTCCAGGTTGGACTATTGTAACGCACTCCTCATCGGGATCCCTGGCACAAGCATTCAAAAGCTCCAGTATGTCCAGAACAGCGCTGCCAGGGTCCTGATGAGGGTGCGGAAACACGAGCACATCACCCCCATCCTTCACACCCTCCACTGGCTTCCTATTCACTTCCGTATAGAGCACAAGATCCTTCTGCACACCCACCACTGTCTCCATGGTGATGACCCCACCTACCTCACTGACCTCCTCACTCCACATACCTCTGGCAGAACCCGGTCAGGCCAACAGCACCGTCTGCTCCCGCCCAGGACACGGCTCAAGACCATGGGGGACCGGGCCTTCGAGGCTGCTGCTCCCCGCCTGTGGAATGCCCTCCCAGACCACCTCAGGGCCCCACAGACGGTGGATGCTTTTAAGAAAGGATTAAAAACCTTCCTTTTTAGAAAAGCTTACAGCTAGTTTTTAACTAATGTATGTATGATGTATTGTAATTTTATCCTATCTTATCTCTTTTATTGCTGTTTTATGTGCACTTTGAGATTTGCATTCAATTATAAAGTGTGGTACAAATAAAATTTATTATTTATTATGATCAAGCCCAAATAGTAGTATCAAAGATCAATATTCATGATCACCAATCACAGATGAGAGAACCAGAACAAAGATCAGGATTAGGATCACATGGAACAAACATATAAGATACTCAGGATTAAGATTTAGGAACTAACCCTGGACATTAGGATCAAAGTGCAATGATCAGGCCCTAATGTCAGTATCAAATATGAATATTCATGATCAGCAATCAAAGATGAGAGATCCAGAACAACGATCTGGATCACACATCAGCAATCACAAAGAAACATGAATCGTCAGACACAAAAGTCTACACTCAAGATCAAAGATGAAGAACAAACACTGGTCATCAGCATAAAGGTATAGTGACCAGTCTCAAAGGCCAGTATCAAGGATTGAGATTAAAGATCATTAATCACAGATGAAAGAAGAAACATCAGAATCAGGATCATAGGTCAGCAACCACAAGCAAACATGATCAAAGGTCAACACTCAGGACCAAAGATGAGGATCAAACATTGATCATCAGGAACAAAGTTTAGTGATTAGGCTCAAACGTCAGTATCAAAGATCAAGATTACAGATCAGCAATAAAAGCTGAGAGAACCAGATCAGGATCACAGGACCACCTTCACAGTAAAACAGGAAACTTTCACCAGGAACATAAAGTCTGTTGAATCTTGGCGGGGTTATACGCTCTTTGAGTGCTTTTTCGCTCTGTGCTGTGTTTCAGATGGTGTTGCTGGCGCGCTGCGAGGGTCACTGCAGCCACACGACCCGCTCCGACCCGCTCATCTCCTTCAGCTCGGTGCTCAAACAGCCCTTTAAGAGCACCTGCTCCTGCTGCCGGCCGCACACATCCAAGCTGAAGGCATCAGGCTGCGCTGTGCCGGCGGCACGCGCATTACCGCCACCTACAGATACATCCTGGCCTGCAACTGTGAGGAGTGCAGCTGAGCTGGGAGCAGCAGCTCCCAAACCGTGAAGACCCAGCATCCTCTTGGCCCAAAGCTTTAACGCAGTGTTCTGGTTGATTACTGGATCAAAAACCTGCCCGGGAGGACGACAACTTGAGACGCTTGTTTTTGTCTGGGGGATGATCGCTTGGAGCAGTCGTACACCCTCAGACCGGCCATAAGGTTGACCTGCAGCCTTTGGGACTCAAACAGAACAGGATATCTTTGAAAACAAACCTTCGGTACTTCAACGCCATCCCGCCGCTTCCTCGCCACTAAGCCATAGATACTGTACAGTAAATACAATCAGTGTCAACCATATGGAAGCGTGTTTTGACAGGCGCCCCATGGGTTTGAGACCCTCCTTGCTCTCACTGCAAGCCTCTATAATTCATAACACACACACGCACTGAGCTCATTACAAATGTTTGTAACAGTGCTGCCAGCTCCATGAAGCCCCTGCAGACTTTTCTGAAAAGCATCATGGGATACGATGAGGCTCGATGAGAATAAGTGGAGCTTTAAGGATCCCTGCAGACTGGCTGTAAAACGCGGTCAGCTCTGACATCACCAGGTGGACAATACACAAACACGACAAACGTTTGTTTGTTTGGCAGCTTGTATAAATACATGCAACAGACGGTCAGCGGGTTCAGTGCTCACGAATCCGTCTGAACCTTCGTGATGTTCACGTCCACGTTGGTAAAACTGCAGTTTCAGCCTTTCTAAAAATGGAGGTTTTTATGTCATGTGTCATGAAGTGTCATTATGACATCACTCTTACATGTAGTTCATTCCCGATGTGTGTGCCATTCACAAATGCAGAACGCACAACTGGTTTTGTCTGAATTTAAAATGAACAAGTTGTTCCAAGTGTGGTTTCTTCTGCAATAAAACACAAATATTTCAAAGTCCTGATATATAGTTTGGATTAGGGTTGTGACGATACCAGAATTTCAAATTAGATACTGATACTCTGGACAATACTCAACTATTTTCAATATCATGGGGTGGGGGGATGACAAATAAAGCATTTTTTAAAACAAAGATTAAAACAATAACATAAATGACAACACTATTTTTAAGTTGTCTCTCACAGTGCAAAAACAAAAATACAGAAACAATGTCAATGTCAATGTCAATTTTATTTATATAGCACATTTACAACAACAGCAGCTGCCCAAAGTGTTTCACAGTAAAAACAATATCAAAAACCATACCACCAAAACAGAGCATTAAAATTCCAAAATATACGAAAACACATAAAACCAGACACACACAGCTTAAATTGTATTAAAAGCCAAAGCATAAAAATGAGTCTTAAGAACAGATTTAAAAGACTCTAGAGATGGAGCAGCTCTGATAGGCAAAGGCAAACTGTTCCAGAGTTTAGGAGCAGCCACCGAAAAAGCCCGAACACCTCGAGTTTTTAATCGAGATCTGGGCACATTTAATAAAAGCTGGCTTTCTGACCTCACTGATCTGACCGGAACATAAGGAGTCAAAAGCTCAGAGAGGTATTCGGGAGCCAAACCATTTAAACACTTGAACACAAGCAGCAGAATCTTAAAATCAATCCTGAATGTGACTGGGAGCCAATGGAGCGAGGCTAACACAGGGGTGATGTGCTCTCGTTTCCTCATCCCCGTGAGCAGTCATGCAGCAGCGTTCTGAACCTGCTGCAGACGCTTTAGAGACGACTGGTCCAGTCCACAGTAGAGTGAGTTACAATAATCTAAATGAGATGTTATAAACAAATGAATAACTCGCTCAAAAATCACACGCTGGGAGGTAAGCCTTCACTTTTCTCAAAATTCGAAGTTGGTAGAAACTGGCCTTTACCACAGAATTAATTTGCTTGTCCATTTTGAAGGAGCTGTCAAAAATGACCCCCAAATTTCTGACAGAATCATGCACACAGGAAGACAAAGGACCAAGCACATCATATGAACCAGATGACCATGCAGGGCCAAAACTAACTACTTCAGTTTTATTCTCATTGAGAATTAGAAAGTTTTGAGCCAACCAAGTTTTCACTTCCTGCAGACAATTTACCAAAATAGTCAGAGAATTTGATGGGAGCTTATACACACATCAACAACAACTATAAGCAACAGGTTTGTTGTCGTGTGCCACAGCAAACTGTACTCAAGGTTCTTGAAATGGACCAATATCTTCATCTGGTGGACATTTACCATTAATGCAGGTACAACAGCATTAAATATTATTAATATATATTTGTTATTTTAGTATCAGTAATGTTGCAAATTATTTTCTAATCTGATACTAATTTTTTACTATCAATTAGTACCTAAGTACCATTTTTTTTTTTTTTTTTTTTGGAATTGAACAAAAATAGAGTTTTCAACTGCAATGTTTCTTTAATGACAATAACAAGATCCCAGTGATCATTGCGGCTCTGATTGGGGCTGATTCTGGCATTTTATCTGTAGTCAGCGTTAATGTCCAGTCCTCCTGTTTGTTTACCTGTACAACACGTGTTTTGAGTGACCAGAGTCTCAGCAGCTGCTTGGATCAAAGCACACGGCCTGACACATGCAGACTAGACACACACTTCACGCTTGTTTCAGCAGCGTGTCCCTCTTCCAGTGTGTCCAACATGTGCTGAATGCAAATGAAAACTTCAGTGTTTCATTCCTGTTGATAATAAACCTCTGTGCAGACTCCTGGCTTTCACTGCTCGTTAGCAGGACAACTCAAAAATTATTGAATGGATTTCAGTTTGATGAGAAGATGCATAATGTGCCAAGAAATAAGTAATTCCACTTTGGAGGTGATCTGGAATATATTCTGGAACTGAGAACTAGAAGAATGTTTGGCACATAGCAACATTTATCTCAAAAAGTTGTGAGAAGATGTTGATAAAAATTTGAAAATGGATGGCATCCTAGAAAAATGAGCGATTTTACTTTGAATTTGATCCAGAACAAATTTTAGATCAAACTTCCAGAAGAAGTTTGAAGCATTCAGGAACATCTCGTTCAAATTTATTTTTCATTATAATGTACTTCGATAACATTTTGCAAGCAAATGAATAATTTCCTCTGAAATAATAGATCATTTTTGCAGCAATCTTGAATATATTATGCAGCCCATCCAGAAGAATGTTGTATTTGAAGATTTTATGTAGCAACATACAGACATAACACTGAACTCAAAAAGCTGTGAATGGATCTTAATGATCTTTTATGACCATATGGAATTTTTTAAAGAAATGAGGCTTGGTACTGAATGTAGTTGATAGTGTGTATTTTGGAGGTGATAGCTTGTATTTGGACAGTGATAGTGTGTATTTCGGCAGTGATAGTGTGTATTTTGGTGGTAAGGGTGGGTATTTTGACAGTCATAGTGGGTGTTTTGGCAGTCGTGGTAGGTATTTTGGTGGTTAGTGAGCATTTCGGCAGTGATAGTGCATATTTTGGCGGTGATGGTGGGTACTTTGGTGGTGATAGCGTACATTTTGGCGCTGATAGGGAGTAGTTTGGGTGATATGGGTGTTTTGGCAGTCGTGGTGGGTATTCTAACAGCGATAGTAGGTGTTTTGGTGGTGAGATTGGATGTTTGGTGGTGATAGTAGGTGTTTTATCTGTGATAGTGGATGTTTTGGTGATGATACTGAATGTTTTGGTGGTGATAGTAGGTGTTTTATCTGTGTATATTTTTGGTGGTGATAGCGGGTATTTTGGCAGTGATAGTGGATGTTTTGGCGTCGTGGTAGGTATTTTGGTGATGATAGTGCATATTTGCTGGTGACAATGGGTGTTTTAGCAGTTATAGTGGATGATTTGGCAGGGATAGTGTGTATTTTGGCAGGGATAGTGAGTATTTTGGCGGTGATAGTGGTGTTTTGCGGTGATAGGGGTGTTTGGCTGTGATAGTGGGTGTTTTGGCAGTCGTGGTAGGTATTTTGGTGGTGATGTGTGTATTTTGGAGGTGATAGGGAGTAGTTTGGTGGTGATATTGGGTGTTATGGCAGTCGTGGTGGATATTCTGGCAGCGATAGTAGGTGTTTTGGTGGTGAGAGTAGATGTTTTGGTTGTGATAGTAGGTGTTTTAGCTGTGATAGTAGATGTTTTGGTAGTGATACTGAATGTTTTGGTGGTGATAGTAGGTGTTTTATCTGTGATAGCGGATGTTTTGGTGGTGATAGCGGGTATTTTGGTGATGATAGTGCATATTTTGCTGGTGACAATGGGTGTTTTAGCAGTTATAGTGGATGATTTGGCAGGGATAGTGTGTATTTTGGCAGGGATAGTGAGTATTTTGGCGGTGATAGTGGTGTTTTAGCGGTGATAGGGGTGTTTGGCTGTGATAGTGGGTGTTTTGGCAGTCATGGTAGGTATTTTGGTGGTGATAGTGGGTATTTTGGAGGTGATAGGGAGTAGTTTGGTGGTGATATTGGGTGTTATGGCAGTCGTGGTGGATATTCTGGCAGCGATAGTAGGTGTTTTGGTGGTGAGAGTAGATGTTTTGGTTGTGATAGTAGGTGTTTTAGCTGTGATAGTAGATGTTTTGGTAGTGATACTGAATGTTTTGGTGGTGATAGTAGGTGTTTTATCTGTGATAGCGGATGTTTTGGTGGTGATAGCGGGTATTTTGGTGATGATAGTGCATATTTTGCTGGTGACAATGGGTGTTTTAGCAGTTATAGTGGATGATTTGGCAGGGATAGTGTGTATTTTGGCAGGGATAGTGAGTATTTTGGCGGTGATAGTGGTGTTTTTAGCGTGATAGGGGTGTTTGGCTGTGATAGTGGGTGTTTTGGCAGTCATGGTAGGTATTTTGGTGGTGATAGTGGGTATTTTGCTGGTGACAATGGGTTTTGCAGTTATAGTGGATGATTTGGCAGGGATAGTGTGTATTTGGCAGGGATAGTGAGTATTTTGGCGGTGATAGTGGTGTTTTAGCAGTGATAGGGGTGTTTGGCTGTGATAGTGGGTGTTTTGGCAGTCATGGTAGGTATTTTGGTGGTGATAGTGGGTATTTTGGAGGTGATAGGGAGTAGTTTGGTGGTGATATTGGGTGTTATGGCAGTCGTGGTGGTATTCTGGCAGCGATAGTAGATGTTTTGGTTGTGATAGTAGGTGTTTTAGCTGTGATAGTAGATGTTTTGGTAGTGATACTGAATGTTTTGGTGGTGATAGTAGGTGTTTTATCTGTGATAGCGGATGTTTTGGTGGTGATAGCGGGTATTTTGGCAGTGATAGTGGATGTTTTGGCGTCGTGGTAGGTATTTTGGTGATGATAGTGTATATTTTGCTGGTGACAATGGCCGTTTTAGCAGTTATAGTGGATGGTTTGGCAGTGATAGTGTGTATTTTGGCAGGGATAGTGAGTATTTTGGTGGTGATGGTGTTTTAGCGGTGATAAGGGTGTTTGGCTGTGATAGTGGGTGTTTTGGCAGTCGTGGTAGGTATTTTGGTGGTGATAGTGAGCATTTTGGCGATGACAGTAGTGTTTTGGCACTGATAGTGGGTATTTTGGCAGGGATAGTGGGTATTTTGTTGGTGGTAGTTGGTATTTTGGAGGTGATAGGGAGTAGTTTGGTGGTGATAATGGGTGTTTTGGTGGTGAGAGTGGATGTTTTGGTGGTGATAGTGGATGTTTTGTTGGTGATAGTGGGTGTTTTGTCTGTGATATTTGGCTGTGATAGTGGATGTTTTGGTGATGATAGTGGGTGTTTTGTCTGTGATATTTGGCTGTGATAGTGGATGTTTTGGTGATGATAGCGGGCATTTTGGGTGTGATAGTGGGTGTTTTGGCGGTCGTGGTAGGTATTTTGGTGGTGATAGTGTGAATTTTGGCTGTGATAGTGGGTGGTTTGGCAGGGATAGTGGGTATTTTGGCGGTGATAGTGGGTGGTTTGGCTGTGATAGTGGACATTTTGGCAGTGATAGTGCATACTTTGCTGGTGACAGTCTTGTTTTGGTGGTGACAATGGATGTTTTGGTGGTGATAGTAGGTGTTTTGGCTGTGATAGTGGATGTTTTGTTGATCATGGATGTTTTGGTGGTGCTAGGGCATATTTTGGCAGTAATAATAGGTTTTTTGGAGGTGACAGGTTCATCTAACAACATGAGCCCAATAAAATGGTTTCGCTTAATTGGGTTTCTCTGCTGTCTCCTGTCACTGTAGTGTTCCTATGTCAGCACACCCACACCGGACACAGGGAAGGTGCTCTGTGACACGAGGCGGGAGGTGACATTATTTCAGGGAACAGAAAGAATGACAGGAAAAAGGCGGTCAAGCTGTGGTCATGGTGAAACGCAAAGGAGAGCAGTGGCCCGAGTCCAGGTGTGAAGCACGTGGACTCTTTACAAGCCTTCACTTTTCTTCGTCCTCGATCCTCATCAGAAATGTTCAACCACAAAGACTTAATGGAGGTGATGGCCACAGGGAGCTTCTCGAGGAGGACAAATCCACGTCTGTGTGTCGACCAATCACACGAGGTGTGGAACGTGGACGACCGCGTGCTGCCGAACAGACCCGACAATCGGACGACTCGTTGATTAACAAGACGCCAACGCACAACGAAACGGTGTCACAACAAAGGAGAAAAACATCTGTTTAGAGTTTCAGAATGTTTAGTTTAATCGATATGTCCTTCTGCAGAGTCAGATTCTCACTCATGACAACAACCTCAAAACACAGTCCTGAGGCCTCACAGGAATTCAGGGTATGAGATCTCGACCCACGCCATCCAAAACATGAGTAGACCAGTAGATGGATCTCAGCAGACACCTGAAAGAAAATAAGCAACCACACAAAGACAAACAAATAAACGTGTTTTCAAAGTTCTAAAAATGAAATTCCAAAAAAGTCCTCGAATTCCACTAATGCACAAGGTTGAGCCACCCGAATGTTTGCAAAATTTATACTAAGAAGGCGCGTGCGTACCTACATCAAGAATTAATGGTATCTGCCAACTAACAGCCCTCTATGATGTCATAAAGTTAGAGTGTTTGACACTGTAAAATAAGCCACCAAAACTGGTTCCACTCTAGATTGACTCCATTCTCCACAAAATTTCACATCTATCAATCACTTTTTCAGTCAATAACATAGCCTCTGCTGCCCTCTGTCTGTTAGTGGTGGCAACTACAGGCGTGCTACTTATTAAATTATTCCATCTTTAAAAAATCCATCATTTTGATCACGTGCTGAGTGACATTATACCAACATAGTAACAGTGGTGCAGACAGTCACAGCTGCCATGTTGTGGTGGTTTTGCAAAAACACTGACCTTGATGTTTTTATGTCATAAGCGTCAAGACCAACACCAGTTCACCTCGAAGGCCAACAGATCCATTGATGATGCCATTGCATTAGCACTCTGGATAGCTCTCACCCACAGAGAAAACCTGTATGAGGATGGTGTTTAACTCCATCAGTCCATAAAACTGCTCCACACACTGCAAGCACTCAACATACAAACCTGTCTCTGTGGATTCTGCATTTCCTGACCAGTAGACCCCAGCAGATCAGACGGGGTCTCCACACTTCCTCCACAGTCACCTTCAGCATTGGTGTCCCCCAAGGTTGTGTCCTCAGCCCACACCTCCCACACTGTGGTCAAGTTTGCGGATCCCACGCCTGTAGTTGGTCTGATAACTCGGGCTGGGCCGATAATCGGACTATCCCTACTGATAACCAACAACAATGAGGTGGCACACTGGAAGGAAAATTATCTGAATCTCAACACGAAGAAAACCAAGGAAGTAAACACAGATTTCAGGAAAAAACAAGAAAAACACACCACACTGTGCTGTGCATTAGCGGGGCGAAGCTAAAGAGGGCCCAAAGCTTCAAATTTCCAGGAGTCCACATATCTGAAGATCACAGGTGGGACGAAATCACTGTCAAGTCATTCTCAAGTCATGAATCGGCAAGTCTCAATTCCAAGTCCAAAGTCTCAAGTCAGCTTGCAAACAACTGGTGATCATTATGACTTGAGACTTGACTTGGACTTGACTTGAGACTTGTAACTTGCCAATTCATGACTTGAGAGTGACTTGCTGGTGACTTTGTCCCACCTCTGCTGAAGACCTCACCTCTGGCCTCATGTATAAAGGCTCCGTACACACAAAAATGTGTCTTACATCCGTCTCCACGCTAACGTTCAGATGTATGAAAAGTGAAATTAATAAAAACAGATTCATCATGTGATGGCGCCATTATAGCAGTATGTGTGCAGACAATAGCTCCGACTACATTAAAGGGAAACCGGCTCTCACTGCAAATTGCACTGTAAAGTTGGAATGTGATGTACCCGGATGACATTTGGATGATCGTGTTCCACACAGCTGGCATGGCTCGGCTCAAGGTTGACTGGCACACTCCTGACCAATCTCCAGCTCCCGCTGGAATGCTGCTGTTGCCAGGATGCCCAGCGTGGTCAGCACCTGTGTCGGCACAGACAACCCCGGGTCCTCGCTGTACTGCTCTCTGGGCTGACTGCAGCTCTGCGTGCAACTCTACTAACTGTGGCCTTATGAGCCAATTATCATCATTTGCAAGTCAATCCTCGCATTCCCTGAATGCACACTCACCTCGGAGTGCACCATTTGCAAGGTCCTCTAACAACGCTAACGCAGCCATTGTTGGTACCATTTTCCTCATCACTTTGCATGTGCTTTATATCCACCCATATAACTGCAAACACTTGGGTGTGTTAATAGTTCATCATGTGTCTCTGATGTGCACATCACTCTAACTTCTTGTTTTCACACAATTAACAGTTCCCAGGATCACCTCTGTGTGTCGGCAGCGGAACAATAGCCGTGGAAATGTGCGTATGCCAGCCATGAACTTGGCTGGCATACGCACATTTCCACGGCCATTTCACTTTGATACAACTGAATGTTTGCGTGAAGATGGACGTACGCCATGTTTTTGTCCGTACACAGCCTTTCCGGTCGGCAGGAAGTCATGGAGACACAGACTGTCTCTTATGGGAAGGGGGCGTGGCTTCAAGCCTGAGACTAGGTTTAATTTTTTTGATTCATCATTGGTGGGATGTTTTTATACAACTGTAAGCTGTGCTTGTCAAGAGAAATTGCTGTCCTTCTGTCCGTTCTTTCGTCTGTATGGAAAAATCTTCCGCATCCTAAAACAGAACTTTAAAACGCTCAAAATTTATTTTTTTATACATTACTACTGGGAGGTCAAAGATCTGGCTGGCAAAAAAACATGCATTTCTGATATTTCTAAAGGCCTTTTTTGCTGTATTTGGAACGTGCAGAAGCTCTGACATGTTCACATCGCCCACTAGATGGCGATAAAAGCTACTCAAATATGAGGCAAGGCCTTAACTGTTTATTCATGTAAGAATTAAATTTTTGCAGAAAATAAGATAAGCTGACAGCCAAATCAAATCAAATCAATTTTATTTATATAGCGCCAAATCACAACAAACAGTTGCCCCAAGGCGCTTTATATTGTAAGGCAAAAGCCATACAATAATTACAGAAAAACCCCAACGGTCAAAACGACCCCCTGTGAGCAAGCACTTGGCGACAGTGGGAAGGAAAAACTCCCTTTTAACAGGAAGAAACCTCCAGCAGAACGAGGCTCAGGGAGGGGCAGTCTTCTGCTGGGACTGGTTGGGGCTGAGGGAGAGAACCAGAAAACATGTTGTGGAGGGGAGCAGAGATCGATCACTAATGATTAAATGCAGAGTGGTACATACAGAGCAAAAACAGGTGAATAAAAAAAACACTCAGTGCATCATGGGAAACCCCCGCAGTCTAAGTCTATAGCAGCATAACTAAGGGATGGTTCAGGGTCACCTGATCCAGCCCTAACTATAAGCTTTAGCAAAAAGGAACGTTTTAAGCCTAATCTTAAAAGTAGAGAGGGTGTCTGTCTCCCTGATCTGAATTGGGAGCTGGTTCCAGAGGAAAGGAGCCTGAAAGCTGAAGGCTCTGCCTCCCATTCTACTCTTACAAACCCTAGGAACTACAAGTAAGCCTGCAGTCTGAGAGTGAAGTGCTGTATTGTGGTGATATGGTACTATGAGGTCCCTAAGATAAGATGGGACCTGATTATTCAAAACCTTATAAGTAAGAAGAAGAATTTTAAATCTATTCTGGAATTAACAGGGAGCCAATGAAGAGAAGCCAATATGGGTGAAATATGCTCTCTGCTTCTAGTCCCTGTTAGTACTCTAGCTGCAGCATTTTGAATTAACTGAAGGCTTTTCAGGGAACTTTTAGGACAACCTGATAATAATGAATTACAATAGTCCAGCCTAGAGGAAATAAATGCATGAATTAGTTTTTCAGCATCACTCTGAGACAAGACCTTTCTAATTTTGAGATATTGCGCAAATGCAAAAAAGCAGTCCTACATATTTGTTTAATATGCGCATTGAATGACATATCCTGATCAAAAATGACTCCAAGATTTCTCACAGTATTACTAGAGGTCAGGGTAATGCCATCCAGAGTAAGGATCTGGTTAGACACCATGTTTCTAAGATTTGTGGGGCCAAGTACAATAACTTCAGTTTTATCTGAATTTAAAAGCAGGAAATTAGAGGTCATCCATGTCTTTATGTCTGAAACATTCCTGCAGTTTAGCTAATTGGTGTGTCCTCTGCTCATGGATAGATAAAGCTGGGTGTCATCTGCGTAACAATGAAAATTTAAGCAATGCTTCTAATAATACTGCCTAAGGGAAACATGTATAAAGTGAATAAAATTGGTCCTAGCACAGAACCTTGTGGAACTCCATAATTAACCTTAGTGTTATGTGTCGGACGCAGCTCGGAGAACCGACCAGCGTTTGAAGGACCCAGTACGAAATAAGCAGAGCACGGTACAAAGGCTAACTGAATTTAATACATAACAGTGATACATAAAAAATACAAAAGAAAGTGCGGTCTGGCGTGGTGCGCTCCCAGCAGCGCTAACGGTCCGGAGCCAGAAGCTGTTCGGACCAAGGACCCCGCCGACACCCCCAGGTGGCCGCAACAAACCGAGTCTGTGAAAGAAGGAACCATTATGTGAGTCCACACTCTACACACAGAGAGAACACTTAAACGTGTACAAACAGCAAACACTTCCTGGCTTGATTACTAATCAACTTCCCAACCTGCAGGCATGGAACATCCAGTTCACAAAACTCCACTGCAGGGAAGTCGATACATGACTAACATACAGCTCAATATAAAAAGGTGTGAGGGACACCACATTTACTGACTGTATAAATGTTAGTCACAAAATCTAACGTACCTCAGGAAGTGTGCTGACGAGCGTGAGACCTCACCCCCTCCTCTTTCACAGACCGTGCATCAAACCTGGACGTTCTCTGCATCCACTGATGATGAGATGGCTCCCGAGACGACGATCTCACCCGTCTGGTCACAAGGTCGAGTCTCTGGCAAATACACACTGTGCACTCCAGTCTTAAATGCCACCATGTTCCAATCCATGCAGATGCACCACAGCTGTGAGTCCTGAGCGCAGGTGATCAGCCTCAGGTGATCAGGGTGAGGTCCTGATAAACTCAGCAACACAGCCACTCAGTTCCAAATGCAAGCCACCTGGAAGGAAAACAAAAGACAGAAACAAAAAGGCAGCCAGGCCCCCCAGCCATACAACACTTAGTCTGTGAAGAAGAGTCCCCATTTACATGAACAAATTGTAATCTATTAGATAAATATGATTCAAACCACTGCAGCACAGTGCCTTTAATACCTATGACATGCTCTAATCTCTGTAATAAAATTTTATGGTCAACAGTATCAAAAGCTGCACTGAGGTCTAACAGGACGAGCACAGAGATGAGTCCACTGTCTGAGGCCATAAGAAGATCATTTTTAACCTTCACTAATGCTGTTTCTGTACTATGATGAATTCTAAAACCTGACTGAAACTCTCTTCAAATAGACCATTCCTCTGCAGAACAGAGGAATGGTCTCACCAAACAGTTGTGTCCCGCATTTATGGGCAACTTACTTGTGGAAGCAAACATTAAAATTCATTTCTGAAGCACTTGGTGATGAGGTTGGTAAAATATCAATAATGTGACCCCTTTAATCTTGATTCAGAATGGAAATGGGAACTAAATAAATAAAATGCATCACAGTGACAAAGATAACACACAAATGTAAATACACTTTGAAAAAATAGTGTTTCATTTTGTAGATTGGAGCCAATTGTGTGGCTGCAGTCTGGTTCAAACAAAGGTCAAGAAAACAAACCCCATAAAACAAAACCAATAAAACACAGACACGGTTCAAAAAATGTTTCAGTTAAAAATGTTTAATGTGCATAAGAAAAGTAACCACCAGAGGGCAGCAGGAACACACACACACACACACACACCACACACACACACACACACACACACACAACACAACACACACACACACACACACACACACACCACACCACACACACACACACACACACACAGAAGTCAAGAGTGTTTTTTGTCCTGAAACAGGTCACATAAGTGCAAATTCTTCTCTTATCTGCAGAGTCATTAAACAGTTTGGGGCTCCGGTGAGCAGGATGTCAGGAGAAGAAAGACTTCTGGTCCGATTTGACCCAAATTCAGTGGAATGTTTGAGAATCAGCCAAGAACAAAGTCATTAAATTCTGAGAAAAAATAGATAAAAAGTAAAGGTCACAGGTCAAGGTCAAACTCTGGACCAATGCTTGTGTGTGTGTGTGTGTGTGTGTGTGTGTGTGGTGTGTGTGTGTGTGTGTGTGTGTGTGTGTGGTGTGTGTGTGTGCGTGCGTGCGTGTGTGTGTGTGTGTGTGTGTGTGTGTGGAGGGGGGGGGAGATCCACTGTGGTGGCATCGAGGGGGTAAAAAAAGAGCAGCCAAATGAACATCATCTTAATATAATAAGTCATATCTGATTTCCATCCTGTTACACTTAATCAAATAAAAGGGCACTTGGAGCCTTCAGACCTCCGCCGAGCGCTTTCTGTGACCAGAAACTGAATTAAGACCTCATGAAAACGTATTTAGTTACACTGAGTCTGAATCCAGGTCAGCACATTTATAGA